>NC_068338.1:28332262-28650508 GCF_014633365.1 Diospyros lotus | reverse complement strand
AAAAATTTTGAAGCTAAATTACAAATACCCTTAAATGAGAGATTTCACATTTTTGGAAATCGATGTATATTTGTTGAATGATTATGATAATACTACGAGGATTTTATGACTATAATAGATTTTTCCGTTTTAATGGCACGTGACTGACTATTTATAAATAATCAGTACATACCATATTTACTGGTATCCACTGGAAGGAGTTGGAAACGTTGATTAGGAATATTAATATAAATAAATAAAAGATTTACGATGTTCAACTAACATTTAATTATTTTTTATTAAACAAAAATGTACAATATTCCAATAAATTGTATTAAATATTTGTTGACGTTCGGAATTAATCGATCGAGATTCGTTGGCCTACACTAGTGTAATGAATCCGAAAGGGAGAAGAAAGAGGTTATCTGGTTTGGTCTGCTGATCCGTCGTTTGGTCCCTAAAATAATACTTCGACGCTCAAGTAACTAAGCGAGTAAGGAAATGCCGAGTATCGACAAGTTGGTGGAAAAAGCATATCATGACTCCAAGGAAAAGCTGGTTGATATATGGGAGGTGGAGAAATCTTCCTGTATTAGCTATACGTCTGCAGATGATGGGACAAAATTTTAAGCACCGACGAAAACATCCATGTAGCAGTAAGGTGTCGATGGGACTCTTATTAATGTGGATGGGATCCATCATTAATAATGATAGAATCTAAGATGAAAGCACGAAAATCCAGACACGACTGTAATGATATTGTTGCAAGGAGTCAGGATGGGACTGATATGGGCTGATCAAATTGGTCGAGAGGACAGGGCCAAACTGGGCTTGAATGGCCCAGCTGAGACGGCCCCTAGGCCGCTAATATTCTCATGCATATGACTTTCTCGTTATGCAAGCTGATTGGTAGGGCGACAAACTGTAAGAGTTATTGGGAGCTGGCTCGAAGCGTAGTTGGGAGCTCGCTCGGATAGTAGTTAGGAGCTTGCTCGAATAGTACGGCGAGCTAGAGGCATTGCTAGAAACTTGCTTGGCCCTGAAATTCGAGCTCGGGCTCCAGTGGTGCATGAGTTTACTTCAACGAATTCAACTCGAGATCTACTAGGCCGTATGCGATTAGGCTAGCCCGTTGAGTTGAGTTCAACCCATAAGGGGTAGAGCAAGAAACACCTACAATAATATTTAATTAAAAATTAAAATACAACATGAGAATTAATAAATTTATGAAGTTATCAAAACTGTCATGCTTTGGTATGTCAATTATTAAAAAGTATTAATTTAACTCTTTATCGTGATCGAATATTAGTGTGTGCATGAACGCTTCTATTTTCGCAAGTGAACGTAACGTTAACAAGATATATCAGATTAGATTTAATACGTAAATATAACGTTTGGTCCCTTAACAATTAAAAAAAAATGAGATTTGATTCCTGATATAAAAAAGATCAAATTTGATATTAAAAAAAGACTTAAATTTTATTTTAAAAAAAACTAAAAGTTTCATAAAAAAAGACCTAAAAATATTAAATTTAAGTCTTTTTATTAAATTTAAGTCTTTCTTTTATCAAATTTGATTTTTTTTTCATATTTGGAACCAAACCCCAAATTTTTTTAACTGTTCTAAGATTAAATGCCATATTTATGTATTAAATTTAATCTGATATATTTTCCTAACGTGACATCTTATGTGGCGTATATAACAATTTCTTTATTCTTGATCATAATAAAGATTTAAAACAATAATTTTTAATAATTAAGATATCAAATCTTAACATTTTATATATCAAAAAATTAAATATTATATTTTTTAATTATTAAATGAGAGGTGTTTGTATCAAGCCAACATTAATTTCCACGACTGTTACCAATCTATGACATTTGTACCACATTGTCACGACATTTCAAAACAGTTCTCTAGAAGACTCATACCCCCACTTCCTCGAAACTACATTTCTATAGAAAATCATCTTCAACCTCTCTTATAATGAATTCCTCAAAATGCTAAGTCAAAATTGGTCAACAACCGCATTCAAACCCAGGACGGACGCCCTTCCTAGTCGCTGGAACCGACTTAATTTTTGAAGAAATGGCGCGTGTGAAAACCGAAGCCAACACTGAGCTGCCTTTTTTTGTGCGAAGCCGCGTACAATGAACGACGAACATACCACACACTATTAAGTCTATAATAATAATAATAATAATATATTACTTACTGGGTACTCACCCCCCCCCCCCCCCTCCCCCACGGGCCAAGTGTGTCGTGGCCATTAACATATTCACTGTCTTACATATGTTCATGCCGTGCGTGCGGGTGCGGGTGCGGGTGTGGGTGTGCTTGCTTAATGCTTACTCAATATCTGCACGCGACAGACCGGCGGCCTTCGTCGTTTGAAAAGAATATATTTAAATGTATTTGGTGTGTGAGTACACTCCACCTCCTCAATACATATAGTCCATATATTTGATTTGATAACGTCATTTAATCTTTTCTAATTTAATTAAGTGTGTGTGTGTGTGTGTGTTTTACTTAACAACTTGCTTTATTAAATTTACAAGTATTTATTAGACAATGTATGTAGGCGTATCTTGGACATTAAATATAAACTCTCCTACTACATATGCACCCCGAATTAATGTAATTTTTTTAAGTATTTTTCAGTTTTCTCTTGGCGACTTGGCCCATGGAATTGCTTTCCTTTCTTGCTTTCATACTCCAACTGCATCATCTGGGCTTAGTTATACATAATTCTTCAACTACTAATACTACTCCTTGATGTGACCTTAGAGGCAACTGATGGTTGGTGAATTCAATTTTATATGGCCACCATTTTCGGTCAAAATCTGCCTCTTTATTAACTAACTAATTACAACAACAGCCCATCTCATTTACTGCAACAATTTTTGCATTATATAATATGTTCTGGTAAACCCAGCTTGATTGTCGACAGACAGCAATAGGAATAGAAGAAGAAGAAGAAGAAAACCCAATCTTATTATCACGGGTGATGTTTATTGACAGGTGTCTTTAATATAGCTATCGATTGCAAGGGTGGTTTTCACTCTTCACTTTAATTAATTAAAAATAGAGGATATTTAGTTCTAAGACTGTATACTTTGTTTACCGGCGGGGTGGGGTGGGGTGGGGTGGGGTGTGGTGTGGTGTGGTCAATTAGAGTTGTATTGACAGTTATCACCCGGCAAGAACTTTCCTTTTTTTTTCAAAAAGGAAAACAAAAGAATCCGATAAAATTTAGGAAGAGGAAAGATAAGAAAAGAAAAAGGGAAAAGTTCTGGAAGCGTCAAATTAAGAAACAAGTGGCAGTGGAGCTCCCTCTTTCGGACTCTTTCCCCCCGCGGTTGCTTTCGCCTCCCTTCATCAACGCGGTGACGCTATCACACATCTCATGCGTATCCTCTTCGCATCGAGTTTTTTTCTTCTTCTTTTTCCACCCACTCCCAACTATTCAAATCGCCAGCTGTTGTGCATATATATATATATATGTGCATCCATACATGTAGCCAATCCCACCGCCATAACTCAAAAATCTTCATTTCTTATTGCCCAAGACACAGATACAGCAAATCTGCTTTCTTTCACAGCAAACAACATATATATATATATATATATACACATCAGTTGTGAGTATATATATAGTAGAATATCTGAGATTGTGAGATTAGGTTTATTGGGGGTTTTCGTGTTGAGTACGAGAAAGGTTATCTCTTTTGTAATCCTATTAATTATCGGCTATGACGGTGTTGACGAAGAGAAGCAGAGATGAAGTAGAGGTGGAGGCCTTGGCGATGGCCAACTGCCTCATGCTGCTGTCCCGGGTCGGCAAGTCTGCGGCGTCGCCGGCCGGCCGGCTCTTCACCTGCAAGACTTGTAACCGGGAGTTTTCGTCGTTCCAAGCTCTGGGAGGCCACAGGGCCAGCCACAAGAAGCCCCGGCTCATGGCCGGCGCCGGAGACCACCTCCACGTCCAGAAGCCAAGCTTCCCGGCTAAGCCCAAGACCCACGAGTGCCCCATCTGCGGCCTGGAGTTCTCCATCGGCCAAGCCCTCGGCGGCCACATGAGGCGCCACCGCGCCTCCACCGTCAGCGATGGCAGCACTGGTACCAGCAGCCAATCGACGGAGATGGAGAAGACTACGATTATTAGCAGCAGCAACAAGAGAATAATTTTGTCTTTGGACTTGAACTTGACTCCTTACGAGAATAATCTCATGTTGGCCAAGATCCCCCCGTGGTTGCAAATTGCCCGATGATTGATTCTCAAGTTTTGGGTTACTTTGCAGAACAGTTTTGCATTCGAGGCCGGCTTGTGGTTTGGAATTTTGGTGCCTTGCAGATATCTTCATTTTTAAATAGTAGCCTTGTTTCTTCTTCTTTTACCTTTGTGATTTATATTTAGATTTAGATATAGATATAGATGTAAATCTGGCGCTTCATTCTTTCACCTTTCTTTCTTCGCTGTAAAATACAAATACACAGTTCTCTTCGTTATAAGCAAACCATCTTGGATTTTGAGGTTTACGAACTTTTGTTCATGAAATTGTCCGGATATAAACGGTTTAATTGATCAAAGACCTAGAAATATGTTGGTAACTCATGTTTTGTGATTTGATAGCCATCAAGGTTAAACTATATTAAGTTTTTGTGTCCGTTTTTTCTTAATTTTCACATTTTTTTTAATGATAAATCACCAAACAAGTCAACTTCTAAACTCTTTGTAAAAGCAGAGCTTCACCCCCTCTTGACATAGTTTCGACCAATCAAATTAGTACTTTAAAAAAAAAAAAAATGTAAGTAGATATTAGTGAGTTTGTAGAGTTTGATGTGTTTATTAATTTATTAAGACCTCACTCATCTATATAAGTCAACTCTAGTGCACAGTAGCTAAACATGATTTTTGGCCAAATCCTCCTCCTAACTAAAACTGTGGTGCCCAATCTCTCCGACAGGATTCTCTCGAAAAGGGTCTCTCAAGAAAAAGAACCTCGGAGAACGAAACTATCAATAGGCCTCTTGGAGAGATTCCTTCGAGAATACCTTCGAAAGGATTCTTTCTCTCTCGGAGACACATCTTTCCAAAAGGCCATGTGTCCCAAATCAATTATTGAGACTTGGATCACTATAAAAGGCAAGACACAACATAATTGGCAAAATAAACATCTAGTAACCTATCTCGATTCTCTCAAATTTTCCTTTCTGAAGTTCTTACGTTTCTTTCTGTGGCTTTTCCTTTCCTTGCATACTGACTTGACCGTTGAAGGATCTTCACAGAAGATCCTTCCTACAAGCCTTTTAATTTCTATCGTGTTTTGTAGTTCTTCTAGGAGCTAAGCCAAGGTTGTGTTTGTCCCTTCGAGAGAATATCAATTCTCTCCAAGGCCCTACGAAGCACATTCTCGAAAGATGAGGCATCTTTCCTTTTCGAAAGCCTACCCATTCCTCTCCAAGAGTACCAGCCCCTTTCCAAGAGTCATCAACAGAGCAGGGCACCAGGCTAGTCGAATTTGTCTGAGAAACCCAGCTCCCTTCGAGAGATCAGTTCTTCCAACAAGGCACCTGACAAAAGGAACCCTCCTGAGAGACCAACTCTATCTGAGAGCCCAGCTCCCTCTGAGAGTTAATTCTTTCCGCGAGGCACCCAACCAAAGGAACCTCTCCGAGAAACTGGCTCTCTCTTTGAGAGACGAACTCTTTCTTCGAAAAAGTTACTTTGGCAGCTATACTTTCGAACAACAATGTTTCACACGACTTCAGACGACAGTTTCCCTTACTTCAAACAAGTTTTTATTGTTGTATGTTTAACAACAAAAAAAATATATAGACTTTGGGTAAGATCTTCCACGTGTAAACCTTTTCATTAGATAACAAAAGAGTTTGTGGGTTACGTGTTATACCCTAACTAGCAAGACACGTATAATACTCTAACTAATAAGACACGTGACATATCATGATAAAAAAAAATTAAAATAATTTTTTTTCTTTTTATAAAGTGGGAAATTTGTGAGGTCCTCGATCACTGACAGCATTTGAGCGCTATTCCATCTTCTTTAAAACTCATGGTTCTCTTTAATTCTACCTAGGTGTATAAACAAATTTATTGCGAGCCAAATCTCGGGACCTAATCTTTATAATGGACACAGACGATTACATAGTTTCACACGGAAATAGAATCGAACTCACTACCCTATAATATCTCAAATTCCCAAACACATGAAATAGATCGTCTCTGATACCCCTAGGGTCATTAAAAGAAATTTTAGGAGTAAATTTATAAATAAACATAACTCAAAATTTTCTCCTTGTCTCGTAACAAATAGTTTGGAAAAGAATTACCAACAAATTATGTCAAAGTTAGGTACCGAGAGGATATGATTTTGTTTTTCCTTCAAGTATTAATTAGAGGGAAGACCGAAGAGTTGTGCCCTCTGTCTATCTTTTGAAGCACAAAATTCCGAAAAGCTAGGATTGTAGCATTTAATGACCCCTCAATTTTCAAAGGAGGTGAGCTACTAGATCCACAAAACGGTCCAATTTCGCTACAATGTAATTAAAGAAGCAATACCAAGATGTTAGAAATTAAAATAAAATCATCATGATGCATTATTTACTACTTTCATAAAATATGATGTTTCATGCACTTGTCACACAACAAACGTCACAACAACTACACCCAGCTTCAAATTAAATAATTTGGTGAGAGTTATAATTACTAAGAAGAAGAAAATTAATGTCAACTTCACTCCTTTTGTTTGTAAAGAATATATATATATATATATATTTGGGTAGATGAACTCTTAGCATACCACACTAATCTATCTAGAGTTGATCATGAAGAAAAGGCTTTCTGGTGGAATGGTTTCTTAGACAGTAATGAACCAATCTAGAGTTGATCATGAAGAAAAGGCTTTCTGGTGGAATGGTTTCTTAGACAGTAATGAACCAAAAAGCTATTACCTAACAAGAAGGCAAGAAGCAGAATGCTGTACAAATCCTCATTTAATTAGAAAATGAAAATGATTCCGGCAGTCAACAACAAATATATAATTTGCTAGCTGGTGTGTGGTGTGGTGTGGTGTGGTGAGAGACTACAAACAGGGAAGGGATTTCAATCTTACTGCAACAAACATCGATTTGCTATTGTAATCAAAATAGGGTGACGGGTATTTATTACGTAACTCAATTGTGAGATTATTTATTTTGGGTCACAACACAAAGCCAGATATATATGGATAATGGATTTGAACCCCCTCTATTCTATCTATCTATCTATCTATCCTCCAGAAAATTAATTCCTACTGCAGCCACTGCTGCCAAGCCACATATATGGCTAGAGATTGTGCTGTGGATTGCAAGTTTAGTTTATAGATATGAAAATAATTGATAAAACTATAATTTAAGTCATATATACAAAGTCTTTTTTATATATTGGTTGGACTTTCTGGCTTTCAGCTTTGTCAAGGCCCTGACTCTGGAAGAAGTCAGATACAAAAAGACACTTATCATTTTAGTTAAAAGGTTGAGACTGAATAGTTAAGTCTTCTGCCCCAAGTCTTGGCTTTAGATTCATAATTTGGGCTTAGTCCTCTCTGCCTTATCCATCAATATGACATCATTTGCAAGTTTTTCTTTTTTATTAAAAAAAAAATTCTATAACAAACAAACGTGGTGTATCATCTTATATTTTTATAGTTAAATTTTTCAATCGAGATGATAAAAATGATCTAGTTCAGTGAATACTTCCAAACTTGCTTTTTCATTTTAGACTTGCGAAAGCTCAAATAATTCATTTAGGGAAATAACTTAAATAGTTATTTTGTAAATATTTATCCTAAAATCCTTTGATTTAAAAAAAAACAATCGAAAAAAGTATTTTTGCTAATTAAAACAATCAATTTTACATGAAAATAGAAATTACACATTGTCTTTCAAGTCAAATATTAAAAACTAAATAAAGTCAAAAGACACGAACAGTAATCAAACTTGCTTTATATTTTCAAGCCAATTATATTAATTATTATTAACAAAGCACATTACATATTAGCATTCTAAATGAACATATTTTGTCAATTGAATCGGGTATCCATTTTATAATAATTCCCTTTTTATCAACTTATGTAAGCTCATTGAACATGTCTTACTTTGTGAACCACACCACCCACCCATTCACACAACCAATTAAGCAAATTGGTGAAACTGACGACTATAATTCTGAACAAGTTGATAAATTTGGGTTCAAAAAGGCATTGTAATAAATAAGAAATGCTGCCACTGCTTGAAAAATAGGATTAACAAATAGCATGCCAAGCAAAAGAAGTTGCAAGTGGTTAGGAAAGAAAGTATCTGCAGCAACATCATCATGTTTCAGAGTCTTGAGACAATAAGATCCTATCTTTCACACGCTAAAACAAGTATTGAAAGAATGACCATCAAGGAAAATTACAAGCACCTGCCATATGGTTATCAGAATTACTCTTTTCTGTTGCTCTATTTCGTTTTTCCTCCCCTCCAAGGTGTGAATTCCATCACCACTCCTGGAATATGTTGATTGTTTAAGAACCGCAGCATGCTGATTTTTGTGCAAGTTGACCAGTCCCGGCTGCTGCGTCAGGTTGATTTATTTTGATCGTCTGAGGCTGGAAAAATGAGTAGTAATTTAAGTGAGCCCCAGCAGTTGAGAGTTTAACTGCAAACCATTTCTTTATTCACACTACTATGGGAGGGGGTGCATTATTCAGTTATTACCTCGGCCTTGGAGTCTGTATCGGCCAGCCTTTGTTTTATATCCCTTGCTATTGAAAAGAACACTTCCTCGACATTAAGATTTGTCTTTGCACTCTGCAACAAACAACAGGTTTGCCAAGTAAACAAACATTACCGCGACGTCTTTGAAGATTTCCAATTCACTCATGCTTACAGTTTCGAAGAATTTAATGCCATATTCATCAGCAAGTGCTTGGCCCTTTGAGGTTGGCACAGCCTGCAGATTTAGAAGAGGAGATTTCAGATGCGAGGGCCTCACAAGCAAACTTTGACGTGGAAGTAAATTGAAGAGATAAGCTGAAGTACAACTGTGAAACTGAAATTTGAAGCAATATAAGCACAAAAAGCTGGCTTCAGAAGGGAATATGGGGGGGGGGGGGGGGGGGGGGGGGGCAACATACCCTTTTGCTTTCATCCATGTCGGCCTTGTTCCCTACCAGAATCTTGTTGACATTGTCAGAAGCATGCTGTTCAATGTTGCGGATCCAATTCCTAATATCTGCCAAAAATGGGAGACAATAATTTCAAGAATCACTCAGAGAGCAAGACAACCCAATGTACAGCCAAAAAATGCAGGTTTTCTCAACCATTTACCCGTAATATTACATACAAAAAAGAACTTCAAATTTGCACCACAGTCTGAGAATGAGTACAACTAGAAGAGTTCCAATGAAACATAAAGACGCATAGAAAAATCTTGTAGATGTTGGTGATCTAATGGTGCGTCCCAAAAAATCCCCTTCCAACTGAAATGCATAGATATAGATCAAAGAAGAATATGCTCAACCATCTAAATGTCAGACTTACTGTTGAAAGACGATTCATCTGTGACATCATAAACCAGCAAAATCCCCATGGCTCCACGATAGTAAGCTGGACCATAATTTAGAATTAGAAGGTGGAAAAGAAAATAACATTTTGCAGAGGTATTTAGATGAAGCAGAAGCAAACAAACATACCACAAAGACACTGACAAACTGGTATATTTACTCAAAGGAACATGATCATTTTGAATAGAAGCTCTGGAACTTTGTCTAACAATTTATTTATCATCCCAAAATCAAAAGTAACACATTTTAAGACCTACAACAAAGATTGTTTTGTGGAGAAGTCCTCAGAACTAATGGCCTGTTTGATTGGCCATTTTTTCCATGGAAAATGGTCATTTTCTACCCAAATTCCAGCTTTTGAAGTGTTTGATTGGCAAAATTTTCAATGGAAAATATTTTCCCACTTAGGGTCACGTGACCCTCTTTTCCCACTTTTGCTGGAAAATGAATTCCCATGGGGGCGGGGGAGAGATTGTTTTCTAGGCGAGCGTCAAAGTGACAGTCTTGGAAAGAGGATGGACCAAAACTTGGTCTTTCCCTTGCCAATGAGTCTGCAACAGTTGCTGGAGATGGATCGCCTGGGTGACGTCGGCTTTGAGGGGCTGGCCGGCGGTGGGAGGCAGAGGTCGGGCGGCGGCCTTCTTGTTGGAGCGGAAGAGGCGCTGCATCGGATGGGGGCAGAAGGAGGTGAAGAGCTTATGCACGTTACATGCAGAAATGTATATATATATATATATATAGAGAGAGAGAGAGAGAGAGATGGACAGAACGAGGGCGGTTCATTAGTTCATTAGTAAGGGAGAAATCATCGGCAGAGAATCTGTTTACTAGACCATCTTTGTTGCTGAGCAGCGAGGAAACTCCCCATCTCTCTGTCTCATCAATAGCAATAGCAGAGAGGAAAGATGGATGAATTGGGGGATGTATATTTGAGTTTGTATATTTGATTTATTTTTTTGAATATTTTGTGTATGTATATTTAACATATTTTTTGTAATTGATTATTAATTTGTGTATTTATTGATTATCTGCATGTGTATATGTGATAATTTTCAGGGAAAACAATCGCAATCAAACACCAAAACTTAGAAAATTATAAGAACTTCTAGGTAGAAAACTAAGCCAATTAAACACCTTCAATTGATATTTTCCCTGGAATATAATTCTAGACAATTCAATTGCCTAGAAAACATTTTATTTCCATGCAAATTTCATGCTTACAATCAAACGCACCCTAAGTTAACATCTGAAGGAAATGAGAGACACTAGCAGCAATCAAATTAAAGCATTAAATCCCAGAATTTTCTCACTTAACTGCGGAATTGGGAAAAACTTATAGGCTACTAATTGGAAGATTATATGAGGATTAAATATGATGCACTATTTCTTGGGATAACCGCCCTTGCGCGGCCCTCAGTACTCATGCCCTTGATTACGCCAGGGGCGGTAAATTGCAGATTGGGCCTTTGGTCCTTGCACAAGACAAGGATCAAACTCACAACCCACCAGATTGACACCGGCATATTGCTCATTCAACCACTCGACCTATGCCTTGGGGGCATGATTCACTATTTCTTATTGCCTAGCAAGATGGTTAGATTCCCCAATCCATACCTTGCAGGTAATTTTGCTGAACCTAGCATATCCCAAAGTTACCTGTTGTGATTGTCCGGAATCGTTCCTGACCAGCTGTATCCCAGATCTGGAGCTTAATCCGTTTGCCATCAAGCTCAATGGTTCTTATCTTGAAATCAATGCTGAACATAGAAACTGAAGAGCATTAGAAGCAACTCCTAGAGAAACAAACAAATTTGAGTGTTTATGTCACGGTGCACACCCAATGGTGGTGATAAAGCTGGTAGTGAAGGAACCATCAGAGAAACGCAAAAGAAGGCAACTCTTACCCACACCTGCAAAGAAGGTAAAATTAAAAAGAAAAAAAAAAAAAAGATGTTGGATTATGGCTCAAATCTACTGCAAAAGGTTGCATAAATATATTGTCATTACCATGTTAATTATCACTATGGTTATGGTAAACCCACATGTTAACTTGCTACCCTGATCTGAACAGGAAAATGGTGAATGATAAGCCCTTGCACAAAAATTTTACACAAAATCAATTTCTTCCATTTTCTTAAAAGTTTATTCCAGTAGACTTCCCCTCCAGAAACAAATTGCATCTAGATTAAGGATAGAGAAAATACCATCTAAATAAGGTGTAATCATATTCTATTGTTCTGAGTGATATAAAGCCAGCCATTGTTCTGAGTGATATAAAGCCAGCCAGCCAGGCATAATTGCTAAAGCGCTGGATATTATGGGCTAAAGAAATCATTAGCAGATCAAATAACATTTGCAAGCTCACAATTAGCTAACCCTCAACAATGTCTCGGTACAGAAATAGAATGCCAATGCAGCCCCTTCCTATCCACATAAGCTTGTTAAATGAAATCATCAATCATGCATCCAATTTCACGTTTAAAAACCTCTCTTTTATTCTCAAAAACACAGAAAAGGAAAGATGATTTGAAAATTTGTTTTCAATGTCTTCCATTTCTGTTAGCTAGAGATATTTGGAGCCACATTTTCTTGGTCTTCAATGCTAAGTAGGCAATGGCCAGAATCTATTTTGGAACTGATGGGAGCACAGAACAGGGGTTGCCCAATGTACAGCGAGAGGCTCATGTGATGCTCCACCCCTCTTTCTGTTGCATGGCATCTTCAGCATGAAAGGAACAATAGAGCTTTTGAGAATACAAAGATTTCTCTTAACGTTAAAAGGAATCATCCTCATTCCTAAATTTCTGTCAGTTAAGGAGGATTTGTTCCCATTTCTCTTTATGTTTCTCCTTTGTGACTAGGTCAGGTTTGAGTTGTAGAAACAAGTTTTGCAAAGTTCATCAGCTCTGACCAGCGCCTTTGGCTTCTTTTAATTTGTTTCTCCCTCTCCATCTCAGTTAAACTCCCTCCCTCCCTCCCTCCTTCCTTTCTGTTTACTCTCTCTATACATGTGGCAATATTCACAAGCCACATTATCTTTTCATTTTCTACTTTCAACATAGGCAGTCCACTTCATGACTTAACAGCAAAAATGGGAGGCGGCAATAGTATACAATTGAAATACTTTACAAAGTGAATACTATTGAAATTTTGAAAAGACATTCTCAATTGAAAGTACAGTCAAAGTTCAATATCTTTTTGGTAATTTACCCTTCAATCTATGATCATTAAGCCATATTACTTTTGATTGACAATTCCATATAGAATTCTGTTTGTATAACATTGACTAAACTAGTATCCTCTGAAAATGAAAACAATGGCATCTTCTCTCACTCTCTCTTTTAAGGACAAAAAGGAAAATAAAAATTTTGAAATGATACTAAGGCTATAAATGTTTTTTTGAACAAGCTCAATGACTTTCATAAACAAATTGATGGCAGAATAGGCCCTAATTTGTATTTTATGTGCTCAGGCAACAAATCAAGAGAATGTCCCTAGTAGGGAAAACAGTCTCTGACAATTAATGGCGGTATTGTCTACTTATCACAGAAAGAAACAAACCATGATAACATAAATATTTGAATGATAACCAGCTAGAAGATTAAAAGGCCTCTGAAACCGCAGTTCGTGCACATAATGTAGAATTTAGTCTCTAGATGTGGGGAATAAGGATCAAAGAATTTTTTAGATAAAAGTATAAAGTTTGTCTTCAACTACCAAGTGTTTTCCTTTCTTCAATATTAGGAACAAAACAAAAAGATGAATTAAACAGAATCGGAATATAAATAGTAAATATCTAAGTACTAGACCTGAAGATCACTAATACATGTTAGGAAATAGGAAGTAGGAACATGTATATAACAGCATGCAGAAAAATAGCAAACACAAAAAGAATAAAGAATTGAATGTACCAGCTAAAGTTATCAGATATCATTATATTACACAGCATGCATGCAAGTATGAGTATTCTGAGTATGGTTAATCATCAGTTATTTATTGTTAAATGACAAGGAAAGGGTACTTGAAAATGTAAATAGATCAGTTCATAATCAAGACATGTCCAACATACAGCTCTGGAGCAAAAAATAAAATAAACTAAAATAAAAAGAACACTTTTGACACTGACTTGGCTTAATGACCTTTTCCTACTTGTTCAAGTGAAGCCATTTTGAATTTGTGCATCATCCACACAAAGGCTTAAAAGTAAAGCCCGTGATGGCTGTAAAAATGACTGCACTCACACACACAAAGAGAGTTTTCAGCATGCATCCCTGTTATGCATTTCAGGGACCAACTTGAGCCAGTAAGATGCAAAAAGTTTGAGACCTGATCCCCATGAAATCAGATAAGTCAAAACAATATAAAATCCCAATGTTTTGGATGGTTTATCATTTTCCAAACCCAAAAAATAATTATGCTTATCCACTATATGTATTGTATATTTCGCCAATGGACATTACATACTTTGATAAGAATATACCTTCCCTTGGGTACTCAAAATAGCCTATGGTAAACAAACCATACTTGATTGAAGATTATTCAACATTTAAGAGGGTAAATGCATGATTTACATGTGATAAGGACTTCTGTTATTATAGATAGTTGTGAAAAAAATCAATGCAAAAGGCCAAATATCAAGAGTAGAACAAATTAATACCTCCCTTTATTGTGAGAATGAAGGAATGTCATAAAGAAAACAAAAATAAAGTCTGAGTACCATTCTCTCCAGCATAGAAAAGGAAAGGACAAAGAAATCTACTACCCCAGAAATTTTATCAGATAATGGAAAAAAAGTGTGCCTTGAAAGTAAAAGGGGAAAAAAGACCGACAAATGTTGCAAACAGGAGATGGTGATCTTAAGGCAAATAAATGGTCAGTTCCTAACAAGATGAAGATAGAGGTAGATTTATTATAGTAATCTATGCGTACATGGTTCGTGAGTGTGTGGATTGAGTTTGGGTTGGGTCCCCACTCCTCACCTTCACTCAGCACTGCCTTGCCCTGCCACACCTCTACTTTGGACTAGAACAATGAGTGAATCAGAAGAGCAACAAAGAACAGCATTTCCCCTTTGACTTTCTGCCACCTACGGGCTTAAACTTTTTTCAGGAGCAACTATCTAAGATCGTCGAGAAAAGCTAGGGAAATGAAGTTCGAAAAGACAAAGGAAAAGAAAGGGACCACAAGTCAAATCAATCTCCCAGCAAAACTGATGCTTAAGGTCATCTATCACCAGAAAAGGAAAAAAGAGAGAGAGGGAGAGAGAGAAATAAAAAAAAATGATGGTTAGAGTAGAAATGAAAAGAAGTAAATCAATAAAACCAAAACAAAACAAGCAGAAAACTCAAAGACGAGACAGTTAGCTCCGATGACATTGGCAATGGTGGATGATGATAGTCTTGTGCCAGGGTGAGACACATATGTGAGAATACATATTTCAAAACTCTCTCCCACATAACACATTTCAAATCTATATGCATATTGGAGTAATAAATGTCCAAGGAGGCTATTCAACTAAGCAAGCTCCACACCAGACAGCACTTGACTCCCTGGTCCAGAATCTTGCCTTGAGATCAGGTCATGTCACAACATCCCTCACAAGACATCCCCATAATCCAGGTAAGATGTTCTCAAGTAGTTTCAATGGCAGAGCCATTCCTATCAAAGAAGCTATTAGTGTTTATGACAGAGAAATAGCACCACGGAAACAAAAAAGTTCACTACAACCACATTAAACAAATAACTTCTCTCATAACCCAGTAGACAATGCCACATGACAATTCCACAAGGACCACTTGCTAGCGTTATAGATGAAATTATTGTAATGCGGGGCAGAGATTTTTGAATCTTTTAAATGGGGCTTTAGTTGTACATTTCTTGTGTCCCACAATGCAGTCAATCAACCAAGAGATGAACTGACTCAGCATAACCATCACAATAAAGGAGGAGACTACGTGCTACAACAACCTCAAAAAATGCCACATTGTGGAGGTACAGTGGTTAAAAGATCAAATTAACCTCCAGGACCCTCAAAAAAATAGCCATTGAGTAAAATTGGCAAATTGTAAAAAATTAAAATGGACTTCCTACATATTCCCCCCACCCCACCCCACCCAAAAGGTCAAGTAACATATTTCAAAATTGACACAATTACAAAGTCAAAACCGCACCATTGCATAAACTATACACCAAGCAAGTTTTTCTTTCTTCTTTTTTCTTTTTTCTTTTTTCTGGGATAAGACGTCAAATTCCAAACCAAAAATAGCCCATAGATTCATTCACCCATTCCAAACGACCTGGTTCCGACTAGATCGGTCAAAACAACCCCCAATACCTCAATCAAATCTAAATTAAACAAAAAGAAACCAGGGAAACACCGTCCTATCCCGATCAATATATCTCCAAATTCACGAAGGCGGTCCACGCAGACACGCACATCTTCACATAAAATCAACGTTTGAAATGATGGAAACCAGCTCAACAATTAACAAATGTGAATAGCGTACCACTGTCTCCAATCAGAAGGAGCTTTATGAGGTAGTCGTAATCGGCTCTGGCCCTCGCAGTTGGCGCAGCCATGGCAAAATCGATCCAGAAACCCTAAAATACATAAATCGAGTACAATTATTTGTCCATAATGAAGTAACGATAGTACATCCAATCAGAGACCACAATCAAAGGGAAGATCGCTCGAAATTTAACGGAAGAGAACAGCGGATCGGAAGAGAGAGAGAGAGATCGCGCACGAGGAAGATCGAGAGAGGGAGGGTTATATTCGGGAATTTACCGAATGGAAAGGAGACTATCAAGCTCGAACGAATGGTTCCGCTGTTCACCGTCCGACGATGGCTACGATGCGCACCTCCGTCCTCCCCAGCTTTTTCTACCTCTATTAGCGTGCGCCGACGACTCCCCTGCGTACGCTAGCAACGAGAGAGAGAGAGAGAAAGAGAGAGAGAGAGAGGGCCTCCGGTTAGTCCTTTTCTTTCCACTCTCTGCGTATCGATAGTATTCAGGTACTTCCGAATACGGTAGAACTGGCAATTTGATCTCCAATTTTGCCCTGCTGTTCACATTTTATTGGGGATGACTTCGTCTTTTCCAGATTCGGGAACCGTTCTCGCGTCGTAGAAGATAACTGCTCGGCAGCTGAGGTGGCGTTCGACTCATGTGTGCATATACAGAAGAGAACTTGAAATAATTATCAGGTGTACAACCGTCGGATCCGACGGTAGCCAATGCCCAGAGATCGTTCCTATAATATCAGCGCAACAACGAACAGATTTTGACACCTGGAGGTATATTACATTTATGGTGATCGGACGGTTAGGAGAAGTACTTGGTGGGTCCTTGTCTGGTTATTATTTGAGAAGAAAAAGTCAAGGACTCTTTGACCAAGTTTACACTGCTGAAAAAACAATTTATAAAACTAGAAGGGTATAAAATGCAGTTGAGTGTTTGTTTTATGATAAGTGTTGTTGACAACTGCTTTTAGTATATTTATTAATAAGGTGTGTTTAATATATTTTATTTTCAATATTAAAAATGTTTATTAATTAATAATAAATATTTAAATATTAAAAATAAAGTACATTAAATTATAATAAGGATTAGCAAAACCCTTTTTGCAATTTTATTTTTGTTTTCTATTTTATTTTTTAAAAATTTAGAAAAAATGCATATAAAATTTAAAAAACAAAATAAAAACTTAAAAATAAATTTGCAATCAAATGAGTGATAAATGTTTATTGGTTTAATTTATACAAAAATTAATAAAGATAAAGTATGAACTTAAAAGGTTTGGATAAAATATAAAATATATATATAAATATATCTTACTTTCATGAAATCCAACTTTTTATTTCATCTTAATTATAAAATTTCATCTCGTAATATTAATGTTCGTTATTAATTAATAGTATGGTTGCGACTTAAGTTCACAAGAAAAAAAAAAAAAAAGATTTACTAAGATCTACAAACTCGACAACAATTATTGATCTCTTTTAATTATCATAGACAGTCACATAGGTCACATTATATAATGTTGAAAATGGGATTCTTAAAAGCGACGATAGTTGATATAGTTTTTTTATAAGTGTGGGTGACAAGTTTAAAAAGGGTTTGGGAAAATAAAACATAGAGTTTCAAAGGTGTAAAATTAATTTGCAATTGAAACTAAAAAAAAAAAGAAAAAGCTTCAATGTGGGCATTTAAAAAGTTAAAATTTTATTTTAAAATTAAAACCATATCGAGAGTTTGATATATTTTTTTATTTACTTATCTTTAAAGTTGTTCTTTTTGAGTTTATTATTATGGATAATACCTTGATATGATAAGAGAAAGCTACCATAAAACTAAACTTGTTAAGCCTAATTTAATAATTGAAGCCATTGTGCTCCTTGACCACACAAGTATTACTGGATATTTAGACCTACCATCTTATTAGACAAATAACATTAGTTATAATAATAAGTGAACGAATTATTCAAATTGGCATTATTTGTGACACAAATTTGTTATTATTTTTTTCAAAAAAACAAAATGATAATAAAATTTTTAAAGCATAGTATTTTCATTGATTGTGCTCTAGATAGAGACCTATTGAGACATAATTGAAACCTCAAACTTAAATAGTACTATCTTAATTGGACAATGATGATTGAAATATCTGTAAAGAATTCAATGTCTCAATATTATTTAATTTTTGTTTAAATAAAACATGATACTTAAAATAAACAACAAAAATTAAACGTTTATCATTTTTTCTTTTTCTTCGCTAGAGGTTGAACTAATTAGCAAATTTAAATATGTTGATATCAGAGATGAATTTTTTTTAGTAAGGGTTAAAAATAATTTTCATGTATGAATGATGTCAAATAATTGTGACTTTTTATGTTCTGACATTGCTATGTAAAGTAAAGACATTTATTAATTTATTTATTGAGTCATACAATGTTATACATTAGAATAAAATAATGGCAACGTTGAAATATCAACCTTGCAACTCAAAAGATGATTCATGAATAAACTTACTTAATATGAGTAAAAAAGGATATATTTAAGGAAACCACTAATTTTAAATACTTTAAATGTGTTTTCAAAATTTCTCAAAATTGTATGTAAGGGTAGATTCTCAATCTACATATTAATTGTGATTAATTGGTTCTCCTAGCCAAGATTGGTCAAGACTAAAAATTAATTATAATTAATATAATAATATTATTTATTAATAATATACATATAATATATTAAAATTTTAAATTTTAAATATATATTATGTACATATTTAAAATTTTCGAACTGAAGACCACTCAGGTTGAGGTTAAAATTGAGTCAATTCAGTCTGATTTAGTTCTAATTGGTCCTGAATATTTTTTTTTTATATTTAGTATGAAATTTATAATATTTAATGAGTAATAAAATTTGAGTCATTCGTTTCGGGTGGTGGGATCTTAATTGCTCCATTCACTTGGTGGGTGATCACCCATTTTTTAGTTTTATACTCTGAACTTAAATAGATATGAGGAGGATATAAGATTGATATAATTCACTAAGTAGGCTGTTTATTTTTTCATATGCATGCTACTGTCGTACGATTGAATTTGTTGTGGAATTTATTATTATAAAAATATTTAATCTATAAAAATAATTGAATTGTGATATTATTAGCGGGTTAATTACATCAATAATCATTCAACTTTACATTCTGTTACTATTTGATAACTGAACTTTAAAATATTACCTGTTAGTCACTAATATTTCAAAACTATTATCTCTTAGTTATTGAACTTTAAAATGTTACACACTGGTTACTAATAAAAAATATTTAAGGTAAAGATAGATATTGTTCCATGGGTTGAATATTGTAATAGCTTTATTAAGAAGATAAGCTAAAAATAATGTCTCATTTTTAGTTTATGTATTAGTAAATTGCGCATCAAATGAACATAAATAAAAAAAATGCATAAAAAAAAATTGAGAAGGTCAAATTGACTTTTATTGCATATTTTCTCAATATATTATGACACACTGCATTATTAAATTATGGCTAAACATGATTATCCCTAAACCAGGTGGAGGGAAGTCGGGCAATGGTTATGATATAACAAATATATTTTATTTTTAGAAAATGTACATTTATTATACTTTATTTTAAGTTATAAAACATTCTTATTGGTTGATAAATTTTGTAAGACACGATATATAATAATTATCATAAATCAATAAAAGTGTTTTGTAATTGAAAAAAAGGTAAAATAAATATATCTTCTTTGAAAAAAATATATTTATTACGTTTTAATCATTATCCTTAAAATAATTGTAAGCATCCCCGTCCGGATATCCCAGCCGCTCGGACTACCCGAACGGGAGCGCCTACGGGAGGAGAAAAATAATGAAACACGAGACACAGACCACCCCGGCATGCCTACACAAAGAAGAGAGCAACGGAAGCGAAGCAAAACACATGCATGCACTATGGGTACCCCGCAAACACAGCGGTCACAAGATAAATAAATAAACACAAACTCCTGTGCCGACATACACAAGACTCGAGAAAGGACCTGGCACAGTACGAAATAATAGAGTAAATTCTACTTAGACATCAGAGTGGATAGGAATTGACGAGACTGCCTGTACACCACACCGACTCTGCCGTTAAAGCTGACTCTCTTGCTATGGCCCACGCCGCCACTACCTGGAATGATGGAAAGCAAGGTGAGTCGAGAGACTCAGCAAGCATAAAGAAAAGAAAGGCTGAAGGCTGAACATAACAAAAAAAAAACTCTCCCCAAAATAAACCCCCAGGTACACACAAGCCATGAGACGCTATAACACAACTGCTCAATAGCATTAGAAAATAAAAGCACATACTGGTCCTTGGGGCCCACGTAAGACACTTGGCACCCAAGTCCCATACCAACCTGCCGCTGCCCTGAAAGGCAACAAATATCTCCACAAATCTGTGCGCGCAATCCCGGGTCGGTACTCCCGTCACCCGTATCCGTCGGTACTCCCGACAATCGAGCCATAGGCTCCCTCGGAACGGTACTCCCGTCCGAGAACTAAATACTACTAGTATCCATGCAATGCACATAGAAATGCAATGGCGTAGTGAGCATCAACGTGATACAAGGCGCCCATACATCCAAGTATCAGGCCATGCTCCGCCCACATAGTAAACCACACGCCATGCATATGCCGCACTGGATGCAATCTAACCAAACTAGAATGTCCGTGTCCAAGCATACTCAATAAATGAATATCCCAACATGCATCCCGTACCCATGTGCATATCAAATCATGAACAGTAATACAAGATATCTAATCATGCAGTAAATCACATACCGACAGAGCTAGTCAGCAGTGCCCGGCACCGATCAACGGCCAGTGACTAGGGGTGTCCACCCGACGGTCCACATCAGGACCGTACCATAGTCTACCCCAACGTCACCAACAACCGACCATTTCCCTACTGCTCGATAGCTATAACTGAACCATAAATACATCCGAGAAAAACTGTAAGTAAACCCAATAAAATCGTAAATAAACCCTCATATCTAGGAACCTAGTCCCCAAACTGGTTCAGCATCATTCCCGAAAGGAGTGGGGGTGGTACAAACCCCCATAAGCTCACAACAAACAAAACTCTAGAAGTATCGGATTTAATTTAAATTAGAACAAATGAATAATAATTTAACAAATAAGGTTAGGAGCCGAATTAGAGTAAAGGAGGTGATAAAATACAGGAAATCACGGGGTCTTTGACGGGAACTAAAAGTCAGAAAGAGAGGGTTAAGAGCTTGCCTTTACACGGCCGTTCCTTGCTTTTCTTATGCACCCGCTGCGAAGTAAAACGTTCGCTAGCAATAAATAAAATCGCAGCTTTAATTAAATAAATCTACCGTGTAATATAATTAATTTAGTCTCATATTTATTTTAAATTAAATCACGCTAATAAAATCATCGAAGCCAGCTTGATAAATTAAATTTAAATCAAACGACTCTAAATTCCATGATTAATAAACGGGCCGAAACAGACGAAGGGAGGGTATAAAATATGAGAAATCACAGGGTTTCTCACGGGAATTAAAGAATACGAGGAAAGGATTAGGATCTTGCCTGAAATCGGCTGATTCCGACCTCTCTCAAGCTCTCGAGGTAAATTAAATCATTTCCTAACAAATAACACATCCGAGACTCAAATTAATTAATTTTAATCGCGTAAAATTTATAATTAAAACATAACATGCTCCTATTAATTTTTACCCATGTACCTGGTCACTTTCCATGCCGACAAAATCCCAAAATCGCCCCATTTATATTATTTTCTTTTTTTTCTTTTTCTTTCTTTTTTTTTTCTTTTCTTTTCTCCTCTTCTTCTTCTTCTTCTTCTCCACGCCTACTGCTCCTGCAACTTCTTCTTCTCCTTTCCTTTCCTTCTTATTCCTTTCTTCTTCTTCTTCTTCTTTCTCTTCTTCCTTTCTTCTTCTCCCTTCCTTCTTCTTCTTCCGCGCTGCCTCCCCTGCACCTGCGCGCATTGCGGCCATGGCCGACGCTGCCCCAGCCGCTGCCTTGGCCAGCTCTGCCCTCGCCGCTTGCCTCTGGCCGGACACCGGCTGCCACCGCGCCCGCTGCAACCGCCATAGCCGTCGCTGCTGGTTGCTCGATTGCCATGGCCGAGCGAAGCTTGGCCAGCTTCCATGGCCGCCGCTCCCTCTCTCCCTCTCGACTGAGCTCTCTTTCTCACTCTCTCGGTCTCGATCTCTCCCCCTCAATCTCTCCCTCAGCCGAGCCCTCTTACTCCCTGCTCACTCTCTGCTCCCCTTGGTCTCTATCTCTCACTCTCTGCTCCTCTGTTCTTCTCTGTTTTCCATTTGACAAAATGGCCAGTTGCTTAACCTCTACGCACAGCCACAAATTAAACTTATTAATTAATTAATTTAAGTTAATTTCTTAACTCATTATTATTATTTTGATTATATTATCAATATGTATTAATTAATTAATTCAAATTAAGTTAACATAATTTACACATGTATTATTATTAGCAGTATTATTTTTACCACTCTTTGATTACCTTAAATCCTCAAATGCCGAAATTTAATAATTAATCGAAATTTAATAATTAATATCATTACCGAAATTTCGGGATATTACAATAATAGTTAGCATTGATTAAAAAACTCTAATAATGAATTCACAGGTAATGAGCATTTAAAAAATATCACGACAATAATTTTAATATGCCTGTTAACCACTAGGTAAAACGAATCACATGATCCAATTTTATGACTTTTTTACTAAGTTAATTAAAAAATGGATTTGATATTAAAGTAAAAAAGTGCATAATTTCACATAATAATTTATCCAAGTTTGTGGTAGATGAAAGTAAATATATTTGTACCTTTTAAGAGTCTTTTTTTTTTGTAGTTTTTTATTAGCACGAATTCACGTTTTTAATCGTAAATTTTTGTGTATGCTTTCACAAATCAATCAACATAATTTGAGATTTTAGAAATATTTTTTATTTTTTTACAAAATCAAGTGTCAAATAAAATATTATACTTTGTTATAAGGGTCAAATTTACCACTAAATTTTAAATTAGTCAAATAAGTTATTAAAATTTTATAAATAAGATCATATTAGTCAACTTTTGGAATGATCGTCCTTGTGTAATCCTGTCGCTCACGTATTATTTTGAAATTTAAAAATAAATAATAATTATTCAAATTAGTGTTTAAGGACATTAGTGAATATTTGAGAATTTAAGAGAAATAATTTATTTATGTGGTTTTGAGGAAATAGGAAAGTAAAGGTAATTAATTAAATTATTTGAAAGTGGTTAATCATTATTATTCATTGTATTCATGGGTTTAAAGGAAATATTAATTTATTTGGGTATTTGGAGATTTAAGAAAAATATTTATTTATGTTATTTTGAGAAAATAATTAGGTTAATTGGGAGTATTTATGAAAATAGAAAAATAAATTAAATTAGTGAAATTTCTGGAATTTGGGGGTGTAAGTGTAATAAGTGAAAAATTGAATGTGGGGTGCAAGTGTCAATTTATGGAAGTTCGGGTGTAAGGGAAATTATTAAGGAGGGCGCATGTGTAATTAATGAAAACTATGGGTGCTGAAATATGATTTGTGGAAGTGGCTGAGATTCAATATAAAATTGAGTGAGTGTATATATATGTTAAGGATGGCAGGTAGTGCAAGCGACACGCGCGCGAGGGGTCAAGGGAGTAGGCGCGGGGTCAATTCTCGGTTGGTGCGCGCGCTGAAGGGATTTTGGCTGATTTTTCAGCCAAAACCTTGCCCAAAACGGCGTGGTGGGCAGCCACTCACTGAGCCGCCCAATTTTTGCCTTTTAATAGCTGATTTTGGCCATTCTCGAACCAGCAAACAAAGAGGAAAGAAAATAGAGAAGAAGCAGTGCACGCAGGGGCCAATTTTGGAAGAAAATTGAAGATTAAACTCCGTTTAATCGCAGTTTAATTAGTCAGGTAAGTAAAGAAATATGTATTAAACATTCTGTACGGTTAGAATTTTATTTTAGGTCTTATTTTGTTAATTTTGGGAGTTTAAGCTATTTTACAACGTATATTAATTTGGTAGTGTTCAAACGTGAAAACGTTGTAATCAGCTTAAACGAGACAAGCTCCCTCTACCTTTGCGATCTCTTTCCATTTTATGAACCCCTCGCATTCTCTTAATTCGTTTCGATGTCGCGTATTAATTATATAAATTAAGGATGTTTTTTGGGTATGATTTAATTTAAAATAAATATGAGACTTATTAAATTTTATTTGTGGTGAGCCTACGTGGAATTTTAGATGGCTAAATTATTTATATTACACGGTTAGATAGTCATGGTTTTATTAATCACTATTAAATGTTTTACTTCGCAACAGGAGTGCAAAAAAGGCTAAAAACAGTTGTGTAAAGGCAAACTCCTCACCTTATCCTCATGTTCTTTAATTCTCATGAGAGATTTCGTGGTTTATCGTATTTTATCCCCTCCCTTAATTTAATTCGGCGCCTAGTATTATTTATTAAGCCATTATTCATTTGTTATAATTTAAATTAAACATGCACTTCTAGAGTTTTATTTGTTATGTGCTTACGGGGGTTTGTACCGCCCCCATTCCTTTTAGAATGATGCCGAACCTAGCTTGGGGATTAGGTTCCTAAACATGCGGGTTTATTTACGATTTTTCTCGGATTTATTTATGATTCGGTTAGAGTTATCGAGCAGTGGGGTAGGGGTCGGTTGTTGGTGACGTTGGGGTAGACTATTGTACGGCCCTGATGTGGACTGTCAGGTGAACACTCATAGTCACTGGCCGTTGACCGGTGCCGGGCACTGCTAACTAGTTCTGCCGGTATGTGATTTACTGCATGATTAGATACATTATATTACTGTTTATGATTTGATATGCACATGGGTAAGGGATGCATGTTAGGGTATTCATTTATTGAGTATGTTTTGACACATACATTATGGTTTGGTTAGGTTGCATTTAGGACGGGCATATGCATCGCGTGTGGTTTACTATGTGGGCGGAGCATGGCTTGATGCCTGGATGTATGGACGCCAGTGTATCACGTTGATGTTCACTACACTATTACATTTCTATGTGCATTGCATGATTACTAGTAGTTATTAGTTCTCGGACGGGAGGACCGTTCCGAGGGAGCCTATGGCTTGGGTGTCGAGAGTACCGACACGGACACACGGGTGACGGGAGCACCGACCCGGGACAACGCGCGTATGTTTGTTGAAAATTTATGTTGCCTTTCAGGGCAGCGGCAAGTTGGTATGGGACTTGGGTGCCATGTGTCTTGTGTGGGCCCCAAGGACCGATATGTGCTTTCATTATGCTTTTATACTGTGTTGTGCGTCTTATCGTTTGTGTGTGCTTGGGGGCTGGGGTTTTAGGGAGAGTTTATCGGATATACTCAGTCTTCAGCCCTTATTTCTTTATGCTTGTTGAGTCTCTCGACTCACTTTGTTTTCCATCATTTCAGGTAGTGGCAGCGTGGGCCATGACAAGGGAGTCAACTTTCAGCGGCAGAATTTGTATGGTATACAAGCAGTCCCGTCAGTCTCTGTCAACTCTGATGGTTGTGTAGGGTTTATTCCTTTATTTTTGACTATGCCAGGTCATACCTCGTGTCTCGTGTGTGTCGGTAGAGGAGTTTGTATTCTTTTATTTTTCTTGTGACCGTTGTGCTAGCGGGGTACCCGTAGTACATGCATGTATACATGGTTTCACTTCTGTTGTTTTAAGTCTTGTGTATGCATGTCAGGGTAGTTCTTGTCTTGTGTTCATTATTTTTCTTCTTCCGTAGGCGCTCTCGTTTGGGTAGTCCGAGTGGTTGGGGATATTCGAGCGGGGGTGCTTACAGCTCGTGCTCTTGATTTTGACAGAAAAATAAATTATAAGTGTGAGATTTTATTTTACTACATAGAACGAGAATTGAACTTACAACTCACCGGTATGAACTCAACATATTATTTGTCCAACTATTTGAGTTATGTCTTAAAGGTCATGTTAGCCAATTTTTTTGTTACATTTAAAGATGGTTATGGCACGAAGGTTGGTTCATTTATTTATTTATAATTAAGCTATCACTCAAATGAATGGTCTAGGTGAAAGAAAGCCAATAATTAGAACAAAGGTCTTATCTCCTCTATAGCTTGTTTATTATGTAGGACAAGAATGAAAGTAACAATTTGAACAAACACATTCAAATTATTGAACCAATAGTAGATCACGGTGCAAGAGAAATGCCACATAAGACTATTGGTCTTCCATAGATATAAAAGGCATGGAGGACCTTATTGATCAATTGCTCCGGGCTATTAGCATTAAAAAATTAAACGTTTTCAGGTTTTAAAATTTTATTTAATGTTTTTAATTTTGATAATGAAAGTTTAATTTTTGAAATTAGTTACAATTTTAACCAATGCTGAAATTAATTTTATTCGATATGTGGCTTTGTCCAAGTGACATGTCACTTGGAATTTAATTTTTTTATTTTTTTATTATTTTCTAAAGAAAAAAAGTTATATTTTATCTCCTCTTGCATGACCACCTCATCTTTCATATGCCATGGCCATTTCCCGCCTTGCCTCGTCGTTGCCCAACGTCAACTTATCTCGTTGTCTTCTCTCTACTTTGCACGAATTGGTTAACACACACACACATACAACAACAACAACAACAAAATATACAGTGACTGGCGCCAACAGGGGGTGATGAACGGCAGATCGAGGGACAGTAGAGGGTGATGGTAATGTTGCCGAGAAAGAAAGAGGGAGAGTGAGAGGGTAAAAGAGATGATGAAGTTTGATCTTAAGTTCGATCAAACTTCATCGAAGATCATATTTCTCCGATGAAGGTCGGAAAAGTTCGATTGAAAAAGTTTAATTGGAGAAATTCGATAATGAAGGCCAAAGAAGTTCAATTGGAGAAGTCTTATGATGAACCCTGTAGAAGTCCGATAATGAAGGTTGTAGAAGTCTGATAATGAAGGCTGTACAAGTCCGATAATAAAGGCTATATAACTCTGATAATGAAGGTTGTAGAAGTCTGATTGGAAAAATTCGATAATGAAAGTTGTATAGAGAAGTTCGATTTAAACTTCATCGTCCATCTCTCTCTTTCACTCTCTCTCTATCTTTGGCTAGCGCCACCATCACCCCCCATTGCTGCTCAACCTGTCGTCTGTCACCTTCTCGCCGTCGGCCATTGTATATTTTTCTGTGTGTATATATAAATATTGTTGTGTAAACATTTATATATGTGTGTGTATATAAATATATGTTGCTGTATGTGTGTATATATATATTTTTGTGTGTGTGTTAATTAATTCATATAAAATAGAGAAGAGGTGACGATAAGGCAAGGCGAGAAATGACCATGATAGATAAGAGAAATCTTAAGACTTTTTAGTTCTTATCGCATAATTGAAAAGAAGAGAATTTAATTATTTTCTTTTAGTTAGCTAGTTTTAGAATTATACCCTATCTCGATTCCTTTGAAAGCTAAAATAGAAAATTAATGATTGATTAGTGTAAACTAATTTATAAAAATTTAATAATTTATTTTACTTATTTTAAATTTTAATAATTAATTTACCCCTAAACCAAAAGGAAAAGGCAAAAATAGAATTTTACAATTCCCCTTTTAATTTTTAAAAGGTAGGCAAAGGCAATGGCGCCAATTCAAAAATAGAATGTTTTCGTGTATTCGAAACCCGAAAAAGAAGAGTGAGGGAAAAGAATAGAAAAGAAACTAATTCGATCCCAAGAGTTAAAGGTATCACAGATCACTGGTTCGCCTACTCAATCCAACGGCCCAAGTAACCGACAAGTCAGCGATCTGCGTGAAACCTTTATGCCCAATAAGACTTCGTCAGTCCCCTCTATATAATATCTCTCGTGATGTCTCATTCTTCACGCTTCCCCTCCACGAAAGATCAGTCTTCTCTATTTGTAAAACCTAGTTTCCTCTCTAGTCGGTTCGATGGCACCAAAGGGCGGCGAGAAGAAGCCTGCCGAGAAGAAGCCGGCGGAGGAGAAGAAGACGACCGTCGGGGAGAAGGCGCCGGCGGAGAAGAAGCCTAAGGCCGGGAAGAAGCTGCCGAAGGATGCCGGAGCCACTGCCGGAGACAAGAAGAAGAAGAGGTCGAAGAAGAGCGTGGAGACCTACAAGATCTACATCTTCAAGGTGCTGAAGCAAGTCCATCCGGACATTGGGATATCGAGCAAGGCCATGGGGATTATGAACAGCTTCATCAACGACATCTTCGAGAAGCTCGCTCAAGAAGCCTCTCGTCTCGCTCGCTACAACAAGAAGCCGACGATTACTTCCCGCGAGATCCAGACTGCCGTACGGCTTGTCCTCCCCGGAGAATTGGCCAAGCACGCCGTTTCCGAGGGCACCAAGGCTGTCACCAAGTTCACCAGCTCTTGAATAGCGGCGATTTCTAGTGGTTGGAAGTCTCTTCGCATCTAGGGTTAGGTTAGGTTTTCTAGTATTAGATTGCTAGTATTGCATGTTTTTGCCTTGAATCTATCTGTTTGGATGTGAATTTGGATTTGGCGGATATGATATACAGTTGGTTTGTTTCTTTTTGAAATGTTATTGGTTAATTAGCTTATTTAATTTGTTTGGGTGCCATTTTGCTCTTTCCATTAGGGAATTGGATGTGCGAGTTACTCTTATCTCCATTAGCTTGTCTTTGTATGGCTTACAAATGTTTCTCTCTTGCTCGAGGATGGGGAGGCTGTGTATAGCTTTGAAATTATTTCCTTTTGTTCATAAGACAATTACAAACATGTCCTTGCTGTTGGTTGTACCGGTTGTCTTAATTTTTATCATTGCTTCTTGTGTTATTTATGGATCTCTTGATTTATTCATAAACACTTCGTATGCAAGAGATTTCTCTATGTACACGTACGTAGAATTAATAACTGTATGGCCTTAAATCAAATGAATATGAGCTCGACAGTCTTTCTTCCTTTTTTGTTGCTTTTCTGTTGAACACAGAAGCCAGTTGGAACTTGGATTTGGGAAGGTTGAGCTTGTATCAAATGCTAATGGCTTTTTATATTTGAAATGAATAAGAAAACTTTATAAAATTATTGATAAAACTACTGAAAAATTAAAATGCATTCTACATTTTAAAGAAGGGAAAAATAATATTACCCAAAAATCAATCAGACAAAAGGTACACCCCTGCGAAAGATATTATCTCAAAGTTATTTCCACTCTGTATAACCAGCAACATAACCTCTATTCCCCGTTCCCGCTACTCTTTTTGTCTACATATTGCAGCCCCCGGTCCCTCTCTTTCTGTCTGTCTGCCTCTCTCTCTCTCTCTATATATATATATATATATGTTACATTCATATAACATTGGTTATTGATATAATATTGGTGTGGATATCTGCATTGGAATTAATGTGTGGCAGGGTAGTTCTGTCGATTCCAAATGTTATTGTAAGTAGTGGGATTAAGTGATGCCTTGTAGATTGTATTTTGCATACTGATAATCCCCTAGTGAGGTATGGATAAGAGTAAGGCTTCCAACTGTCCATGCTCAGCAAACATCTCAGCAAGGCCATGGTGTACATGACACTTCAAAAAGTCAAGGCTCTAATATGAAAGAAAACGTCAACTCTTGGTGTATCAATGCAAGAATTTTATTGGCTTGCAAAACTTTTTTGAAAATACATACAATACGTAGTGGAAATTAAATAGAATCACCTTGTAAGATCCGGTATCAGCGACCATATGCAATATAAATTGAAATTATTCCATAGGGTGTTTAGTAATATACCTCACAAATGATTTCGATTCTGATGAAAAGGTTGAACGCCCATTAAGGCAGCAACGCTTGCTTGCCAACAGCTTCATTGAGCAGTCACCTACTACCCTGAACAACTTGGATGACCAATTCGTCTCCTAAAAATATGAGGGATTTAATCAATCCATGCTTCGAATGTGGATGAAACCTACCAAGGAGACCTATGTGCTAATTAAGCTGCTTGTAGGTGATTTAAGTTGGAAATGGGTTCAATATCAAGAGATACCAAACCCAAACAATCTCACTGTTGGATTGGTGTTGGTGCTACAATAGCAACAATGAACAATGGAGCAAAAGGGAGCAAGGGAGAAGGGCTTATGTTGAAGTTTACACAAAGTAAATCTTAAAATCAGAATAAAGGCATTAAAGGAATCGAATGTTTTTTGTTTTAAGTTTTAGAAGTTGTTGTAACGGTAACTAACCATGTAACGGTTAGTACCGACTTTTGTTTTTTCTTTTAAATGTCTTGTAATTATTGTCTCCTCTATATTTTATAAATAGAGGGGCCAACTATGTTTCTGGTGCGCATTTTCTTCAGTTTTTTGCATGTACACGATAAAGAGAAAATCCTAGGATTATTAGACTTTGTAATCTCTGTAAGGAATGCCTGTGTGTGAAGGCTCTGTGTGTATTGATCTATTCTATAGTGAATTATGGGTATCGCCTTTCAGTCTGGATGTAGGACTTTGATTCATTCAAAGTCCGAACCAGGATAAACCCTTTTGTCTCTTGTTTCCTTTTTGTTTTCATGTGAGAGTGTGAGGATTGTGTGCTAGGTGTTTGATCAATCGCTCAACAACTTGGTATTGGAGCTAGATTTACGGGCGCACAATCAAGATTCACTCAAAAGAGTTAAAGACAGAAACTGAAATCAAGAAATGGCTCTATCGGCATCATCCTCAAGGTATGATATTGAGAAATTCAGTGGCAATAATGATTTTGCATTGTGGAAAATTAAAGATGTAGACGCTTCTTGGAAATCTTCGATTAAAAGATGCGCTAAAGGAGGAGTCAAAAGAAAAGGTTGGAGAAAGGGTTAAGACTCTCTCAGCAGAACAGAAGGCAAACATAGAAGAGAAGGCATACAATACCCTCATTCTAAGCTTGGGTGATAAGGTCCTTTGAGAGGCCTCCAAGATGACTACGACATTGGAGATATGGAAGAAATTGGACAGCCTCTACTTGATGATGACACTGTCAAGCCAGTTATTTCTAAAGGCAAGATTCTTTACTTTTAGGATAATCAGAAATTGCAAGATCATATTGATGAATTCAATAAGCTTTGTCTAGACTTAGAGAATATTAATGTCAAGTATGAACGACAAAGAAATCGTGTCGAATTGCAACCCTCGCTGTTCGAAACGATCAATAGTTTCGAAGCAATTGGTTGACCGATTCATAATGACCGGTGAACTGATTTCTCAATTTGTTGATCAGTTTCGACCACGAGTCGGTCGACCGCCTCCAAGGTTGGTTGACTAGTTCTATTTCTTTGCACAAAGTTTCTCCAAATTGCATCTAGGCATGCCATTAACTCTTAATGGCATTTTCACTATCTCATAATGAAACTGATGCTCTCATTAACTCTTGACGGAATGCCTATCAACTCTTGACAATTGCTCCGATTAATTTGATCATTGAACTCGATTCGTTAACTCTTAACGGTAACATCATTAACTCTTAATAATGATTATAACTTTCATCGTTTAGTTAACCACTACACTTGGATATGCGTGTGACCTTTTAGGTTCACCATTAAGTAGCAATCAAGACATTTCAAACTTTTTGACACTGACCAAACACTTTGGTCTATAACGAGGATCTCTTTATCTCCCTAATGTACCCTAAAAAATCCTAAGTGACAACTAGCATTATGTCAGAGCGATTGTACTAGTAATGAAGTCTTACTTTGAATCTATTTGGGCTTCCGATTCCCGTGTACTATAATCTTTCCATCAACTAACATCCCGATTGAGTGAGAGTCATAGACTAATCAAACTCACTAACTCGATAGCTATGTTAAGATCTAGCGTGGTGTGATCGAGATGACACATCGGAACTCCTTTTTGACATCGAAAAACCTTTCTAATCATGTGTACCCTGGCTAGGGGTTTGTACAATCACAACCACCACTAATCGCATAGGATGTTCACCTCACACTGGAGGTCGATGGATCCCATTTGCAATCACCTGCCTCCGTACGTTACTGCACAGATACCACACAATGCATCTTCCACCTGATAACCAGATGTTCTTAGTAAAAGCAAATCTTAAGCACCAACATACAAGACAACTATGTTGTCTCCGATCTAAGGACCTCACAATCGAAATCAGTGACAGATCATAAATCTTCTCAACCACGTGATCTATTACTTGCGTTACATTCAGTAGATATTCTACTAACATCTACTCACATGTCTACTATATCTATCTTATGGATTATAGCATGCGACTCACCATCCTTTATTATCAAATATGGTAACTCATATGCCAGTTCGTAATCGATTAATCATAGTTCACTTTTGAGAAATCTAAGGACTGGGGATACTTTTAAGAAATCCTCAATCCGAAAGTTTTTGTCACATATTCTTAATACTTAAGAATAAAATTTTCATCAGAAAATCTAAGGTTCATTCACATAATTAATTGGAGAGGTATGAATGAACAAATGATCTCAAAATATGAAAATATATTTTATTATATTTGTTAGATTTACATCATTAGTCCTATAATTACAATTGCTAAATGCCATCTAAATATAATATTAGGGCAGTAACACTAACACTAATCAACAAGATATGGAAAAGAAGGATCACACGAGGCTCAAGGTAGGCATAAAGAAAGGCTGGACCCTCAGGTAAGGGGATTTCATTTCCTTCAAAATCTCATCTTCTTCAGGAGCTGTTATTTTTGGGTTTTAGGTTTGCCTTTGATCTAATGTCCTGCTCCTAAAATGGTTGCTTAAGTGTCAAAGAACCCTTCCTGGAGCAATATGGGGCAGTTCTTCACTGTTTTGCAGGCTAGCAGGAGAATATAATACTCAGGTAACCCTGTGTGACTGAGGAACAAAACATCTCCCATTGGTCCAAGCCATCTATTTTGTGAGGGTGTGTAATTGTGCATCATCATATATGTCGCAGCTTCAAATAACATAAGACTGTTAACAAATCTTCTTGACTTCTATCATTCACAGATTGTTAGAAGAACATAAGCCGCTAACTTTCTTGATGTATCTTACTTTTTGAGAAAAGAACTTTGCTTTTAGCTTATTTAGAGTCCTTAAGTTGACTACAAAATCCAACAATGGCAAAGCTGTTTCATATAAAATTTGATCAGCCTCAAGGTGTTCTGGGCTTCCTCTGTCGTGCATGCCAAAATCAAATTGTATTGTCCAAAGAATTTCTCTATGGTTTTACAGTCTCTCTCTCTCTCTCTCTCCTGGTTAATATTTATGAGTTTACTATGATTTCGTAGTCTGTAATTTCACATCTCTGCTGCTGAAAGGTAGTTTGTTGCTATTTCTTCTTTATATATTTGACATGCGTCTACAATTTGGTGTTTTAACTGTGGATTTCTCAATGGCTTGCTCTTCTTTGTTATCAAGTTCCTATTCTCACAATTGTTTCCGATCTGCTTTTTCAGGTAAAGGAATTTCTTGGAGATGGATTCTTAAATGTGTAAGAACTTTGTTTTTCTCATTTACATTTTGTTGATCCTTGTCAAGCAAAATTTGAACAAATGATCTGTTTGCTAGACTGCTTTGTGGTTTATGAAAATTTCAAGAGAAGTTCAGGGGCTGTTTAGTTGTAGAAAATAATTTTCAGTTTTCTATCTCCAATTTTTTATAAAATCTCTAGTTTTAATTTTTTATAGAAAATTTGGACAACGCGTTCAAATGTTAGAAATGCAGAATTAGTTTCCAATCTAGAAAGTTAAAAAATATGTTCAAGAGAAGAGAGATGTTTTAATTTTTTTTTTAATGTAACTTGTGTTAGAGAATGAGATGAAAGATAATTTATGGAAAATTGTGTTTTTCAAATCTCTAAATTAATAAGGAAAACTATAAAACTCATTTTTAGTAGTTTTCAAGTTTAGTTCAATTTTCAAAAATCATGTTTCCCAAATCTCCATTTTCCATTTGGAAAAGTCTGGCCCCATTCGGTTTTGAAAAACATTTTCTAGTTTTTAACTCTAATTTTATAACTAAAGATGCCCTAACGTATTATGTTTCAAAAATTCATGACATTCATTTTCAGAAAATTTAGAAAACATGAAAAATGATGTTTTATATTTTGTAGTCTAAAGTTGAAAAATTAGAAAACTGTGTTTTCTATTTTCTAATGAGAGCTTCAATTATTCAATAGAAAATTGGGGTTAAAAAATAGAAAATGTTTTCTACAACTTAACAGACCATTTGTAGTTGAACAAATTTTCTAGTTTTCCTTTTTTATGTGAAGTAATTTTTGGAAAACTGGGGCAGTTTTCCACAACTAAACAGCCTCTCAGTGTTCCACAAAAATACTCCATTTTACAACAAATAGAAAAGGGCATCCAGTGCTCATAATCTAGAGATGGATTCTTAAACATGTAAGACCTTTGTTTTCCTGAATAACATGAGCTTTGTTTTTCTGAATTACATTTTGTTGATCCTTGTCAAAACAAAATTTAGGCAAATAATCTGTTTGCTGGACTGCTTATATTATGAAAATTTTCTGGGAAAGTTAAATGTTCTAACAAAATCCTCCTTTTTCCCAGCAATAAAAAAGTGGTGTCCTAGTGCACGAGATTTCCTACTTTGTGAGGGTCAGGGAGGGTATTTGCTGCCGCTGATTTTCTTATATTTCATCATGCTCCAAATTCATATTCTCCCACTTTGATTGATTTTCCTATCTTTCTGGCTTGACTATTCATTTGATTGATTCATAACTAGCTTGACAGAATGCAGATAAGTTATATACTATGTATTTTGGTGAAGCGCCCATTTTGAAAAACTTTCAATCGAAACTTCAAGTTCGAACAAAATCCTCTTTTTTCCAACAAATAAAAAAAAACAGAGTCTGAGTACACAAGACTCCCTGCATTACGAGGGTCAAGGAAGGGTTTTGCTGCTAATTTTCTTATATTTCATGCACCAAATTCATACTTGTCTACTTTTATTGAATTTCTTATATTCCTGGCTTAACTATTTATTTGGCTTACTCATAACTAGCTTCACAGAATGTAGATGAGTTACATACTATGTATTTTGGTGAAGCGCCCATTATAAAAAATTTTCAAGGAAACTTCAATTTCAAACAAAATCCTTCTTTTTCCAATAAATAAAAAAGTATTGTCTTAGTGCACGGGACTCCCTGCATTTCGAGTGTCAAGGAAGGATCTTTGCTGCCGCTGATTTTCTTATATTTCATGCACCAAATTCATACTTATCTACTTTGATTGAATTTCTCATATTTCTGGCTTAACTATTGTTTGACTTACTCATAACTAGCTTCACAGAATGTACATAAATTCCATACTATGTATTTTGGTGAAGACACCCATTCTATGGGAAGGGGAAATGGTTAGTCTTGCAATCTACTGTTCATCATATCATATATTATGTGATTTATGTTTTCTTGGATGCCATTTAAACTAGGGTTTGAAGCATCCGAATGGCAAGAAGACTGAAAATACAGAAGGAAACGATTTGAATCATCTGCAGAAATAGATGCCAAATAGCTGAGTTTGAGGAAATCTTATTGCTGAATTGAGCTTTTACATATTTAAGGCTTTCTTTCACTTATTTCACAAGGACCACACTTTCCGCAGAAGCATGTATTGGATTGCGATCATCTATACAGACCGTAAATCTTGATAGCCGTAAAAAGAATGATAAGAAGCGAGAAACACCAAAAGGACCACTTAAAGTATGGGAAAGGCCTTCGGCCACCTTCTTGTGAGCGTAGTTGCTCCTGATCTGAATCACTTGCCCTGCACACAAATTCTCTTCAGTTAAAAGTTCTGGTTGATCCTTCAGAAAACCAGCTAAGAAGTTGTAGAGAGAAGTGCTTATTTTAGATGAAAATAGAACAGAAATTGTAAGCAGAATACAATCCAAACATTTCCAGTAGGAGTAAGCAGGCATGCCTGGTTGTGGATTCAGTTTGCGGCTTTTGTTCTAGAGGCTTAGGCTCTTCTTTCTGTGCTGCTGGTTCTTGAGGTTTAGTTGGGGCAGTTGGCGTTTCTTGCTGCGCTTCAGCACTTGCAATTGCTATCTGCTTTGCCTGTAACATTTTACATGAAGTAGTTAAGATACTTGTTCGTCAATTAATTCATGAACAAGTATATTTTAATTAGCTGACCAGGTTCCTGAATTGGAGATTGTAGAACATTTGAATGTATCTCTCTTTAGCTTGCTTCGGTTCTTTATTTAATTGCTTCCAAAAGCCATACAAAGATCCCATCGTCAAGACTCTGTTTGCATAAATTTTCCAGGTGTAGCTGCACTTAGATTTTGAGTGTCAGGATTGGAGGCAATATAAAAATTCAGACAACAGGCTTCTAAAATAATTTAGATTTTGTCTCTCAGTTTTTACCATTCATATATGCGATCAAGACCTGCTTTAGACATCTTGTTCCAGTATTCAGCATCTACCTTGCACTTTTCAAAGAATGTAGCAATCTTATTACTTGACCCATCGCCCTCATAAGGATCAATATGGAAACCTGAGATCCCATCGACAATAATTTCTGCCGGTCCTCCTTGATTGGTTGCAAATGTGGGTAATCCACAGTTCATTGCTTCAATAACTGTAAGACCAAAAGCTTCATATAGTGCAGGCTGCACAAAGACCCCCTTCGTATCTGCAACACAGCGGTACAGCTCTCCATTCCGGTACCTGTCAGTTTGAGCTGCGATCCATCTGAACTGACCAGTAAGTTGGTATTTATCTATCAGAGCATGCATCTTTTTGATCTCTGCAATTTCTTCCCGATCTTTTGATCTGGAAGGATCGAAGAACCCTGCAACAACCACAAGGTTTGCCAGTTTCCTGAGCCTTTTGTTCTTCCCATACCATTCGGCCAAGCCTGTAATGTTCTTCACTGTATCGAGCCTTGCCATTGAAAAGATGATTGGTTTCTTCTTGTCTGCTAGAAATCCCCTTTACCAGGCATGGTTCGTATTCATTACCAAAACATTGTCAGTTTTTTTTTTTCCAAGTTGAAATACAAGGTGAAAGGAACAGAAAGACTTACATGTGCTCATTGTTATCATCCTTATTGTAGAGCAGTTCATGGATGGCCGGATGAAATGAGGTAAGTCGCTTGTTTTTCTCTGTGAATGGAAAGTAGACTGCTTGTTCCGCGCCAGGAGCAGCCACGTTGAACTTAGGATCAAAGACATTGATGCCTGAAATCACTCTATAAAGATCTGGCATGGTAAATGCCATATGGCTTTCATATTGTCCAGGCCTATTCTTGCTGAAAGGAAAGGCGGGCAATTAGTCTTGGTGAACAATGGAGACAAATATTTTCTATCTCATACATCAGCCCTGCTAACCTTCCTGAAATTTCTTGATATGAGCTGGTAACAATGAAATCAGCTGAATTCATTGCAATCATGTCAGCTGTGAATTGGCATGAGAAGTGGTACTTCGGATCGAGGTCCCTCCATTTGACATCAGAATTCTCGTACTTTGTCTTCTCTAAAGCATGTGCAATCGTTCCCTAGATGTGCAAGCCAAACTTTAGATCCTTTACGACTCACAGAACGAATATAAAGAAAGAGGTTTATCTAGGCCGCTAACCAGAGTGACTCCCAGTTTGCTAGCCATTAGAGATGCCACCAAGTTTCCATCGGTATAGTTTCCAAGTATAAGGTCTGGTCTACATTCCAACAGCTCAACAACCTTAGCAGTGGCATCCTAGTATTGGAACAGATGAAAACAGGTGAGGGAATGAAGGAAAGTTAAATGACAATCATGCAAATAAATGTGCCAGTAGAGGATCAAATGATAAAGCACTTGCCTGAGTAAATCTCTCGAGGTAAGGGTAGATATCAAACCGGGAAACCCATTGACGAACAATCCCTTTGTCAGTCTTGAATGGGACTCGAACAATGTGGGAGTGCTCTGTATTAAGGATAGGCTCCATCTCCTGGTTACACTTCGTCCCTTGTGCATCTGGTATGAGACGAGTTACCTGCCAGAATACAAGCATGGGACAAGATGCTCAAGTGAAATCTTATAACTTGTCTTCAGCTGGTTAATACATCATTCTTAGTGAACTCTGTCAATAGCTTACCACAAGAATTCGAGGCTTCAAATCCAGTCCTTGCTGCTTAATTCGTAGGAGCAGTTCCTCCTCTAGAGCTTTCACTTGATCTAGAATGTAAACAACCTGTTTGAATTTTAGCTTAGTATGATTGAAGATGGATTCATATTTTTGTTTAGGATATGCTGCAGTTCTCTACCTGTCCTCCAGTGTCAGGCAAGCCGAGGACATCAGACTGGCCAAAGTAGCCATGGACGGAGAAGATCACAATGTTGAATACATTCGGAAGCCTTCTAAAGAATGATTGCATTTTAGTTGAATCCGGTGCTTGAAGTATCTCCGAAAGGATCCTCATTGTCTCTTTAACTCTTTCTGCAGTATCTCCCCACCCTTTCTCGAAGCCCCACTCTCCAAGCCTGAATAGATGAAAATATGTTGCTTCATCTATACAGATTACTTGACATAAAGAAGCAATTTTCTTTTGACAAACAAATAGAATAAATGGTTACTTCTTCTCGAAGTTCTGGTATTTCGTGTGTTCAGGGATAGATGAAAGATAAATATCTGCTTCGATCAGGGCTGCTTGAAGCTCGGCAACCGAATCGAGCGTCTCATTGATCATAAGATTCTGCATAGATCAGACACAAATAGAGGACTCTTTGAGTTGCTAAACAAGTTCTTCTAGAATTATCTGGCCATTCACATCCTTTTGATGTTCAAAATTTCAAACCACTGCCTTCATACCTCTCCACGGTGATTAAGGGCTAGTAAGTAGTCCAACAGAAGCTTCGCTTTCTCAATATCCCCACTGATTTCTGTAGCGGCGAACTTTGAGGCGTACTCAAGTCCATTTCCAATAGAAGAAGAAAGAGTAAGGCGAGGAGTATAGAAATCAAATGCTCCAAAATCTACTTCCAATGCGTTTTCATTGCTTGCCCTGCATGTCAATGATCAAATCCTGTAATTCTAAGCTTCATGATTCGCAAGAAAAAAACCACACACATAATTCGAAACATCTGAAACTTTGTTCAGACGCTGGCGCACCATTCCTCGTCGTAGATCATCTCTTTGAGCTTCAAGTAATCTGTAGCTTTAATAGCATCCACTGCCAGCTCAATGGCGTTCACCTTGAGAAATTCCCAGGAACCCGGGTTCCTTCTCACTGCCAGAGCAGCGTATGGTGGAACTGCGGCTGCCTCCTGCAAATGATCGGATGAAACTTGTTTAGTCTCATTAAGCATCCATGTAGACAGAGGGGGGGAAATCTGAGCAAATCCAAGACCTGGGTGGATTTGATGACTTCGCCAACTACACCCCCCAAAACCTTGGCTCTTTCACCCTTATCCTCGATTGCCTTCTCCATTTCTTCCATCAAATGGTGGGGTTTCAGCAACCTTCTCCCATTTCCAACAAAACTTAATTTTCCAAACAAAGAAAAATTTCCTTTCCGTTAGCCACGCAGTTCAACTAGTAGCTAGACAACGCGAGAATGTATATGAAAATGCAAGTGTTGGTTCGTACCTATCGAAGCATCTCTTCATATGGTCCTGGTTCTGCTTGAGTGCATTGGAGAAGCTAGCTGCCATTGCTTTATCTGATGGCCGGACGACTATTGCAGAAGCCATTTTAATGGTGGCTTTGAGTTTTTGAAAAATGCTTCTATCTCTGTGTTTTGCATCGGTTCGGGAGCATATACATATATATAGAGAGAGAGAGAGGGGGAGGGGGGTAAGTAATGGGAGAAATTAGAAGAAAAGAAGGAACATTATTCCTTGGTGAGGAGTGGTAGGAAAGTAAAGATTGGAAGAAAGAAAGGAATTCATCAACGTGAGAAAACAGAGCTGAGATTTGCCTTTTTGGCGTGAGAAAGAATGGATGGATCTCTTGATCGTTTTTATATTATTATCCTTGGGGTTTGATCAACTTCTCTTATTCTTTTCTTTGAAACCAAACTTCCACGACATGGTGGTAGAATTATAGAAATACTGTGTGTGTGTGTGTGGGGGGGGGGGGGGGGGGGGGGGAACCAAGGTCCACGATGAGGAAGAAAAAAAGAAAGAAAAAGAATCCTTTTGGACCAATATAAGATACAACTTTTAGCATTCAATGCTATAAACCCTACACAACAAACAAAAGTTGATCAGAAATGCCATGCTAATGGAAATACTTATATGGGAAGGGGGAATCACATGATAATAAAGATTACATAGAGATTATTTAACAGAGAAAAACACAAGACCCACTAAACTACTATTTTTAGACAATAATTGCTAATTAGAATGGTTTTGGTGGGCACTTAGCTAGTAACTCTTTGCCCCAAATCTAATGTGGAATTGAGTTAGCTATTTTTTACACATATCAGCATAATATAAATAATACATTTTCTTAGTAAAAAAAAAAGAAAAGAAATAACACCTTTAAGAACATTGTCTTTGTTGACAAGAGAAATGGGAAAGGAAGAAAACTACATAGTATAGGCAAAGTTAGAATATAGGGTACATAAGTAAATTATATTAAGTCTAGTCATATCAACTAGGAGTGAAAATATTTAGGTATATAAAGGTATTATGGACTCATTTTCAATCTACAATTGCCTAGAAATATAAATTCAACGGATCTACTCTCAATGTTTATATAATCTTTATTTAGTTTTGTCAATGATGCATAGCTTTTCCAATTTATTTTGCCTAGCAATAAAAAAAGATCTCATCTTTGCGAGGTTATAAACGATCCAAGTTAAGTTGAGTCATAGAGGCTTAAACTTGTTTTGTTTATAATTTTATCAAGCTTGGGCTCAACCATATTTACTTCATTTTGAGGCCTTTTTTTTAGTATAAAATTAGTGTGTATATATATATATATATTTAAAATATAAATAACAAAATTATGAAGATGATGAACCGTTCTCATCTCAATACACATAAATAAGAATTAAAGAAGATTTTCAAGGCAAATGTCAAGTGGTTAGACTACGATAAATTGGGATTCGCACCAGTAGATTGTGAATTCAATTCCTCATCCTGCACAATGAGACAAAATCTTCACATGCGATTTATCTCCTCTGCTAAAATTGAGGGTACGAGCGAGAGGGGGACCGTGTAAAGACGATAGTCCCAAGAATAGTAAGAAAAAACCATAAATGTTTGATCAAAAAATTAATTCTTGTGCAATATAAATGAATCAATCAATTTCTTGGCCTTGCACCACTATTGCGATTGATTAGATTTTGGATGGTTTATTGAAACTTAAAATTGAAACCAAATCACTTCGGCCAATTTTAAAAACTCTAAACTGAAACCATATTCTAGATTTTCTTTTTCTCCTCAACCCTAGTGAAAAAGCATATTTTCCTCTCCTTGTAGTGCAGAAAAACTTTACCATTTTCAAATAATCCCTGAACGAGCTTTTAAAAGAAATCACAAACAAATTTATAAACAAGCACTCACACGAATTTGTTTACAAGCCAAAATGACATGAAAACTATTAAGATTAAATTAAGTTAATTTACCAATTGAACTTTGTTGTATTTAATAAAGTGGTTCCAAACTCAAAATAGGTTCAAAACGAAAAAGTCGAGAAGATCGAGAAACTAAAAGTCACTAAGAAACTCTTTTAGAAGTCACTCTTCAGTACCCCTGAGAGACCCTTTTAGGGACCTCTATCGGGTGCTTCTATGAGACCTTCCTGAGAGTCTCTTAAGTCTAAAAATACATCAATTAACTTTCAAGATCTTCGCTTGAAGATCTGTAACAGATAATTTCAAAAGACTTAAATATCTCTTAGACTAATAATTTCAATTTCTATAAATATGGAGTGAGTTATCAAGGTATGACTAGAACTCTATTAAGATTGTATACGTGTTATTTTTAGATATTATTTTGAAGACTTGATTTAGGCATCAGGTGGCTCATGTGGGAGATACCCTATACCTAATTAATTTTTGTTTCGCATGTGTCTTAAAGATTAGAAGATTGAGATAAATACTCTCTCGTAATTACAAATTTATTAGTGCAATTGTCAAGTTAATGGACCAATGGAGATCGAGTGTGTATTTGTAATTATCCACGAATTATTTTAAATTATCTTCGTGTCAAGATTTTTCACCACTTCCTTTTCTTCGTTCTCGGATTGAAGATGTCGATAATGTTTTCATTGTGGTGGATGTTACTGCCATAAATGTAGAACAAAGGTATAAATGTTGATGTTATCATGGGCACCCCCTTTGCTCCGAAAGATCAATTGCAAAATAACTAAAATATACATGCCTCAAAATGGCCGAATACATATTTTTTCTTTTACCCGTTTACATTTTTTTATGTGATTATTCAAAATTTTTTATTATTTTAATTATACCTTTAAATTATTATACATTTTTTAGTCAATTACACACATCGATTAAATTATGTATCACACGTCGCTGAAATATTCAAATTACCCCTTATATGAATGCTGTGTACTTGTCACTGGCCACCTCCCCTAACCACTAAAAGGAGAAACTGTGACATAAATGATGATCGTTTGTACATGAGTGAGAGATAATTTGAGTATTTTAGTGCATGCTTGTTGTACAATTTAAGTGAAGTGTGTAATTAACTCAAAAATTTATAATTTAAAGGTGTAATTAAAATATAAAAAGTTCAAGTAATTATAAAAAAAACTTAAAAATATAAATATAAAAATATTTATTTGGCCACCTCAAAATATGATTGTGGATGTCATAAACATTGTTGCAATATGACTTTAAAAGCTGATGACTAATTAAAGATTAATAGAATACCCATAAACACTTTGAGATCAATTGCTCGAGGGAGAAGGAATGACGAAGGATAACAACAATGGCAAGTAGTTATTTGACGTCAGTCACTATTTTATGCATTGAGAAGTTGAATATTTATCCGTCCAACTCTGTGAGAGAGGTTATACAAAATCAAATACAAAATAACTCAATTTCTCTCTACGTTAGCCTTATCATTTCACTTTAACTTATAATTATTTTAGATAGTATGTATTAATTAAGATAAAAATTAAAAAAATTAAGGTATATAAATTATTTTAAATTTGTTTTATTTTTAATATATTTATTAAATTTATCTTAAAAAATAAGTCACGTGACTTCTTATTTGATATTTTCTATATATTCTTATTTTTTCCTTTTAAGATAAGCATATCTTGGATCTTACACATAAGAAAAAATGGCGTATATATCTTCCAATGCATTCTAAAAAATTTAATAAATAATTTGATAAAAATTTTAAAAAGATTCTCAAACTTATCTTAATCATATATTGGTCTGAAAAACATTCTAACTTTATCTTGATATAACTTTATTTTACTCATAAACAAACGTTACCTTAATAATAAAAATTAATCGAGATTAATAAGGTTTTACAATTAAAAGAAAAAACAAATTTACCTTGTGAATTAAAGAAATATTAAAATTAAATTAAAAAAATAGGTTTTTAAATAATTTAGACTTTATACATACTTTATTCTCTCAACAATTAAAAAATAATAATATTTGGTCCTTAATATGCAAAATATCATAATTTTATATCTTAATTATCAAAAATTATTGTTTTACATCCTTACCATAAAATAATATTAACACCTATATGAATGGGCCCATTTTTACAAATGACAAGTCATGTGGATAATTGGTTAGCAATATTTGAATATGCTGATTAGTTTGTTGTGCTATTTTAATAATTAAAAAATATAATATTTGGTTCTTGATGCCCAAAATATCAAAGTTTTATATCTCAATTACTAAAATTTGTTGTTTTAAGTCTTTACTTTGAGACACAAAAAAGAATATAAACAAAATAGTGAGAGAGCGATGAAATCGAGTTTAATAAAGAGAAATGACGGAGATTAGTTATGTTATATTTTGTGATTGAGAATAAAAAAAAGATAGCGATTTTTGAGTTATTGATCCAGAAATTTAGGTGTTTGGAATTTAGGATTATTTTAAGCTATGTGTAATTCGGTTTTTTTCCCAACAAACTAAATTTTAATTTGATGTGTTTCATTGACGTGATATTTTAAATTATAGTGATTTTGTTTACACTTAGAGTAAGAACTTAAAATAATATTTTTTTATAAATGATATAGAAAATCTTGATATTTTACACACCAATAATCAAATAAAACATATTTTTTAATTATTACGAAAACGAATGCATTTATAGACGTAGTAACATTCCTTTACGATAAATATTTAAAATAATAATTTTTAATAATTAAAATAGAGAATTATTATATTTTGTATATAAAAATCAAAAAATATATTTTTTAATTATCCAAAAAAACGCTATGTATATAATTTATCTTTTACTAATAAGAGAAAGGGAGGAAGTAAATAATTTTGGAAAGTGATATAATAATAATAAAATAATTGGACGCTGGTAACATAAAAACCCATATATATGTATGTTGTCTCTAACACGAAGAAGACGGTGAGTGAGATTTGTCGTTTGTAAAGCGGTCACGTGCTTTCAGTTTCCATGACCTCACTCACTCACCAGCACCGCCATATAATACGCTGGTCACCACCTGGACCTGGACTTGGTGACCGACTCACCGTTCCTGATCAACGCGCCCGCTCCAGCGTTCATCGCACTGCCTCTTTGTATTTTTAGACTGTTCGTCCAATCTTATCCATCGACCAGTCCGTCAGTCAGTCTTCCGAGGACCGAGCTTTTATCCATCCATTTACCCCATAATTATATAAATAAATTCCCGGTTTCCTTCTTTCTTTCTTTCGTGCTCAACATTCACAGATCTCCTCTCTAATATCTCAGGACTCGACTCTGCGCGCATCAATTAGGGTTTTGGAGTTGAGCGGCCGATCATCCGCGTCCGAAATGCACTGACACAATGGCTCCGTCCGCATCTTCTCTGTGCGGCGTTCGTCTTCGCATCGTCTTAAGCACTTGCGTAGTTCGACCTAACCTTCTCAGCGTTTTTCGTCACTGCACTGACTTTTAGGGCTTGTGTGCGTGTAGATATGTGTTGAATCTATTTGATAACGAACGTGTCTTGAGCATTTGATCTGGAGAAAGAAGCCAGTGTGTTGGTTTCTCGAGTTGTTTGAATCAGTTTGGTCCGTCTGACGGAGATTGGCTTGGATTTCGCTGTGTCCGTTTTGGGAGATTCTGGAGCTATTGATTCCGGTGACGGTGCTAAAAATATTTGGTTATTGCTGAGGTAATGGCTCTATTAATTTAGTCGATGTGACTTGTGTGATTCCTGCATTTGATCGTAGGCTATCGCCATGGTTTGGGCACTGGATTGCGAGTTTCACATGTATGTGTTATGCTATATATATGATCTGATGCTGATTGTTAACCTTCGTTTTGCACTATTTGTTGATGCTCTGATATTTATGGTTTTGTTTTTTAATTATAATGGCTATCAATTGTCATCTCAGGTTCTCTGTGTTTAATGCCATAATGGAAACTTCAAATATACCCAGCATAAGCAAAACAATACAAAACAAAACAAAAAAAAAACCCTTAAAATCTGCAGCCATGGGATCAGGGGACAGTTGAAACAGCATAGCATCTCCTGTGTTTAATGCCATAATGGAAACTTCAAATATACCATGCATAAACAAAACAAAACAAAAAGGTCCTTCAAAATTGCAGCCATGGGAACAGGGGACAGTTGAAACATCATAGCATCCTCAGTATCTAACTTGCATGTATGTGAACCTAGCTTTGCCGTTTTAAGTTGTATTGTCGCGACGTGACGCCAATTCATTACAAATAAAATGTTATGTACTTTGCATCTCTCACATTGTTGTCGTGACTTGACGCCATTATGTTGTCCTTTACCCGATTATTCTATTATGGATGTAGCTGTACAATGCAGGAAAGCAGCAATTTTTTTTCCATACCTATCAAAATCAACTAACTTGAAGTTGTAAAACTGCAGTTTAATTTCACTGGCACTTTTGTAGTGAGATTATTGCATAAGTTCTCTGATTTAGTGGTTTTACAAGTGTAACTTTTCTTCTTATTGTCAAAGCCTTTAGAAATCAATAAATTATAACTTATATATGTGTTGCTATTCTTAATAAAATTCTTCCTTCATTCCAACATCTCTTATTTCACCATGCACATTATTTAATCAAAGCGTATCCAAATAATAAATATGAAAAATGCATTTTGTGTTTCTTGAATATCTTCCGTACTTAGAAGTTAAAACATGCATTTAAAGAAGGGTAATGGAGAAGTCATAATCAAAATGTTTTGACTTCCCAAACTAAGACATAAATGAGAGAGTATGAATGATTAATATATATGGGCACCTGCCTGGTGCAGTACCAAAAGGCTAAAGTCACCAAGCATGGGAACTTCCTCTGTGAGAGTAGACACTTTGTGCCCATTATGTTCAAACTCAGGCTGTTCTTGTCCAGGTTTCCCAGCACCCTTAGCACTGGTGACTGACATTTTACTTGCCTTATATGTTATGCCCCTGTACCCTCGCATCCTTCGTATATTAGTAATTAGCAATGTATTTATGAATTAGTAATACTGAAATGTTGTGTTACAGAATTTACGTTGTGTACATTTTTTTGTACTTAGTAAGTGGTCGATTTGTTGCTTCCTATTTCTTTTTGCTCCCTCATTGAGCTTAAACTTTTTCTGTATATTATCCTACCTCTGCAGTGTCACACTGATTGAATGCTTAAATTAAAATGAAGCTACCTTCTCTTTACAATTTTAACTTATCATGATGCTTTGATGGAACAAATTAAACAAAGAGAGGCAGTTGGTGGTACTTGTCATGGCAAAATATTCTGTCAGATTAATTCAGTTGGGATTATGTGTTACCCGTTCTTCTGCCTTGTTACTGCCTGCATCCATGTTATCTACAGTAATACATTGAGGAATTTGGATGTTGTGTGCTTCAATTTTCAAAGCTGTAATTTAATTTTGTACCCATTATTACTTGAGTCTTTCATTACATATGGGGTGAATGGAAATGTGTACCTAACAGATAACTGCACCTCTATAACTGCATCAGTTTTTTCCCACAAGGAGAGGGAAAAGAGAACGGATCCTATGGGACACAGGTCATATATGCCTCCACTTCTAATTTCTTCATAAACGAATGAAATATATCCATGCAGCTCTTTCAGAATTCAAGTACATTATACATGTCTACCCAACTCCAATTTGTCATCTGTCATGATTTGTTTGCGTATTTGCTTCTTGTGCTTACTGTTGAGGGATTTTAAGCTCCTTAATTAGTTGCTCTAACTTGAAATCCCCAACTGTCTTTGTCTTTGCAAGGCTAAAGTTCCAGGTTGAGTAATGGATATCTCAGTTCAGTATGCTGATCCAGTCAAGGAAGATTTAATAAGCTGTAATGACTGGGGACAGTTGTGGAGTAACTGTAAGCGAGGTGGTGGCAATGCTGATAGTTTAGTGGCAGAGCTTGGAACTGCTCTTGAAGATGCTCTAGTTTTGCTATCTACTTCAGCTCCGCCCTTGGAGGGGGCTGACATTAGTGATTTAGAAAAGAAGAATGAAAGTGAGGAATTGATTATTGATCAAGACAAAACCCTTCCTGCAACATCTGAAAATAAATTGGGAGTGCATGATGTGTTACCTTGCTCTAGCAGTATGCTTTGCTGTGATGCTCCTGTTAGCAGTAAAGACGAGAATTACGAGATATCACATAATGCATCTGATGGAAAAAGTTCCATGGACTTTGGCAAGCCATCCAGCGGCGCGACTATTGTGTCTCTTCCTGTAAGATCCTGGTCATCATATTGAATAGTGAAGAATTACTTTTCTTAATACTGTTGTTGGATTTTCTTCTTTTGTCATTCTTTGCATCATCTTTCTATGTCTATTTCGTGTTCTGTACATATCTTTATCCCCACACTCCAGGTCCTTTGTTATATGAAAGAATGTTACACCAACTTCCAACTAATTTGGTTTGATGTTTGAACGACAAATCAAACACGGATGATTGTAAATGCAAAAATACTTGGGTGGATATGTAAAGGTGCATCAATTCTTCTTAAAAAAAAAAAAAAAATCATACTCAACCGCATTGTCAAAATTAATAATCAGTCGTCTGAAAAGACATCTTTCCTTCATGTGGAATCCCAAATTTTGCATCCATGGATTCATGGTATTACCATTTACAGTTTTTTTATACAATATTGACGGGCACATCATATTTTTGCTGCAAATAGTATCGATCTCCTTATGTGTACTCGAACTAGAGTTTCATCATGTCAGCATTAAAACAGGGTTTTTTTTTTATGATTTTATAAGTGAGGAAATAATAGGTAAGACTAAACTGTTTGCCACCTACGTTTTGTTTATGGCACAAATATTCTTGTAAGATTAAGGTGATATGGTAGTACTAATAAGTTCTTTTAGTTTCTATATTGTTGATTTTGTGGTTTAATTTGGATTTTGTTTTGGAATATTGTTTTTAAGTTTTGATAGTTGTGGTTCCTTGTATCTTAGCTTTTTTTTTTTTTTTTTTTTCATTTTTGAGATTAAATTCCTAGTATCTTAGTTATGACTGCCACAAAGGTCACACTAAGTTCAAGCATCAACTTTAGTGTTATGCTGTTTCCAGACCAGTAATCAATTAAGGTTTGGTATCAAATAAATATGATGTCATTGATTGAATTCCTAGTATCTGTTCTGTTTATTTTTTGCATATGATGATTGAACTTCAGATGACAAATTCCAGAAGATTGCCCTATTCATCAAAGTTGCTGGCTGAATATTAAGCTCTCTTTGTTCCTTCCTCTCTTCCAGCTGATTGGGAAAAAATATTCATATCCACTCTAAGTAGCTGACACTTCCAATGTTATAGTCCCCCCCAACCTTTCAAGGCACCCCTTGGACCCTACCCTTGTTTTATCCCTACCTCTGCTGGCTCAAATTGTATTAGGATTAGAGAGATCCTAGTTTGAATCATTTTGATGCTAACTGTTGTTTTGACCATTTTAATGCTTTGACATCTCTGCATTTGAGGCTTTACCGATTTTGAATTCATGTTAAGCATTTTAGTTACCATAAGAATGTCATCATATTATCTTTTTCATGTTTCCAAGTTATAATCAAAGTATGGAATGGATTCTTTGATTGGATATTTGGATGTTCTGTTGAACTGTTATTGTGTTTCTCAATTTGCAAGGTCTTTTGCTGAAGGAGTGTTATTCTGCAAGATATCTTTTTAGGGATGATTTATTTTCTTCTAATAGGTTTCTTGAAAGAGTTTGATATTCTTCCTTTCTGTATCATTCTAGTGATAATTTATTTTCTGCAGTAAGTTCCAAGAACAAGTAACGTTTCTTAGTTGAGATTTTGATGTAATTTTAAAATTATACTGGCTTTGTTTTTGTCATTTTTGATGACTTTCCCTTTGCTTCCTTAAGATGTAAAATGGATTTGTGATTTCTTAAATGTTATTTTTGGTGGACATACCCAACACAAACTTCTGGAACATAAATTTGTGTACTAACACGATAACCCTGACGTTAAGTTTAGTTTTCCTCTTCGGATCATTTATTTGACACTCACTGTCCGTATTTATTTTCACTGTTTACTCTTTCAGACTTCTTTGAAGCTTGTCTCTGCCATGAAAGGTAGTCGTGAGAAACAAGGGCTGCATACTGGAAAGCTGAGCGTCAATTGGGCTCCTGATGTTTACGAGCCACCTCATACATCCCAATCTCATACTGTCACAAGCCACAACCAGTATGCTGGCTACATGTCCAAGAAGAGTCACCGGCACAAATCCAAAAGGAAGGGAAAATCTCCGCGAAGCCGCAACACCGAGAAAAAGTAACATAACAAAATGGTTTGAATCCCATACTTAGTTGCCAACAACCAGTCAGAATGGCGTTAGGTTATTTTGGTCATCTTTCAGTCAGAAAGGGAGCGAGCTTTCCTGGGTTATATTGTGTTGGTTATAGAGAGTCGATTAAACTCCTGTAGTCTAGATCTTCATGCCTGTCTTCTTCTTCTTCCTTGCATGGACTGGAGCTTTAGATAGGCTGGTGGTCTTCTGTAAATAGTTTGTTGTCTGCGTGTACATATTCTGTTATGAAAGATTTTCAAAGCTGAACCCAATGGACTATGTTTGTCACCAGTTTTATGTATATACTGTCTCAAAAGGTTAAGTGAGCCTTAACGTTGTGGGGACAGGGACTGGCAAGAGTTCACAGGTCTAAGCAGCAACCATGCGTAAGTGCTAACATTGACCAAGGATGGGCTGCCTCGGTGCACGAGGCTACCTGGTAAGTGAGAGAGGAGAGGAAGTTGTATTTATGTGTAATCTGTTTTTTGTTTTATAATATTTTTTAATCACAAATGAATAATTTTATTGTCTCAATTATTAGGGTTGCGAAGAAATCACACAAAATTTACTTGGATTGGGATTCTTAGTACGGTAATAACATGAGTTCAATGCCAAATAACTTGCAATTGCCCAAACAAAAGCCTATTATCGGAATTAAAGAGGCGTGGCGCATGGGACCATGAAAGTGTAGTGGTAGTCTTTTATTAATATTTTTACGTAATCAAATTTAATTTTTTCACCTTTCTCGTTCACCTCAACTCACTCACCTATTCAGGGCAAATAGCTTTAATTCTATTGCAATTAGTGAGCTTACGCTCCTTATATGAAATGAAATGGAATTAGGGTTGTAACTGTAATCGAAATCGTGAGAAATCGAATTGAAATTGAATCAGTCAATGGGGTTAAAAATTGTTTGATTGAGTAATGGTTTGGTTTGAAAAAAAATCAAATACTGTTTCAATAAGTATGGTTTGATTATGATTTTCACTAAATCTAAATCAAAACCTGAATCGAAATCGAATCAAATGTATGGATAAGTGAACCAAATCGAACATACATATAACAGATATTTATTTATTTAATATATTATATACACACATAATATATATATTGATTAATGTATTTTTTTATAAGTATTTTAACTAATGCATTATAAATATATAAAATATTTAATATTTATAAAGTAATTCATAAATAAAAATAAAATTTAATATTAAATCATTTTATTTTTATCAATCAAATAATTATATACAAAAAATTTGAAGCTAATTTGTAATTTTATACAAGAAAAAGGTAAATTTATAAGAGCAACTCCAATGTTGGACATCAAATCCAGCACTAATTTGGTGTCCAATAGTATTTTACACCAAAATTTTTAAGACCAAATTAGTGTTATCTCCAATGTGTAATACTAAAATGGTGTAAGAGAGAATCTTTAAAGAATATTTTATAAATAAATATTTAATAAATATTAATTAATTTATTTAACTTAGCATAATATAAGAATAAAAAGCATTTTATTTTTAAACCATGTTGTTGTTGTTGTTTTTATTTTAATTTTTTTCTATTTTCATCGTGTATTTTTAATTTAAGTTTATGGAAATATTATTACTTTTTATTATATTATTGAGTTTTTGCATTAAGAATATTTTCTTTCTATTAAGTAATTATTAAGATAAAAAACTTTCATATACATAAACAAAAATAGTTCATTTTATATTAACATGGTATTTATAAAATATATTAAATATTTTAAAATGTATTTAATATTATACTCATTTTATAGATCTTAATAAAATATTTATATCGGTATATATTTTTTATAATAATTTAATTTATATTTTTAATTATTAATCAAAATATACAAATATAATAAAAGTGATAAAGGATATAAAGAAAATAAGTTGTTTTGAAATTATACAAAGAGGGGTAAAATTAAAAATAAAATAAAAAATAAAATTTGGTGTTGAGTAAATAGTTTGGTGTTATACTATTCACTCAACACCAAATTTGGTAATTGAAAATTGTGCCAACACCAAAATAATGTATTCGTTGGAGAGCTCTTCAACGCCAAATTGAAGTCAATGCTGGAAATGGTGTATTCCTTATAATTGCTCTTAGAGTTTGTCTGTATTTGTTGTTGAGTTATTAAAATTTTTTATGAATATTATTTATAAGAGTTTGTCTTTGTTTGTTGGTATGAATTAAATTAAAAAAAATCATAGTTAAAATCGAAACTAAACCGAAATCGAATGGTTTGGTTATGATTTTTAATTTTTAAAACTAATAGATAATGATTTGATTTTAATTTTAATAATTTAAATTTAATTTAATTTGAACAAAAATCGAAACTAAATCGCACAATTTTCAACCCTAAATGGATTGTTGATGTTGAAGAAGTTTTTGACACTTGAAAAATGTTCAAACAGCTATGCATTTGGTAGACAAAAAGAAAAAAAAAAACAAAAAAAAAAGAAGAAGAAGTTGATTTTTACATTATTATTCTCTAAAATATTTACATTAATGTCACAAATTTATTTTTAATAAATTTTATGATCACTTTCCACGTTGCAAATGACAATGCAGTCCACCCAATTTATTTAGTTTTTTTTTTTTTTTGCAGGGAATCTAATTTGAACAAGCAAGCAATATTAAAAATAATAATGTGGCAGGGGCACATCCGACATTTACCCCCCCAGGCCACGTTTCCATTTTGCCATTGGCCAGACTTGCTTTCCCCGCGGCTGTCTGTGATGCATGAACCACCATCATGATATGATATTTAGAGCGCAGAGCCACCGAATACCAAAAAGGCTTGATAAAAAAAGAGACTGCCATTTCCTCCGAATCCAAGTCTCTCCTGCTTTCAAGTTTCAACTTTATTTCTCTCTCTCTCTCTCTCTCTCTCTCTCTCCGTCAAATATCGTCTTGTGCCCTAATCTTTTTCCCGATAATATCTGTTCTGGTCAATCGATCTTCTCCAATCACGCCATGGTGAGTCTCTCGAATTGTTCCTCAGTCCACTGCGTCTTTAGGGCTCCGTTTTCCTGCACTATATATATGCATAGGCATACATCAATATTTATGTAGAATGTTGCAGACATATATACACATGCGATCTGTGGCCTCGTTGTTTTGTGTGGAGAAATCCTAAACGATTCTGTGATTATCTGGCGTTGACAGCGCATTTTTAGGTCTTGTGATGGTAGATCTGATGTGGACTCATTTTGACCTTTGATCTCTTAATGTATATTGTTGATCTGGATCTATGTGATACCTTAGTGCTTGTATTTTTCGGTCTGATGGGGGTGATTCCACTTGGATTTATTTGATGACAGGTTCTGATTTTCTTTTTCTTTTTTCTTTTTGTGAGGGGGATGTTTTTGTTTTTATTTTTATTTTTTATTTTTTATTGTTTGTAATTTTTTGGCATTTACTGTTGTGAGACGGTGAGTTTGGCTTTTTAGATGAATTTCTAGAAGTAGCAGTGCGGAGTTTCAGTTTTTGTGTTGTATGATGGGCCTATTCGGCTTGTGATTACCCGGAAGAAAATTTTGATTTTCTTTTTCGAGGCTTGATGGTGTGAATGTCTGATTATTATACCTCAAGTTCCATTCTTTATGGTCCAAATGCTTTATTAATTGGCATAACTACTATTCTGTCCGTCTATCTCTCTCTCTCGATAAATTGATTGATTCAAGACACAATTCACAAAAAGAAAAATTCGAACCTGCTAAACATAAATTGCTTAGCGCTTGAAAATCCATTATTAAAACTGGACTGGGCTGGCCAGATCACAATCAGACTGGAGAACTGTCTGCCTATCGGTCTGGTCCATCTGGAAAAATCCTCCGGGTTTTATTCTGCCTGTCTGGTCGAACTAGTAATTGGGTGACACGGACTGGTTTGACCACTTTAACACAAGACCCACCACACATAGAAGTAGGCAAAGATCAGGAAAATCATTTTTCCCTTTAATTCACAGCGAAATCTATTGCACAAATCAAACATGAGCAAGGGTGATACATCACTCTTGCGGGGTTAGAGAAGAGCAATCTTGAAGGGGCTGTTGAGCGGAGACAAGAGTAGCAAGGGCAAGGCCCCGGACTAGAATATTCAAGAGCAAGAGAAGTAGCGGAGAAAGTGGAGTGGCAAACTATTGAATCTAGCTTGGACTGTACAGGAATGATGGGCAAATCTCTCTAAGGGTGCGTTTGATTGCAAGGGTGGAATTTGAGTGGAAAGAAAATGAATTCCAAGGAATTGAATTCTAGGAAAAATGAATTCCTTAAAATTGGAAATTTAAGTTGTTTGATTGGTATAATTTTCTACCTAGAAAATGATGTTATTTTCCATCTTTTGGTGTTTGATTGGTAATATTTTTCATAGAATTGGATAATTTTCCTGGCATTTCGTGTTTGATAGGCATTATTTTTCATGGAAAATGACACATTTTCCATGGAATTCAATGGTGAAAATGTATTAAAAAATATTAAATCTTGTACAGAAAAATTAAAATAATAATGTATTTTAAATTAATTAAATTATTTTCTCAAAAAATGAAACTGCAAAATTAATTTTTTTTTTGTTTTCTAAAGAAATAATTTATATATAATTTTTGACATATTCACTTTTTATACATATATTTATATATTTATATTTATTAAATAATTAATTTTTTTTATTTTCTAAAGAAATAATTTATATATAATTTTTGACATATTCACTTTTTATATATTTATATTTATTAATTATTAAATTTTTGACATATTCACTTTTTATACATATATTTATATTTATTAAATAACCCCCCCCCCCCCCCAAAAACCAAACCCCCAGCCTGCCCTGCTCGTCCCCAGCGGCCGCCTACCTCCATTTTCCAATTGCCAGGAAAATTCCATCTCCTCCCCCCCCCCCCCCCCAAGGAATTTGATTTCTTTGATTTGAAGGAAAATGGCCTCACGTGACCATTAATAGGAAAATGAGTTCCCTGGAAAAAAAATGCTATCAAACAATGTAAAAGTTGGAAAATGGGTGGGAAAATTACCTTTTCCTTGGAAAATTTGGGCTATCAAACGCGCCCTAAGAGCTGGAAATAAAGAAAGGGTCAAGTCTTGCAACGTGTGACTTGAAACTCGCTTTAGTGTGTTGTACCAGCGTTAGTCGCTCTTTGGCAGAATGTTTGAATTGTATAAGAGGCATCACTTTTGGTGAATGAATAAGAAAAATATATTTCAGTTTCTCCCTTCTCTCACTTAATTCTCCTTTCTCTTCAATTCCACCAACTTTCCTATTGTAGATCCTTTCCAATATCTAAGCTGTGTCAAGGAGCTGGTCACTTGCTCAGTGAAGTGAGAATTTGACTAAAGAGATAAATTCCAACTGATTGGTTGAGCTCATTCGGTCTTTTCTTCAGCCTGAAACAATTGTCTTTGCTTGAAAGAAAAACCCTATCAAGCTAATTCAAAGAAAAATCTGTGTTTGAAATGATCTTTCTGCGATTCATTGTCTGTCCAGCACCATCAATTGATCGATCAAGTAACTACTTCTCTCCCACATTTGATTTTTGATTTGGAAACTAAAGAAACCTAGTACTGCGATGGAAGTTACAGAAGTCCAGCTTTTGCTGGGCTCTCTCTCTCTCTCAATATCAAGTTGATTACAATTTTTATTTGGAAATTTCTAGAGATGGCCAGCTGTTTTTACTTTTTTGTATACCATTTTTCTATATAAAAATCAATCTGATGTGAGTATGTGGTCTATGTGAATCATCCTCAGCTGCTTCATATTACATTCTTTTGTATAATTTTTATTTTCAATGATAGTTTAGATATCATTTTCAATGATAATTTCTATATAAAAACCAATCTGATGTGAGTATGTGTTAATATTTTTATTGTTTTAAAAACAGATGAATTTTTTTAAATATTATTGTTTAGATAGTTGAAGACCTAGAACTAATAAATAAATTTGCTAACAAGTAAAGTCTGCAATATGATATAACAGATCTTTTAATTTTTAGATCATAGTTTTAATAATTATATATGTATTTGATAAAAACATTATGTTTTGACTCGGGTTTGACTGCGGTCTAATTATTGACTCTTAACCTTCTCTTATTCGTGGTTCCATACCCTGGTCCAGTTTTTACAACATTGTGTAAAGTTGTAAACCAATTTTTATATTTCTATTTTGATTTCAACTATCATGTATGTGCCTAGGGGACTCATGTATTGTAAGAAAGAGTGTGAACACATAAATCTTTATACTTTCAGGGTTCACTAAAATGTTGAATTGCTAGGCACCGATGGTTTTTTGACTTACAGATTTCTAGTCCTAAAAGGCTAGATGCTAGGCTTTGTGGCTTAGAAACTTATGTGTATTTGTGGCTCAGTGAATCCCATGTTTGACATTTTTCTTTTGATCCTTATTTTCATTTTGTGCTTGTGCAGCGAGGTGGCAAGCTTTGATAGCATTACAAAGTTGTTTTTTGTGATTAGAATGCCATGTATCCGAATTGTGGAGATAGCTTCATTGCAAACTGCAAAGAAAGTGGAAGGTTGTTTACAAAAACTATCACCCCTGATTTTCGCAAAACTGGGGGCCTCGTATATTGCAGATACCCTATGTGTGTGAGTGTGAGTGTGTTTGTAGGAGAAAGGGAGGAGCCCCAAAGAGGGGGTGGGGGGGTTGGATGTCCCTTTTCGCTCAATTTGCTACAAGATCTGCATCTTGTTACCAAATTCAACTCTATAAAATCTGCTTGTTTCTTTAGATTTTTTTTTTTGGTGGGTGGGGGGGGGGGGGGGGGGGGGCGTTAGTTTTATTAGATATGCTTTACAAGATCATATTTGCTGTAAGGTTTAGAATGTTAGGCAGTGAAACATCAACATGAATACGACTAAAATGAGGATGTTAAGATAATGATCAACAAGATGCAATTTAGATGATTTGCACATGTTTAAGAAGACTAAAAGATGTATAAAATAGTTGTGTGGATAGAATGGAAAAATCTTGTAGCAATAAGGATAGAAGGCTAAAGAAAGCTTAGTGGAAAACCCTTAAACATTGGATAATGGCTTTACAGAAGATATAGCCATGGATAGAGTCTGTAGAGCTAAATTTTTTTTGGTAGACCCCATCTAGGAGGATTAGGACTTCCCAAGACCGGGGGGGGGGGGGGGGGGGGGGGGGGGGAGAGAGAAGAAACAAACTGGCTTGGGAGCTAACAACTGTGCAATCTCCTTTTGTGTTAACGCTGTGCATTTCCTCCTTTTGTTTTCATCAAGTCAATTCATAAACCTCAATCCCCTTTTGTGTTAGCTCTGTGCCTTTCCTCCTGTTGTTTTTCATCAAGTCAATTCATAAAGAGGTATTAGGAATTTCTTATGGTAGTGTTTTCTTCAAGGTTAATGCATGCATTTGAGTACAAATACTCAAAAAAAATAAATAAAACAGTGATGAATTAGAATGACTTTGTAAGGGAGGCAAATGTTGATTAAATCCAAGTTTAAATGGAGATAATTCGGAACTACGAATTTGAGAGCTAGCTTGCCAGTGTCCTAGATAACATCTAGGAGCGTTTTGTTTTAGTTCAGTGTCCTTTTTTTAGTGGTTTTGTCATCATGTTTGCTTTGTTTTCCACATCTTGTTATCACAGGCAAATGCAGCATCTGGGATGGCTGTGCATGATGATTGCAAGCTTAAATTTTTGGAGTTGAAGGCAAAAAGAACTTACCGATTCATAGTTTTCAAGATTGAGGAGAAGCAGAAGCAGGTGGTTGTGGAAAAAGTTGGCGAGCCAGCTAATAGCTACGAGGACTTCACTGCAAGTCTTCCTGCTGACGAGTGTCGGTATGCCGTATATGATTATGACTTTGTGACACAGGAGAATGTCCAAAAGAGCAGGATTTTCTTCATTGCGTGGTATTGTTTTCTTTCAGATTTTCTTTTAAGATTTCACCCATCCGGGCATCTTTCATTTTTCGTCCTATTCAAGATACCCGATTCTCTATTTTGGCTGTTCATGTTTCCATTAATTTTTTCTTTTCTTTCCATATAGGTCACCTGATACATCACGGGTGAGAAGCAAGATGATTTATGCAAGTTCCAAGGACAGATTTAAGAGGGAACTAGATGGTATTCAAGTAGAGCTGCAAGCTACGGACCCAACTGAGATCGGCCTCGATGTCATCAAAAGCCGTGCAGATAAATAATTAATTCTCCAGTCTGGCAATGGATCTTTGACTCTTTGCTCTAGTGAAGAGAAATGTTAATAGTTGTGGGATAGTGAAACCTGGTTGGGATATGGCATTGGTTTGTCATTCAATGTTTTAACATATAATATTCTCCTCTCCAAAAACTAGTGATTTTGGGCTTGTGATTTCATTTTGTGTGGAACTTAAGATTACCATTTTCAAGCCATTGTGTATCATTATCTGGGGCCGGATAATACTTTTCTGTCTTTGCAATGGATGATGTATTGCCCTTTTTCGTGAACCTTCCAATTTCCCAAGAAAGGAAATAGTTGGATAATCAAAATTATCTGAAATCTTCGCACTATCATTCAACCATATCAGTGTGGTTCTTGTCGTAGTCTGCCCATTGAACAAATTATAGGTTTAGGATGACTTTTAAGGTATTTTCACTTGACTTTGCAGGTGCATAATTATTTTCTGCTATTTCTCTTCTTGCGGGGTTATTATTGTTTAGGGTTGTCGACAGAGCCCAGTCGTTCTGCCAATAAATAGAATGAAATAATTTTGTGGCTCTTGCATAAGCAATCCATCTGGTAGACTTTTGGTCAATGCACTTAAATATAAGAAATCCCTACCATTTGCGTTTTTCAGTTCGTACAGCCCTCAAAATATTTTTTGCTAAAACAGGCGAAATCTGGGGGCCACCGAGTCATCCGAGTACACTGTAAGCTGCTTCTTTCCATTCTATTTTATTGGATGATACTAACTGTACATTAAGAATTATATTTTGAGTTTTATATATATATATATAAATAATTAAAATATTTATTATACCTCGTCTCATCGTCTTGGATGGAGAGGGATATTTTTATTATTTTAACTATAATATCTAATCTAAGGTGTAATTTAAAGAGAACAAATAATATTTTCTCTATTTCATATCAGGGTTAAAGCAAGATTTGTTGTTTCTAGTTGAAACTATAAAGGTCCTCCTATAATCCTATTGTAATTATCAGAAAACCAATTGAAGCGAACCCTCTAGCTAGAGTTAGACTCGAAGTACCAGAGGTCCCAAGTTTGACTATTTGCATTTTTTATAGAACTTAAATAGTCACTTATCATGCTTTAACAAGATTTAAAATAGTCACCCATCATGCTTTAAAGGGTGTTTGGCTTACCATTTTTTAAGATGATTTTTAAGTTTTTTCATTTAAAAGTTATGTAAAATTTTAAATTTAATTAACGTTTAAGATAATATATTTAAATAAATGTACTTTAAATTACCGTTTTAATAATATTTGTATAACTTATTTAGATACACGTTTGTTAAAAATTAAATAGTTTAAACTGAAAGAAATCAAATGTACAGTGGTACAGGTAAAAATAAAATTTTTACTATGTATCAGATAAACGTAACAGAATATAATATACATGCAATATATAGATTGGGTATTTAAACAATACGCATATTCAACAATTAAATACATAAATAAATGCATACATATTGTCTGATGTAAGGATGGAGTATAAAAATAATTTATGTATTGAGACTGAATCCACCTCAATATGTTGTGGTCCTAGTCAATCCACATTTAGTATACTGAATGGTACTGTTCTAGTCACCCCCTTTCATGCTAGACACAAAGGTTTCTCGTATCACCAGTGCTCACGTCTCAAAATTATAAGTATAACAATTACACGTATAATTTCTATAGCAATAGAATATTTTCAGAAAAAGGAAAAACTGCACTCATAGGGAAAGCCAGATGAAAAGGCAGAGGCATTGCCTCTGTTATTAAACAATTCCCCCCTCATTTTTTTTTCTCCCCTCAATTTCAATTGAAATTCGCCGCATTTTACTGTGCAATCTAATATACAATTAATAATTGATATTACTATGCACTATTTGCAATCCGCCATCTCTGTGCAATCAATAATTAATTTCACACTATGCACTATTGGCAATGGGTCAATAGTCAATTTTTGACCAATCACTTTTAGAGACATTTTGAGCATACGATGTTGATATCATACGCAACACTAGGTTCACTACCTGCCAATAATCAAATAATACCACCCATTAATCCATTATCAGAACTTCTTCAAATCCAACGTTGTTCTGAGAGTTCCTGAATAACGCTTAGCAGTGGTTCAGGACAATATAGGTGGTAGTGAAGTCTCACTATATACTATGCACTATTTGCAATCCGTCGCCTCTTATTATGCAATCAATAATTGATTTCATACTATGCACTATTACTATGAACTATGCATTATTGCCAATGAGCCAATAGTCAATTTTTGACCAATAACTTCTAGAGACATTTCGAGCATACGATATTGATACCAAATGCAACACTAGGTTCACTACCTATTAGTAATTAGATAATACCAAAATCCCTTTCGGTACTGGTCAACCCATTGACCCATCATCAGAACTTCTTCAAATCCCAACGATCTTCTGAGAGTTCCTGAATAGTGTCTAACAGCGGTTCAAGACAGTATAGATGGTAGTGAAGTCTCACTGTAAGTGAACCTATTACAGTTAACGATTACCGTGTGTTATAATCCTTCTATCACCTGATGTCTTGACTGAACAAGAGTCATGGAGTGATAAACTCACAAATTTAATAACTATGTGTCAGACTTCATTAATGTGATTAAATGATACATCAGAAAATACTTTTCTTGACTTTCAATCTACCATGTTCAAGGATTGTCCCGTCACATCAATAATAAATCACATAGGACATTCACCCCCATCAAATACCAACGAGGGTGATGGATCATATTCCCAACACCTATTTTCAAATACCAACAATACGAAACCACATAGATGAATGTCCCCGTCTTTCAATTGGACAGTTCGGCTCATTAGTAAATCTCACACATCAATACACAAAACAACTATGCCAATTCAAGTCTAATGATCAATACACCATCGCAACCTAATGACACGGCCATTATCCACCAAGCCATGTGGTTAGTCATCAACATCACATTCGGTTGATCGTTCCCCAACGACCACCTACAAGTCTACTAACAATATCTCATGTCATATGACGTGTGACACACCATCCTCCCATCAATATTCTCATATAGAACAAGGTAGTAACCCTTGTGCTAATTCGTACTCAATTAATCGGAGTCCACATCCAAAGAATTTAAGAACTAGAAATAGTTTATGAAGTTTTGTTATTAGATAATTCTGTCAAATAATCTCAACACCTTGAGAATAAGATTTTCACATAGAAAATATAAAGATTCATTCATATAATTGATTGAAGAAAATATGAATTAAAAAAATATTATCTTTCATTGATTTATAAAAAAATACAATTAATGCATTAAAAATAAATCCATTATATATCATCCAAATCTAACATCAGGGCACACAATACTAATATATATATTGCCGAGCTTAAACATTATTTTAGCAGCATTTTAGAAAATCTCTTCCCAAACCTTTTTCAAAACTTTGTTGGCAACTTATTTTGTTGACCAATTGTTTTACTATTTTGCCCTTCAAGAACTTTAATATTTTCAACCCTTTACCTTTAAATAGTCTCCAGCCCATCCCTACCTCTAGTCGATTGCCGTCACCATTGCCTCCAACTTCCATCTCCTCCTTCATCGCCGCCTTCTTTCACTCTTATCGTTTGTCGCCCTTCTTTGTATGTATGTATGTGTATGTATATATATATTTAACATATATCTATTAATATCTATTATATTAATATATTTAATATTTTTATAAATTAAACCTAAATTTAAACATAAAATATTTTATTAGTATATCTTTTAATAATTGTATATATTTTATCAGTTAGACATCAATTTATAATTTATTTTTATTAAAAAAATAATATTTTTATAAATTTTATTTGTATTATTCAGCGACATATTCATTTTAGTCTTTTTGTTAAGTTTTAATAACTTATCAACATTTTCAAACTAAACACATGATTATATAAATAACAACTTAAAACACATTTATCCAAACACATTATTAACTTAAACGCTAGTCAGTTTTAAAATTTTACATAACTTTTAAATAAAAAGATTTAAAAGTTATCTTAAAAAAGAGTAAGCCAAACAATCTATTTCTAAAACGTTGTCAAATAATATTTAAACTTGACAGCTTTTTAATTCTTTAATTTTTAACCAACGTATAACTAAATAAGCTATACAACATTTACTTTACTAATAGCTTATAAGCAATCAAACTGCTCAACAAAACACGCTCCAAGGAGAATTAAAAGCAAAGGAGCTGGCATTGCCACTGATTGTACAACAAGAGTTATCCACAATGGCTTGGATGGCTGCATGAGTAAAATGTGGCTGACAAGACATAGTCTGCGAGCGAGAATTCCCTCACTTAGTTTCTAACTCTGTTTAGGTAGAGAAAGAGAGAAAAAGGGTCAGTTGAAGTGTACTAGCTCAAAACATCTCAAATGATCAGCCCGATCAATACTTGCAATAAACTAAAGTGGCATTGGAAGTTTACAAAACGAACTTTACAAGCACTCTAAAAAACTTTCCAAATAGAGCTGCCCTGTTCACAACAAAGCTCATCTTGAGAACGCCGCTAAGAAAACAAACTGGAGGATAACAAAAGTCAGATTCACTTTCCAACTGCAATACAATCTGATGAAAGAAAGAATGTAACAAAAACTGCAGCAAAGAGGATGAACATGGTAGGTAGCATTACAACTGCATCAATATGAGCCTTCAAAGCCTTTTCAACTATCGTCTTGGACTCACAGTAGCAAGAGGAGGCCTCTGCTCAGGACTGCCCTTTACTCTTTTGGCTTGTAAAACTGCAGCCAATTGTCACAACGCCAAGTGAATTAGGTAATTATGTTATTATATATTTATTTAATTGTTAATTACAATTATATTTTATGAGTAATTTTGAATTATTTATAATTAATTTACAGTTATAGAATAGTAGGGAGGCGGTGAAGTGATTTAAGAGGAATTACTGACAAGTGGTAATTGTCTTATAGAATCTGTGGATAGCTTATATATAAACCTAAGCCACACACTATTGAGGATTTTGTATGAATTATGAAAAATTCATTGAAATCTCTCATTTCCCCCTATTGATCTCTCTGATTTTCCTCTCAATTCTGTCATGTTTCTCTCCTATTTCTCCCAATTTCCCCCCTACTTTTTGTCAGTCTCCCTCATTTTGGTATGTCTCCCCCTTATTTCTTCCTATTTATCCCTCAAATTCCAATTATATCTTCAATGAAAACATTAGTTAGGACTAGGGTCCTGATATTTGGTATTAGAGTAGTTTGGTTCTTAGCTAAATCTAGGTGTTTCCGATCAGATTTTGAAGACAAACAGTACAAGCCGGTTTCTGGAAGCGGTTTCAAAGGCAGTTACTAATTATTGGAAGCAATTCCAATTGTTGTTCAAAATGAAGTCAAAAGAATTTAACTGAGGATATGATGGCTGAAGGAACTCCTGAGAGAATGTAGTCGCTGGAGAAAATATTCACAAAAGAATTCAATAAAAAGCTAGATGACTTATTGAATTTGATTTCAAAGAAGTTTCAAATCAGTATACTAGTGGATCTTTATTCAAGATCTACTATAAAATTGATTCTAGCATAAGCTGGAATCCTACCTAAGACCTCCAGTTTGCAAGAAACTGATGAATTACCTACACTAGATTAGAAAGCAAAAGATGCCGTGAAGTTGGAGAAAGTTGTTATTACACCAACTTCGGAGTTTGAAGGTTTCAAGCCTGTTATTCTTGAAAGAATAGGTACCTCTCCAATACCTAATGTCAATGCAAAAAGCTAGTAATTGGAGATTTATTGGATAGAGCCAGTGAGGAGGAGGAAAAAGGAGTTAAAATTCATCCTCAACTGGGAACATTCTCTGATCTTTTAGACATTACCAATGAAATCATAGGAAAGAACAGTCTAAGAAGGATGATACAGATAGTGAAAGCTGGGATTGGATGAAGAATAGTGGTCGTTGATGTGATTTCTTTGAGACAATAAATCCTTTAAGGGGAAGGGAATGTCACAACCCCAAGTGAATTAGGTAGTTATGTTGTTATATATTTATTTAGTTGTTAAATTACACTTATGTTTTAGAAATAATTGTGTATTATTTACAATTATGAAATAGTGAGGAGGTATTGGAGTGATTCAAGAGCAGTGACTGAGGAGTGATAATTGCCTTGTAGAATATGTGGATGGCTTATGTATTAAGCTAAACCCACACTACCAAGGATTATGTATGAATTATGAAGAATTTATTGAAGTCTCTAATTTTCCCCTATTATTCTCTCTGATTTTCCCCTCAATTCTATTAGATTTCTCCCAATTTTTCCCCTACTTTTTGTTAGTCTTCCTCATTTCAGTTTCTCTCTCCCTTATTGCTTCCTATTTCTCCCTCAAATTCTAATTCTATCTTCAAATAAAATATTAGTTAGGACTAGGGTCCGGACACCAATAAAGAGTCCGGACCCTTCAAATGTCTATAAGCAGTTAGTGCTATCAAAGGTTGGGATTAGGACTGAAAATGTTGAGAAACACAACCTATGACTAAGGGTGGCAATGCTCAGCACAACTCCTCTGATGTGCCAAGTACAGGTTATAAATTATCTAGATAAAAAAAATCATATCAAAACCTTCTCAAGAAACTAAAACTAAATTAAGTAAACCAAAGAATAGGCTATTAATTTCGAATGAAATATCAAAAAATTTAGCATCTCAAATAGTTTGTAAATGCATTCCTAGTCATGTATCCAAAGGCTAGTAAAATCTTTTCACCTTCCTCATGTAACACCATCTAAAACGGGTGTTCCAAATGAAACCAAGCTCCCCACTTGGCAAAAATGATGTTTCCACAACTCAAATCCATAACATTTCAGTCAGGAGGGAGCAATCTTATGGTCGCTACCAAGGCTCACCATCAAAAAATTCATTATACTGTTTTCCAACAAAAGATGAAGAGAACAAGGATCAGGGAGCCGAGTAGTAACAGTGAAGAGAACAACCATGAGGTAACATCATTTATCTCGCAATGGACCATAGAAAATGTTCTCCAACATGGATAAAATACCACTTGCTCGGAAAGGAGCCACATGTGCAAGTCTTGTTTGTCCATAACTCACAGTTCATGATACCCAGACTTCTTTTGCTGTACAAGGGGAATTGTAAAATGTTATTTCAGAAGCAATGCTCTTCATCCATTAAGAAGAGCATTATATGTAGCCCAATTTGGCCTCATACCTCTTCTCAGCATTTCATTACACAATTCAAAAGCCTTTGGGAGCTCTCCAGCAACACAGAAGCCATATATCAAAAAATTATATGCTAACTTATCAGGATTCAGACCCTTGCTCAGCATAGAGTCCCAGAGCTTGATGGCCTGCCATAAATTTCCCCCTCTACAGTACTCATAAATGATTGTTGAATAGCTTATGCAATTCGGATGAATCCCATTATCTACCATTTCAATTAGGATCTTGGCAGCTTCCTGAATTCTGTCCAATTTGCAGAAACCCCGAATGAGTATATTGTATGTCACAGTGTTTGCTAGAGAATCTCTAAGCATCACATTGTGTAGCTGTACGGCTTTCTCCATGCGTCCTTCTTTGGTAAGCTGATCAAGAAAACATCCATATGTGATCTGATTCGGAACTGAGTCACTAACCAGCATTTCCTTGCAAAGGATCTCAGCTTTATCCACAAATCCTGCTTTACACAAGCCATTTATCAAAACAGTGTACGTTACAACATTTGGAATGCATCCTCCACATACCATTATATCCCAAATTCCAAATGCCTTGCAAAGATCTCCTGTTTTTCCATATGCATCAATCATACTAGTGTATATTGCATTGTCAGGCCTCAATCCATGATCTTGGATTTCCTTTAACAGACATATTACCGTTTTCATATCATGATGCCTTAGAAATCCATGGATAAGTATCGCATAACATACAAGATCCATATTTACTCCATTTGCCATCATCTCTCTGCAGGCAACTAATGCTTCCTTCAATCTGCCTTCCTTGCAATAACCCTGTAAAAGTGCACTAAAGCACATCTCGTTTAAGTTATGATGCTTCTTTTGAAGGTCATCCATTAACTGCTTGGCTTCAGACACCCTCCCAATGGAACAAAGCCCACTTATTAGAGGCCTATACGTATACGTATCAGGTACAATTCCCTTCTCCACCATCTCATCAAGCAATTCAAAAGCTCTTACAGTGTTACCTTCCCTACAATGACCTTCAATTATAACATTATAGATGACAACATTTGGGATAACATTCCAATTTTGCATTTCATCAAATAACTCAGTTGCTTCAACCATCCTATTTGCACGACAAAGACCATAAATAAGTGCAGCAAAGGTGTAAATATTTGGCAAAATGCCCTTCCTAGTCATCTCATGATAGACCTGAAACGCTTGATGCACTTCACCTTCCTTGCAATATCCACTTATTAATGAGGTGTATGTTACAACAGTTGGAGCCATTCCTTTATCAATCATCTCGTCAAAGAGACGCTTTGCAGTTTGCCACTTTCCCAACTTGCAATGACCACTAATCAGAGAATTGTAATGATGCACAGTTGGTTTAATCCCTGTCATGGACATTTTACCAAGGAAAAGATGTGCAGCATCCAGCTGCCCTCTCTTGCTAAATGAATTAATCATACTAGAGTAGGTAATTTCATTTGGGAATAAACCATTCTTCCCCATGTTATTAAAAAGTGCCTCTACTTCTTCTAGTTTTCCATCTTTACACAGAGAATTGATAAATGCATTGTAAACAAATGCACTAGGGGACACCCCAACTTTCCCCACCTTATTAAGTAAATCAAAAGCATCCACAGCACACCCCTTCCTCCTCAAGCCATCAACCAGACATGATATGGCCTCTTTAGTTGGAATCAACCCTAACCTGATCATTTCCTCTGTTAGTTGTTTAGCAACTCCAAATTCTTCAATGGTGCATAAGCCCAAAACTAATGTACAAAATGTTACAACATCAGCTTTCAATCCTTTTTGACTCAGAGAATTCTTGACTTCAACAGCTTCCCAAGGTCTCTGGGTCTTGCAAAGACCGCGAATAAACACATTATAAGTCACCACGCTCAATTCACAACCATTTGACTCCATTCGATGAATTATTTCCTTAGCTCTATCAAGACTCTTCAACTCGCACAAACTTTGAACTACTGCAGTGTATGTATAAACATCAGGCTTCAAGCCCATATCCACAACCTCGTCAAACAAACACAGAACCATATCAAACTGATTAATTCTAATCAAACCGTTTAAAACAGCACTGAAAGTCCGAGTTTCAGGCAAAATTCTGGACTCCTTCATTAGCCTCACAATGACAACGGAATCCAACACCCTTCTGTGATGCAAACACGTCTGAACCAACAAATCAAACCCATAGGTCGAACGAAAATTGCACTTTCCATACGAATCCACGAGCGCTTCAAAAACCAGCGTAGGTTTAATAGGCCGGCGAAAAAGAAACGTCTGCAGAACCGAGGACGCCTGCCAAATGAGATTGGACTGAGCCAAGGCGTGGATCAAGATGCAAAATGACGCCGTGGAGTGGTTGAAGTTCCTGTGGAGGCCAAGGAAGTTGAAGAAGCGTAAGGCTAACCTCGAGTCGTCTAGGGTTTGGAGAAGGAGCTTCTCGACGTGGCGTGGCCTCAAGTTATTGGCAACGAAGGGGTTGCTAAGAGCGACCTTCCAGCTCTGCTTGCCTCGGACGATGCCTCTGAGAATGGCTACGAATTTCTCGTCATTTGCGAGGCGGTCTCCGGCAGCGATGGCGGCGGCGGCAGTAGTGGCGGTGGAGATCGGGGAATTAGGGTTTGCCAGACGCCGGTGGGGACGAAAGGGCACCATTTGGGAGATAGGAACGGAGGGCTCCGACGATGTTTAACCGGCCCGGGCAAGGGACAACCGGTCCAGACCCACTGGATTTGGTCGTTCGTATAATACGTATTATCAGCCGCGAACACTCCGGTTCCAATTTAATTGTCATTGCATTCGTCTGTCAATTTCCTTGAATTTCAATTTTAAGAGTTTTCAAGTATATCTTACTATTTTTTTATTATTAATGATGTTATCGAGGCCTTAACACACCAGTGTTAAAATTTTGAAAATTTTAAATTGGTTTTACAGAATTAAAAGAGATTCCAAGCCATAGCCATTAAAAACTTGGCCACTCATCAAATTGGCCATGCGCCACTTCACAAGTCCAACTGATCAAATTACTAGGGATGTACATGCAGGCAGCTTAGATAGTTTTGAGATGTTTGTTATAAGGAATATTGATAATTCAGTTAAAAATTTCAGTTAAATTATTATTATTCTTTTTAAATTAAATAGCAATGGTGGTTTATCTATTTTATGAATTATAATTTGTTCCTTCCGGCCTAACGAAGTGGATCGGACTAGCTTTTGTGTCATCGTCAGTCCGCTCATTGTGCTAGTCGCGCTGTTGGTTGCGGGTTAATTCGACAATTTGGCTTCGAAGCTGTCGGATGATTTGGAGGAGGGTCTCAATGGTGGCTGAATTCTTTAGTTGATAGCTGATGGTTGTGTTTGAGTTTTTATAGTTTGGAGCCATATTGTTGTGGTTTCAAGTTCTAGCCATAGATGGGTTGTAGGGGAGACGGTAGGAATTCAATGTGCGAGGTAAGTGAGTTTTATCAAGTCCCATGATGGGTGTCAAATGTTTCTTTCGGCCCAACGAGATTGATTGAAATGGCTTCAATTGCAGCAGAATGTTGTAATCCAGTGAACTGTGCAACGGGGGATGGTTAACACCTGCAAGTACTCTTATACTCAAGTCAACGAGGAATAACCCAATGAATCATAACCCAATGAATCAGTACGGTCAATAATTAATTTATTATATATTTAAAATCAACCAAATTATAGCTTGGTAGCTTTGATAGTTGAAATATTTTGATAATTTAAATTATAATATAAGAGCATGATAGAATAACGTATTGTTATGTATTAAAAAAAATCATATACGTTAACTAACAAACGTTCATGTCATATTTGTCTCCAGGCACTTATCACTTAAGCTATTTGCTTTGGAGTAAATTACGTTTTGCACTATTGAGATTTAGTGAAGAGGCACACACTCCTAATGTACCATCATGATTGTTTAAATTATTATGTGAATTAACAATTGTGTCCTGCTCTTAAAACTCCCACATTTCTCTTCATCTCTCTTCTCTTTGATGACTCTGTCTTGCTGCATCCCTCCTACCTCTCTCCTGTCAAACCAACAAATTAAACTCCAACAGTAAGATTCTTTGCAAGAAGAGACATGTTGATTGAGTTGAGGAAGAAAGAAATAGAGAGGCGCATTAAAGATAGAGCATCACCATTGCATTGTCAAAAAAGATGGGCACTGTCTACCTCTACTTCATATATTTTTCTGCCCCATCAAACATGGGGTTTTAGAAACCTTATTGTTGCAGGGTTTGTGAGCTTTTTTGAGAACCCCATCCGTAATGGGGCTCTCAAGATCCTATTATTGAAAGGTTGATGGGACTCAAGAAACCCCATAACAATGGGGCTGAATCTCGGCGGTGATAGTCGGATATGACAATCAACATTGTCTTTTAAAACAGTTTTATTTAAATTATTTGTAATTAAATAAGATAGACGAGAAAAAAAAAGAAAGATAAAATAAGAGCTTTTCTTACCTTGGAAAATAATTATTTTTTCATAACAATTCATATTATTAACAAAATATCTTAAATTTATTGGGACTTGTCCGCTCCACCATAATTGAGTCTGCGTCAAAAATTATTTGACTAACGTTTAGTTAGACTTAACGAAATCTTAATTAAGTTTCAATTGAGATTAGGGCTCAAATGATATTTAGCATTCCCACCAAAGTTTCAAATCTCTATCTCTATATATAGGGGTGAGCAAATATTCGGATTAATCAAATCGAACCGACCGATTTAATTGGTTCGGTTCGGTTACTTTTAATAACCGGTTTGGTCCTGTTATTAATTTAGAAAAAAATCAGTTAATCGCATGGGGCATTAAACCCCCCCCCCCCCCCAAAAAAAAAAAAAATCGAACCGCACGCGACACTACCCTGCCCCTCCCCTAGACACAACTCCCAAACAACCCTCTCTCTCACTCTCTGCCAACCCCTCCTGCCATTGCCAGAAACCCATAACCCTCTCTCTGCCAACCCTTTCCTGCCATTGCCAGAAACCCATCCCCCAAGAAACCCACCACAAACCCCCAGAAACCCCTTATCTCTCTTTCCTTCCTTTCTTCCCCCTTCGGCCCTCCCTTCCCCTTCTCCTTCTCTGGTTCTCCCATCTCCGCAATGACAGCCCTCCCTTCCCCTTCTTCTTCTCTGGTTCTTTCCCCTCCGCAACGGCAACTGGTCCACCGCCACACCTCCCACCACCTTTCTCTTTCCTTGCCCTCCCTTCCCATTCGGTCATCCCCTTCCCCTTCATCTTTTGTTATTCATCACAAACTCTCTGGCACGACGGCGAAAGCGACTGCCATTACTCTCTCCGATGAAGACACCGACGTCATGGACTCTAGTCACTCCACCTCAGCCCTTCGTCAGGTAAATTCTCCAGAAACTTTTTTTTTTGGGGGGGGTATATTTTTCACTATAACATTAATTTTTAAGTCTATAAAAAAATTAACCTTTGGATCAACCTTATTTTTTAATATACGAAACATCGTTGTTGTGGGAATCTGATGATCGTTTCCGATCATCGGAATCGTCGAGCGGCAGCAATAGTGGTCGGTTAAATCAGTTTTGGTTAGTTCGATTAGGTGGGTTTTGTCAGTTGGTTCGGTTCGGTTACTCTCTTTCAAATGGTTCGGTTCGGTTACAAATTTTTAGGGGGTTCAGTTCGGTTATAACCGAATGCTCACCCCTATCTATATATGTATATTATATTTTATATATAAATATATTGTGAATCGATACACAAACCTTAGGGTATTTCCAAATATGTTTCAATCATAGATTCACGATGAGCAGAAGACAGGAAGCCTAACAATCATTCATGCATAAACAGAATGAAAAACAGAAACGAAAAGCGAAAACAGACAAAACTTTTTACCATGGTTCACCCAAAATAGGGCTACGTCCACGTTGAGCTCCGATATGGAAAGCTCATTACACTAATGATCGAATCAAAGAATACACCCTCAGAAATCCTCTCAATCTCTCTGTACATACAGTGGTTCGAGAATCAAAACTTGCCAATAATCACTTAATACAGATTAAGAGGCAAAAAACCTATCAGACCATATAACTTAACAAGCTATACAATCATTTACAGAGAATGAAAGGAAAACAAGAAGCAAACCAGAAACCCTAGGTGGGAGACGAAGGCTCCCCCTCTTCTCAAACCCCATTTTCTCTTTCTTTGATAATTTTATCTCTTTCGTCTTAAACGTCTGAACGGTCCATATCCCGATGGGGAGATAAATAGCATCGATGGAGGGCTAGGATCAAGCCTCATAAAGTGCAGGTGAAGGGCTGGGATCAGATCGTGCAAGCACGATAAATATTCCAATAGAATGAGCAGACAGACAAGAGAGATTGAGCGGGTAAGATAAAAGGCAACCAGGCACCATAAGAGTGCAGCTTATGGTTGCCACGTGCTGCCATCCAACAGCTGCCAGATGGCAGGTTGTGGTTGATGCACATGGCCCTCCAACAACTTACTCTTAATGACATTGTTTGGAGCTTCACAGCCAACAATTATCTCCACCTTGAAGCCCAAACAGAAGGTGATTATAAAACTCTCACAAAGTGCAGCATGCTACAATCCTTACCTTCATCGCTTTGGTTGATTAGATCAACCAATTCCCACATGCAGCAAGTTCAACTTGGTTGTAGTTAGAACTTTTGTTCTCATGTCAGCTGGGTTATCTTTTGTAGGCACCTTCAAAATACTCACAGTGCCATTAGCTATTAAATCTCTAACATAGTGATACTTTAACTTCACATGCTTGGTCCGTTCATGGTATACTGGATTCTTGGATAGGTGAATGGCACTTTGACTGTATGAGAGAACTGCCACTTTGCTTTGGAGCAAGTGGATCTCCTTGATTAATCCTTGAAGCCATACAGCTTCCTTGAAGGCGTCAGTCACAACAACACATTCAGCCTCGGTAGTGGACAAAGCCACCAGAGGCTGAAGTTGGGATTTTCAATTGATACAATTTCCACCCAAGGTAGAAAAATATGCAATTGTTGACTTCCTTGAATCCCTATCACCTGCAAAGTCAGAATCTACAAATCCCACAAGATCAAGAGTATCAAATCTCCTTTTATAGCACAGGCCAATATCTATAGATCCATTAATATACCTTAACATATATTTCAGTACATCCTAATGAGGTTTCCCCATATTTGACATATATCTACTAAGCAAAGATATTGAATATGCAAGGTCTGGCCTAGTACTAATAATTGAATACATATCAGTTTCGATAGCATTAGCATAGGAGATATTTTCCATTTTAACTAATTCTGAACTAGATGTGGGACATTGAGATTTAGATAAAGTGAAGTGACCAGCTAAGGGAACTCCTATAGTTTTACAATTTTGCATACCAAATCTTTGAACAGTCTTAATAAGATAGTCATGTTGATGAATTTTCAACGTTGATTTATTTCTTTCTCTCTCTATTGTCATTCCTAGAATTTTCCTAGCAGGTCCTAGGTCCTTCATATCAAAATTAGTGTTTAACATTGACTTTAATTCACTAATTTTTTCTTTGGACTTACTGTTATCAGGATATCATCTACATACAGCAGTAGATAAACAGGAATACCAGAGATAATGAAGTAAAAACAATTATCGTATTGACTTTTTTCAAAACCAATCCCAAGGATAAAGCTATCAAACTTTTTATACCATTGTCTTGGGGATTGTTTTAATCCATACAAAGATTTTTTTCAGTAAGCATACATGTTCAAGATGTGTTTTATCAATATAACCAGTTGGCTGAACCATATAGATACATCCATTAAGATCACCATGCAGGAAAGCTGTTTTAACATCCAATTGTTCTATTTCTAAATCAAATTGAACAACAGTAGCAAGTATCATGCGAATGGTCTTAAATTTTACTACTGGTGAGAAAATTTCATTGTAGTCTATACCTTCCCTTTGTGTAAAACCCTTAGCAACTAATCTACCTTTATATCTAAGGGGGTCATTGGGAGATATACCTTCCTTTAATTTGAACAGCTATTTACACTGGATCAATTTTTGTTTCTAGACCAATTTCTAGGTACCATTTACCTTTAGGGAGTTCATTTCCTCATTTATGGCTTGACGCCATTTAACACAGTCTTTGGAGTTGATAGCTTCCTCATATGAGGTTAGCTCACTGCTTCTCAATTCCTTTTCATCAATTAAAGCACAGTACACTAGGTCAAAGTAAGCATACCTTGCAGGGGGTCTAGAAACCCTCCAACTCCTATCGCGGGCTAACTGATAGCCACTGAGATCTTGGGGTGAGCTATGATGATCTACCTCAATCTTAGGTTCATTCTCTTCCTCTTGATCATCATCATGATCAGAGGTGTTTTCATCATGGGATATAGGTAAGGTATCAATCGGCTGATTTTGCTCAGGTGAGGCTGGAGTAGTTGGCAGGTCATTACTTCCTGCTGGTTGCTCCACCTCAATCTGAGACCCCCCCTAACACAACAAAATCATCTAGATTTTGCTAAGAGTTTGATTCTTTTAGGTTGTTGGTCTTACAAGGGAAAACATTTTCATTAAAGATAATATCTCTACTGATTATGATTTTGATTCCAGCAGATTCCCTATCCCATAACCTATATCCTTTGGTACCTTCTTGGTACCCAACAAGCACACATTTGATGGACCTAGGTTCAAGTTTACCTTCTGACTTATGAGCATAGGCTTCACAGCCAAATACTCTTAAGTAATTCAGATTTAGCTTCCTACTAATCCAATTTTCCTCAGGGCATTTAAAATTTAAAGCAATAGACGGATTTTTATTTACTAAATGAGCTGCAATGGATAGAGCCTCACCCTAAAATGACTTAGACATGTTAGATGTGAAAAGTAGGCACCTAAACTTTTCAAGTAAGGTTCTGTTCATTCGTTCAGCTACCCTATTTTGTTGGAGAGTGTTCCTAACTGTTCTATGTCTAAGTATATCATGATCATTACATAAAGTATCAAAGGCTTTATTGTAGAACTCAAGGCCATTGTCAGTCCTAAGAGTTTTGATTTTCCTATCTATTTAGTTTTCTACCATTGTTTTCCAGGTTTTAAACTTCTCTAGGGTCTGATCTTTTGATTTTAATAGAAACACCCATACCTTTCGAGTAAAATCATCCACAATAGATAGAAAATACCTGTTACCACTAAAGGTGGGGACCTGAGAAGGCCCCCATAGATCAGCATGAAGATATTCCAGACGGCTATTCTTTCAAATCCCAACGGCTCCAAACGGCTATATTTCTCTTCAACTTCGTGGGACACTTATACATACATGTCATAGATGATCAAGAGGAGACTAATGGACGGAAACGAGATGATCTAGAATTTGGAAATCATTTTATTTGAGCTTACAGTGTTCTCTGTGCTTTCAATTTTATATTTTTCTATGCAAGGCTTCGTTCTATCATTGTAAATCTATTCTTAAGCCTAGTTTTCATTGTGAGAAAACTTGTGACTAAGAGTGTTAACTCTTAGCTTCTCTCTTTCATTTGTATCGTTGTTATTTTCCTAGCTTGTGTAGCTAGAGGGCCCATTTGAGTGGGAGGTTGTAATTCCTAGTCTCGGACTAGAGGACCTACTTGGTTTAAGTAGGGGGTTTTAGTGGATGGTTTGAAAAATCCTTAGTGAGGAGCTAAGGTAGTGGATTAGGCTTGGGTTAAGCCGAACCACTATAAATCATTTGTGTTCTTCTCTTGTGCTTGTGGTTTTATTTCATTTATTATTTCAAGCAATTCAATAATCCCCACTTGCATCGAATTTTCAATCAAAAGGATTTCAAAGTTTTAAATCAAGTTTTTAAAATCACCAATTCACCCCCCCTCTTGGTGTGTGCCATAGAACCTACCTGTTCTAACAGAAAATACCTGTTACCACTAAAGGTGGGGACCTGAGAAGGCCCCCATAGATCAGCATGAAGATATTCCAGGCATACCTTTGCCAGGTGAGTTTCTTTATGGAAACTCAACCTGTGTTGCTTGCCTAGAACACATGGTTCACAAAAGTTGAGGGACCCAACATGCACTGTTCTAAGGTAACCTTGGTTTGACAGTGCCTGAAGACCTTTCAGGCTCATATGGCCAAGCCTCAGGTGCCATAGATCTGTCTTATCAATATTAGCTATGTAGGCAGAATTCATGTTAATAGAGAAAGAGTAACTACCATTCAAAATGTACAAGCCATTTTTCTTAGTACTAGACAAGATAAGATTATCATTTTTAAAAACATGCAGGAAACCATTTTTTGCTCTATATGAATAACCTAACTCATCAAGTGTGCCAAGGGATATTAGGTTTCTTTTTAGGCCTGGTACATACCTTATATTAGTTAAAAGTCTGATTTTATTGTCATGCAATTTTAAAGATATGCTACCTATTCCTTGGACACTACATGACTGATTATTACCTATGTATACAGTACCAGTTTTCCTTTGATTAAAATTTTGAAACCATTCTCTATTTGGGCACATATGAAAAGAGTAAGCAGAATCCATTACCCATTCATGTTCAACAGACAAAAAGATACATTAAGTACTTCAGCTAAACAATTAGAGGTTCCTGCATTTACATTTGTATTTCCCCCCTATTTTTGTTTCTTAATGAAATCATAGCAATACTTCTTAATGTGGCCCTCATTTCCGTAGTGATAACACTTCAATTTTTGTTTACCCTTCTTGTCTTTCTTCTTACCCTTTTGCCCTGACCCGTTAGTGTTATCATTGTTACTGATGATAGATTTTTTCTCATTCTTACCTTTTATAAATAATTATTTCCAGACCTTTTAAATGTTCTTAGTTCCAGTTCCCTAACTTTAATACTCGAGATAACAAGGTCCAGACTAGGAACAATACCAGTATACCTTAATGCATGCTTTACTACATCATAGTCATCAGGTAAAGAATTTAATAGGATCATAGCTTCACTTGTGTCACTTAATGCTTGATCAATATCTCTAAGTAATAAAGCAAGTCTAGTGAATTTGTCTGTGTTTTCATCCATCGACTTAGATGTATTTATTTTGAAATTAAACAGCATGCCTTTCAAGTATACTAAATTAGGTGTAGACATTACAGAATATATGTAATATCCTAGTATTTTGAAAATAATAGTAATTAATTTTTGTATTTAAAATATTTCTTTTGAAATTCATTAGAAATTATAATTGAGGAAACTAATGGGCTTAGAGTTAGTGGGCTAACTTGAAAAAATAGAATGTCAAGTAAATTGGCTTAGAGTTATGAGGTTAAGTTAAAAAAAAAAAGAAAAAAAAAAGAAATGTTAGGTAAATGTGTAACGCCCCATTTTCCCACAACGAGCGTTAACTCGAGATTTCGGGAATATATATATATATATTTTCACATCACAACACAAGCCTCTCGACATACATATACCTTCAACATAATCATTTCCCGTCACTCCCGATCGTACCTTCTTAGCATATCAAAATTTAATAATAAATAAACTAAGACAGGCATTATCAATCATGTCAGCGGAAGCAAGATCGAAACCTCGGATATATATATACAACTGATAATTCCATTTACATTAACCGAATCGATGTTTCACATGAAAATATCAAAATGTTACATAACCTCTGAACATCGTAATCATAGACAAACCCTACGAAAACTAAACATAGCAGCTACATCTTGATGACATTCTTTCCCTTGGCGCCACTGCTTTCACCTGGAACGTTTGAATATTCCAGGGACATAGTCCAAATTAGATGCTGAATCATCTAAGTGAGAGTTCAAAAACGTTTTCATGAATGTATGCAAAATCATGTACCCAAAATCGATAAATCCCAACATGCACCAGCCTAAGAGAATCCCACACAGCATTTAGCCCTAACCGGGGAAAATGCAATCTCTATAAAGGCGACACGACCACATCGACCCATTGGCAAACCGATCTTGCTTAAGAGGGACAACCTCGACATATGAACCCGGGAATCACCCCATTGTCATTGTTAGGCTTTACGCTCCAACTCAAAAGCAATCCAAAATCCAACGCAACCCTAGCCCCAAGAGTGTCACATCAGCACTATCCTCGAAATCGACGTCACCTTGGCATTAATGCTATTGCTCAAAGGAACCTGGGGTGGTGTCCACTCGCAGCCCCGCCTCTTGAGCCAACAACCGGGGTGGTGTCCACTCTCAGCCCCGCCACTTGGGTCCCGTAGGGTGAAGTCCGTCTCAGCCCCGTCCCAAGTGGGTCACCTAGCATTAATCCTAGGTACGCATCCCGAGTGCTATCACTCTGGGCCACGTCACAGGTTAACAACCCACATCCCGCATGGACGACACAAAACATGCCAATGGTCGAAAAATCATAACATGCATCACTTAAAATCAACACTTAAAATCAACGTTTAATGCATGTGTAAACAATCATTTGGACAATGCATCACAAAAACCCAAGCCATAGGGATGAAAACCACTCACAAGTCAAAACAAAGTTGGGGGCGAACACTCACTTTAACCATCCATATACCACAAACGAGTTTTTCGATAGAACTACTCACCTTTGACGAAATTTCAAATTCTTCTCGACAAGCGCGGTACGTCTCGATTTGCATGCCTGTCTCGATTTGCGTGCCTTCTTCGAACTTTGCATGAGTCACTTCGTCTCAACCCTCAAGGCACCCTAATCATCACATTTATCCAACAATTATAATTTTCCTTAATTTTCTCACAATTTTCCTATTTTTCTCCCATTTTCTTTTCTAATAATCCAAAATAAATATCTACACAACTATTTTCTCAAATATTTTTACATAATAATTCATAAATAATTAATTCCTAACTCCCAAAATTTTCTAAGGATTTTCCAATACCTCTACCTATTTTTTATAAGCCTTATTTACTTTGAAAATTACAAAATGACTATTTTCTCCAACATTTTTCCAAATTTTCTTGCATCATAATTCATAATTTATTTTTCTTAAAATAAATAAAAAAATTTCGAAATTACCTGAACCCTCACGCGCGGGCGCGTGGCTGATGCGCGTGGCAGCCGCGCGTGCACAGCACGCGCTCTTTCTTCTCCGGCGAGATGGTCGCCGGCCAGCAACCGGAATTTGGTGTCGATCACACCTCCTGGAAGCTTACTTCAAGTCGATCCCGATGCTACCATTTTCAGACCGAAAAACCTCCGGCAAGGCCCTCGATCGGGCCGTTTCAGGTGCGGTATGACCGACTGCCTCCCTTTTCCGATTTGCTCCAAAGCACCTTCAAACCACTTCCAAAACGCCTCAAATCGATCCCAAAATGATCCTTGTCTCCCAGAGACAAAAAGCCCTCTATCAAAGCTCCAAAAATCGTTCGAAAACGAGCTCGATTTGGTGCTTCCTTCTCGGCCGAACCCTCGGCTATTTATAGCCAAAATTCGCCCCCACGTGGCCGATCTTCGGCCAAGCCTTCTTCCCCACGCCTCCTAGGCCACCCTAGGTCACTCCCTGACAACCCTAGGCTGCCCAAATCACCGGATTTTCCGGCCACAAATCGCGGCCAAATCTGTCCAACCATGGCAGATTTTTAAAAATTACAGTTAGGCCCCCATGAAATTTTGTTTTGCATATTGGCCCTTATCCTCTAGCCCTTGATCTTTCTAACACCCTCACTAAGACCCTCAAGATTAGTACTTCTCATTTCTCCCTTGAAACTTTTGAAAAATTGCCGTTTTGACCTCCCTCGGGCATTTTTAGAAAATTACACTTAGGCCCGATTGATTTATTTGACCTCAAATCCACTCGATTCAACCTGAAACCACTTAAGGGTTGTTCTATACATCGAATACTAGTCCTTGATACCCTCCTTTGACTTTTTGGACATCGTTTATAACAATTCGGTAATGCGGCCTAATTGGCAGCTGTATTTTTGCTGTACCGAAAACTATTCCCGATCTCATTTCTTTCATCACTAAAAATCATAATTTTAATTGCTCGTCGATACTATACCATTTTCCTTGGCTATCTAGGGTCCGAGGTACTCCCTCTGATTAATTCGGTTGTCCAAAGCTGTGTTAGTGTGCCCTATAGTCTTATTTTTCCCAAAATTCCAATTATGCCCTTTATCAAATATCATTTTTATCCTCAAAATTATTCTCGGGTGTTACAAAATGAGCTTAGAATTAGTGGGCTAAATTAAAAAAAAAAAAACTAAGTAAATGAGTTTATAGTTAGTGGACTAAGTTGAGAAATGTAAGGCTGAGTAAATGGGCTTAGAGTTAGTAGGCTAAGAAAGTGAGATTAAATTTATGGACTAAATGAAAGAATAGTCCATTCAAAATAAGATTTAGTTGAAAAATAATTAAAGTAAAAAATAATTAAAGATAGTGCGTGAAATAATGGAGAAATGTGGAGACAAAGTAGAGTGTGGACAAATAATCAAAGATAATGGGTGAATTAATGGAGAAATGTGAGAGACAAAATATGGTGTGAACAAATAATCAAAGATAATGGGTGAATTAAGGAAGAAATGTGGGAGACAAAATATGGTGTGGATAAATAATCAAATATAAATGATGAATTAATTGAGAAATGTGGGAGACAAAGTAGAGTGTGGCCAAATAATCAAAGATAATTGGTGAATTAATAGAGAAATATGGAAGATAAAGTAGTGTATGGACAAATAATTAAAGATTATGAGTGAGATTTAGTAAAAAATAATTTTAAAAAATAATAAAATAATAAAAAATAGTGGATCACTACAATTATATTAAACTTAATTCAACCTCTATAAATAGAGGAAACTTGAAATGTTGGAGGACTTGAATTAGAAAGAGAAATGTTGTAAGAAATAAGAATTTGAGAATAATAGAGAGATTTGAGAAAGAGAAAGAAAGAATATAAAGAAAAATACCAAGAATTTCTAGAAAAATCCTATAGGTTGGGTTTAGTAGTTCGTGTGAAAATTTGTGACAAAAGGTATTGTTGGATACGCAAATCGAGGCTTCATCGCAATATAGAAGAATACCGAATCACTCCGTGGGAAGGTAAGTTATCTTTAAAAATTTCAAAAATATTAGAATGATATTCTATAATTTTTGATGGTGAAATTGAAAGAGAAATGCATGATTAGTATTTATTATGGATTTTTGAGGCAATAGATGCTTGAAAATTAAAAGGAACATGAGAAATAAATAGAACATGGATTTTAAAATTATGAGAAAATTTTTGGGGCTTAGGAATATTGTTTTAGAAATTATTGTGAAGAAAAATTGAGAAAATTTTATGAGAAGTTATTTATTTCATAATCTTGATAAAATAATAGGAGGAAATTGGAGAAATTAGAAAAATTAGAAATCTAATTTTCTTAAGTAATTATGATGTCAGGGTACGTGAAGATTCATAATTGAGTACAATTGGAAGTCCGACGCGAATTTTGAAGCAAAATTATGTTAGGGACAAAATTATCTTTTTACAAGGTAAGTGGTACTATTCAACTATATTTAGTTTATGAAAATGGCTTGTAAGTGGTTTTACCAAAATATAATTTTATGTAAATATTTTCATCATGTTGTCATGTCTTGATGTGAATATGTCATGTGGATTGCATTTACATGTATTGATGACAAAGTATGCATATAAGCATGATGAGATTCACGGTTATACGTTGCATGTGTTTGAGATTAGGTACTGGCTTCGTTACTTTGCCAAAGGTGCACCCATACACCCCGATTTGACAGGGAGAATGGAAAAATGACGGGTAATCTTAAGGTGCAGTCGACCCAAACATAAGAGTTATGATATTATGTGCATTGCATACATATATATGCATTATGATGTACTCTTACTTAGATGATTCATCATCTAATGTGGGCGTTGCTCTTGGAATATTCAAACGTTCCAGATGAAGTTTGCAGCGAAGACATGGAAGTGGATGAACTGTAAAGACGCAAAACATTATGAAGTTAATTCCTGCATTTAGTTCTTGTATAAGGACCTGATCATGTATTAGTCGTGCTATGTTATGCTTTAAGTTATGATATGTTATGTTTTCAAGTTATATTGGAAAAAAAAAAAAACTGATGTCATGTTTCATGTTATGATGAAGGACTTAAGTACTATTGTAGAGTAATCTTGTGTTACTAATTTCGTTGAGACAATCATGTAATATTATTAATGTTTGAAGTATGTTGAGGTTCGATTCTTGCTTCCGCCATTAATGATTACCTAGCCTAACATATACAAAATAAGAAAACTAATGATAGGCAGGTAGTAGGGAAAATTTGAAATTATATCATGATGAGTTATTAAAAAAAAAAAAAGTCAAAATTTCCTAAGTTATAACATGCCCGTGGTAGTGGGGTGTTACAGTATAATGAATCTAATTTATTCCATAAATCAATAGGATTAGACATACCATCTACCTTGCGTATGACAGTGTCACCAAAATGAAGGAAAATGAGGTTGAATGCCTCTTCTCTTACCTCCTGGGTCCTTGCAAGTTGATCAGATGACCATTTTCGGTCATCAGTTTCAGAGCAAAACTCTCATTTTCTTTTTCTAGCTTCCAAAGTCTCATTTGCCATCAAATATTCCGATTTCAAATCGGGTAGACATCATTTTCGCCTTGCACGAAGTTAACCTAGGTGGCTCTAGACACTGATGAGAAATAACACAGCAAACTCCTGCTAACAAAGACTCTCAGAGAAACCCTAGACCACCCACAGATAGATGACAACCCCATAGATGAAATAGACCAACTGATTGACCTTACAAACCCTAAGCGCCGATCTAAAACTCGGCTCTGATACCACTGTTGTGAATCGATACACAAACCTTAGGGTATTTCCAAATATATTTCAATCACAGATTCACGATGAGCAGAAGACAAGAAGCCTAACAATCATTCATGCATAAACATAATGAAAAACAGAAATGAAAAGCGAAAACAGATAAAAGTTTTTACCGTGATTCACCCAAAATAGGGTTACGTCCACGTTGAGCTCCGATATGGAGAGCTCACTGCACTAATGATCAAATTAAAGAATACACCCTCAGAAATCCTCTCAATTTCTTTGTACATACAGTGGTTTGAGAATCAAAACTTGCCCAATAATCACTTAATACAGATTAGGAGGCAAAAAACCTATCGGACCATATAACTTAACAAGCTATACAATCATTTACAGAGAATGAAAGGAAAACAAGAAGCAAACTAGAAACCCTAGGTCGGAGATGAAGGCTCTCCCTTTTCTCAAACCCCATTTTCTCTTTGTTTGATAATTTTGTCTTTTTCGTCTTAAACATTTGAACGGTCCATATCCTGAGGGGGAGATAAATACCGTCGATGGAGGGCTAGTAACAAGCCTCATAAAGTGCAGGTGAAGGGCTGGGATCAGATCGTGCAAACACGATAAATATTCCAACAGAAAGAGCAGATGGACAAGAGAGATTGAGCGAGCAAGATAAAAGGCAACCGGGCGCCATCAGAGTGCAGTTGATGGTTGCCACGTGTTGCCATCCAACAGTTGCCAGGTGGCAGGCTATGGTTGCTGCACGTGGCCCTCCAACAGCTTACTCCTAACGATATCGTTTGGAGCTTCACGGCCAACAAAATATTATATATTTTTTATATACATGAATATATAGATTTGGTTGTAGGGCTGCCAAATTTTATAAGGAGAATGAGATTAACGTGCCTTGATTTTTTAAAGAATAGGGTAAAAATCTTTAACTAAGCGAGATATGAAAATGAGTATTAAAATATGGGATCACAAATAGATAGACTTATTTTTTCTCACCCTATTACCAATCTTTTTATTAAGAGAGTATATCTCGTTTTTGTGTGTTAAGGATATTTTTACATTATATTTTGTTTTAATTTTAAAATAATATATAATATATAATTTATTCTTTTATTTTTTTTAAACAATGATACTTTAATGAAAACCTAACTATTAGATGAACATTCAAGTTCTAAAATAGTCCAATGTTTACGAGCGGGTGAGCAAATAAAATGACTGAGCAACCTAAATTGCTGAACCACCAATACGTAGTCGATTACATTGATTTTTGTTATAAATAAATTTGTATTCGATGTCAATAATTAATTTGAAATTTCTGACCAAATTGGTGCCCCGAAAACAGTGATAGAGTGAATGTGTTTGTAAAGAATTAAAATAGTACAAGAGTTTATAAAATTAAATTAAAAATACATGAGTGAAATTAAAAAGAAGTGAAACCGATGTGTACGAAATTTACTTTTAAAATAAATTGTCATGGCATTGATCCTGGTCATTGTGCCTAGACCAATGGTATCCGTCCACGTCATCTACGAAGACCTTAAACTACAAGCTAAACCTTCTCCCACGCATTCTGTATGGACCACCGATCAAATTTTCCATACCAAGAAAATCAACGGAGATGCGACTGCCAGCTCAACAATCCGCGTCAATATGTTTGGTCCAATAAGAACTAGCAGAATTCGTCTATAAATAAGAAACGGAAACGGAACCACTTCATAGCCTCACGTAATCTGCCTTTTCCTTGTTTTATTCGAAGTATCTCTGTTTCCTTGCGAGAACTACGATGGCGCCCAAGGCCGATAAGAAGCCCGCAGAGAAGAAACCAGCGGAGGAGAAGAAGACGAGCGTAGCCGAGAAGTCGCCGGCGGAGAAGAAGCCTAAGGCCGGCAAGAAACTGCCTAAGGAGGGCGGAGCCGCCGCCGGAGACAAGAAGAAGAAGAGGTCGAAGAAGAGCGTGGAGACCTACAAGATCTACATCTTCAAAGTACTGAAGCAGGTGCATCCCGACATCGGAATATCGAGCAAGGCGATGGGGATCATGAACAGCTTCATCAACGATATCTTCGAGAAGCTCGCTCAAGAGGCCTCCCGTCTCGCCCGCTACAACAAGAAGCCGACAATTACTTCTCGCGAGATCCAGACTGCCGTCCGGCTAGTCTTGCCCGGCGAATTGGCCAAGCACGCCGTATCCGAGGGTACTAAGGCGGTGACTAAATTCACCAGTACTTGAATACGCGGGCCGCGTCTTTCTAGGGCTTGCTAAGATCTGGAGTTAGGGGCTAGGGTTAGGGTTCCAATTCGCTATTAATATTGTTGTCCCTTTTTTTTTTCGGCTTTTGGAGTTGATTAATGTTTTGTAAGTACTGGTGGTGGATTTAACAATGAAGATGCTGTACCTTCTACAATCTTTATGCTTGCTTATTGGACTCTTGGTTCTCTGGAAATAGTTTATTGGACTGTTCAATGTCTCTTTGCGCCGTAGATGGTTGATTTTGTCGTTCAGTTTTAATATGTATTTACAAAGAACAAAGTCAAGAAAAGAAAAAAATAGTGATTATAAAGGTAAATGCATTTTAAGGGGTGGGGATACTGAATTGCTTGAATGTTCAAAATGGTCAATAAAACAAATAAAAATGTGTTTTTTATTCAGACAAAATCATGCTTATTATAAGTAGTAATAATAAACTTATCTTAATCACGAATTTATGAAGATAATTAACAACACCAGCGAGATTTTATAACTTTACATTGTATACAATGCCCCTACGGTTATATTCTCATAACCATGTTTTGTAGGACATTTAAAGGGCTGTTCATGGTTACTAATCCAAATCAATGTAATTGAATTGGATTTATTTGAGAATTTTTTCTTCTTTTAGTTTGATTTCATTTTAAATTAAATTTAGTTTAGACCACCAAACTTAATGATTACATTGACCCAACTTTTATCAGTAAAATGATAATACGTTATACTTGCTTAATTTTAGATTTATCTAAACTCCCCAACAATTTAAGATTTTGAGTGAGGTTCACCCAACAACAATTACAGCATTTTTTTAATTTTTCTATATGGAAGAGGGGAGAGAGTAATGAAGAGAAAAATAATAAAAAAAATTAAAAAATCATTTTTAAAAGGGAGATCCTTGAAAATCTGGTTGGATGTTGGTGAAAAAAAAAAAAAAAAAAAAAGGAGATAAAGGGCTGAAGCGGCAGCACGAAACAAAATGTAAAAGAAAAATGGCGTCGCCCGGACTCGAACCGGAGACCTTCAGTGTGTTAGACTGACGTGATAACCAACTACACCACGGCACCATGTGCAAGTTGGTTGTCGTGTCGCTATATGTTACAAATTGGCAATTGGTTGATAGAGATCCTCCGCCCCGTTATAATTTGCAAGTTCCTCCTCCCTCGCGGAGAAACCTAGCTCTTCTTTCTCTCTCTTTATTTTCAACCCGCAAATCTCTCTCTCTCTAGTTGCCTATTGTGCGTAATATCGAAGCGGTCAGTTTTTTTTGCTTCACTGTTCATCATATCAACTGCTAGGGTTTGCCCAAAAATGTCAGGTGCCGCTTCGTTGGACATGACTCTCGACGATCTGATAAAGAACAACAAGAAATCCGGCGGTGGCAGTAGCTTCAGAGGTAGAGGTCGAGGCTCCGCCCGGCCCGGAGGCCCAGCTCGTCGCCTCCCCAGCCGGAGTTCTAATCGAGCTGCGCCGTACACTGCCAAGGTTAGTACATCCTCTCTATCAATACGTATTAATATTCGTGTTTGTTTGTAATTGTTGATCTGATGATTTTGGATTCCTAATTCTGAAAATTTCGGTGGTTCAGGCACCGGATTCGAATTGGCAGCATGACATGTTCAGTTCGGATCAGGCGATGGCTTACGCAGCTCAAGCAGGTGGTCGTGCCTCTTCCATCGAGACTGGAACTAAACTTTACATATCTAACTTGGACTACGGTGTGTCCAACGAGGACATCAAGGTAGCACGTTCATTCACATTTTATCTTTCTGCTTTGGTTCCCCCAGTTCTGCGTCCTATAGAAATTAAAAACTTATAATCTCTTGAAAGAATTATGTAGTTTTCAAGACATTTTGCTGTAATTGCATACACCTGTACTTTGTCAGTTTTTTTGGAACATGGTACCGTGTATCCTGTGCATCTGAACTTACTCTTTGGTTGTATTGATGACCATAGATCTTAAAAAAGGGCAGTTATGATACAGTTATTTTTTTGTATTAACTCTTGGGTGGCAAAAGGCGAACAATAATAATTGGAATACTAACTTTTTGTTTGGATAGGAGGTAAGGAGGCGGAGGCAAGGGGGAGGGGGAAATGTTTGGGAGAGAGATTCATAATGGAATGGACGTGGGGGAAGGGGTACTTTTAACGTTTCTCTTGGAGAATGAATGTTAATTAACAAATTTGCACTTGAACACTTATAACAATTTTGGTATATTTCAGAGTCACATGTATTATTACTTTAATTTTATACCAGAGGTGTGGCCCGTGCTATGCATGTGCAAGTAAAAAAAAGTAAAAGATTTCAAAGTTCACTTGTAGCGATTGGCAAATGCAGTTTAGTGTTTTTAGGCAAAATTGAAAAAAAAAAAAAAAAAGATTTGGTTTAGTGCTAAAATTAAGTTTATTATAATTCGAATGTCTTGAGTTCAGATCTTGTTGATAGAGTTAATATTTGTTTTTTAAAACAAAATATATAGAGGGTATTTTGGGAATCCTCTTTATTGACAGGGCTCAATTAGACCAAAATGTCATGTTTGCTTATATAACAGAATAGGTATGTTATTTTAATGATTTGACATATATAACAATTTTCATATATATATATATTTGGAGGGGAGGGGGGGAGATTTTAACTTTATTTTCTATTTTTTGCCATTATGTCCCTTTCCATTTTCCAATCTAAACAAAGTAAAGTTTTATTACACTCATTTTCATTTCACTCTTCCCAAACTATAGGGGGGTAACAAGCTTTATGCTATTTGCTTTACCCTTCTACTCTGTTTCATTATGTACCTTTCTGTCCTCTAGCCCACCCTTTACCAAACAAAGTTCCTAATTGTTTTTAGCTGTGTTACCTAATAGAAAAAATACAACGTGATCTTAATGGTGAAGATAAGTTAATTTAATGGAGATTCTTTTGCTTGATGCCAATCATGTATCTTAATTGTTTGATGTAATTGTATCACATCCTAGAGTATATGGAAATAATGCTTAGTTTGATTTTCTCTCATTCTGGGATTTGGTCTTGGTAGATAAAGACTCAAGAAGAGTAGTTTGCCTTCTTTGTTGCTTTAATGAGACATAAAAGAGTCTCACTTTTAGTTTGCTGAATTAGAGTATAATAGTTTGGAATTGGACATGCTTGATCTCAATACAAGAAATACCTAGAGGAGGGAAAATAATTATAGAATTAGGAGGTGACTTAAATGGTCACATTGGAACAGGTATAGAGATTTATATGGGGTTTATGGATTTGGATTTTGTCATGACATATGACCTTTTCATAACCAACACTAAGTTTAAAAAACAGGGTGAACACTTGATGACATATAAAAATGGTTTATGAACTACCCTATTAGGCTACTTTCTTATAAGATGAGGATTGTTTATGTTGTAAGGATTGTAAAGTTATATTGAGAGATTGCTGGCCACTCAATAAAAACTTATGGTCATTGATGTCCATATCAGATGGGAGAAAAAAATGATACAAAATGAACCCCAAGAATTAGATGGTTGAATTTAAAAAGGTGAAAAACAAAATATTTTTATGGGAAAACTGTTTGACTGAAGGGATAGGATTGTAAAATGAGAGGAAACCTAATGTGGATTGAAATGGCTAGCGTTATCTGAAATATGGCAAAAATATCTCTAGGACAGTGAAAGGGAAATGTCTCAAATAAAAAAGAGCCTTGATGGTAGAATGAAGAGGACAAGAAAATTCAAAATTAAGAGAGCTCACTACTAGACCTTACATAAATGTTGTAATGAAGAAAATCTACAGAGGTGTAGTTTGGCCAAAAACGAAGCAAAAAAAGGTTAATCAATGAAGCAAAGTCAAAAGATTATGAAAATTTATACCGATGACTTGATACAAAAAGATGGGGAAGGAGATACATATGTAAACTAGCTAAAGCAAGAGAAAGAGAAACAAGGAATTTCAGCTAAGTAAAATGTATAAAAGATGAAAACACAAGGGTACCAGTAAATGAGAAGGCAATTAAGGAGAGATGGATGGAATATTTCTTGAAGTCAATGAAAGTAAAGAAACAAGTGTTATGGATTGAGACACAGACAATTGATACCAATAGGATTCCATGGGAAAATCCATTGTTTGATGTATTGTGAGGACTCAATTTCTCTTGCCGAACTTGCTGAAACTGTAGGTTTTTTACAGTGACATTTTCCTCTGTTTTTGTTTGTAAATCCTGTAATCATAGAGATTCTATGCAAACTAGAAATATGATACCATGGTAGATCTAGTCTTAAATATCTTGAGAATAGACAGTATTCGTTAGGATGAAATACTAGAATATGGTCATTTTTGCTTGATAAATCACATAACTTCATTTAAATTTGTCACTCATTTCCTTTTTCTTTTATGGATCTGCTAAAAACTTGATAGAGCACGATGCATTTATTATTAGGCTTTTAGCCTTTAGGCAGTATAGAGTGTTTGTTATGTTATGGTGTTTTTATTCAAAAGAGCGTGCGTAAGCATGCTTTAAAAGCAAAGCCAAAGCACAGGATGCTTAGGCGTTTTCTGTTTGAAGCTCAGTGACATTAGTTAAGTGTGATTAAAGCGCTCGTAAGTTGTACTTTTACCTGAGTTTTGATGCACAAAACAACGCATTTTGGAATTATGCTTGGTTTTTTTTATTATTATTATTAGACAATATGAACGATTGGATTTATTTAAATTTTGGCAATGACATGCTTGCTTGAATGGAAACCTTACCCAAAAAAGCTGTTTAAGATATGATAAAATCATATGTACATTTTTTTTTTAAAAAAAAAGGAGACTCGACTGTATTTACCCAACAAAAAATATTGATAAAAATAGGTAATTAAGTGTAAATTAGGGATTGCTAATATTCTTGATTGTTGTAAATTAGGGATTGATGATTAATTGTTGATTGATTGTAAACTAGGGATTTTGGGAAATTAGGGGTTGATTGATTGGGGAGAGGTGTAAATTAGGGATGCTTTTATTTTTTCCTTATGCTTTTTTTTATGAGTGTTTGAACTTGTAAATGGGTATAAAATATAAATGAAAAATAGTATCATCATTTGTCAAATTTGCAGCCCTTATTCTAATTTAGTTTTTCTTTGGATGATTGCTTTTTTAATAGTTTATATTTTTTATCCTCACAAAAGTTTATAATCTTTATTTCATTCATGGGTGTTTGACTTTGCTTAAGCATGAGCTGCACTTTGCGCTTTTGAAAACACACTGTTTTTCCAATGCATCAGCTTTCCCCTATTTTTATCTTTGTATGTTTATAGTCATCTTTGCTATCAAAAGTATAGAACTGTGTTTTATTTCTTGGCTTTAATAACATGAATTAAATGTTCCCAGGAGCTCTTTTCGGAGGTTGGTGACCTGAAACGATACGCCATTCATTATGATAGGAGTGGGAGATCGAAGGTAATTACCAAGTTTTAGCATGACATGTTCTCATGAAGAATGCTTTATGAACTACTGTGGTTTAGAGAAAACATTATTCTTTAGGGAACAGCAGAAGTTGTCTTCTCTCGCCGACAAGATGCTTTATCCGCTGTCAAGAGGTACAATGATGTTCAACTTGATGGGAAGCCTATGAAAATTGAGATTGTTGGGACAAATATTTTAACTCCTGTGGCTCCAGCTGCAAATGGATCTTTTGGAAACTCAAATGGGGTTCCAAGAAGGTATTATTCAGCGCTAAAAAATGTTGTCTTTTAATATTTCAATATTTCCACTGCTTGTTTAGTCTGCTAATTTGGATGGGCTGCATGCATCTCTCTCCTTGTTGGTTAAACTGAAAAACCTCACAAATGCTTTGATATGTGTTCAATATGTTGTCACTGCTTGATATTGTCTAATATATTTAGATAGGTAGATCTACCTATCTTCACTGCAGAGTTCCCATCCTTTTTCCATATGCGGTTGAGTTCCAGCCATCGCTGGGTTGTTGCTCACCAAGCCACCTCTCTCCCCCATTTCTAAAGCATAGTTACCTGGTTTGTGGAATGCTCGATATGTGGTACCCAACATGGGGATGTGTATGCCACCTTTCCCATAACGTGGTACAAGGGGGGTAGGCTTCTTCGGTTCGCCAAAGTGGAATGCCTCCTAAACATGTAATACATGTATTCAAAAACTACTTTTAAGAAAATTTTGGGTCTTGTCCTCTTCTTTATTTTTTTTTTTTGGGGTGGGGGGGGTGGGGGGGAGGGGAGTGTTAGATCCTAAGATCTGACCAAGGCTATCAATTTGAGAATTGAGAGAGAATGGGAGGGAGAGTTAAGACTAACAAGGGAGAACAACAAGAACTAGGAAGAAACAGGGGGTTCAAGAGGAGGGAGAGAGAGAATATTGGAGGGAAAAGACTCAATTATCATTCACATAATTCCCATCCTCTTACAAGTAGCCATGTAAGTGAAGGCATATTTTAGAATAACAGCAACCATGCGCACCTAACAACACCCATGTGCATCTAATAGAATTATAACAATATGTAGCTCAATTACAATATTACCCCTCTATTGCCTATAGGGTTGTGACAATTCCCCCATCTTTAAGAGAGTTCTTGACCCCAAGAACTTGCAGGGACTGGCTACGGTTCACCCAATTCCTGCTTTCATTGCATGAGTTATCCTTCTCTCTTTCTTTCTCCTTTGCTATTCCTCATTGAGGAGTTGAATTGTAGCAGTGTTCGCAGCCTTTGCTTGTTCTTCCTCCACCGCAATCCTTTCTTCAACCTCAACAACCTGTATGGAGTGCAGTTGAGACTCTTGAGACCCTTCTGTAATAATTTCTACAACTGCTTCCTAGTGATCACCTTGCACTCACTGATTTCTTCTTCTTCTTCTTCTTCTTCTTCTTCTTCTTCTTCTTCTTCTTCTTCTTTTTTGCATCTAATCTGTCCATGTTCAGTAGCAATCTTCTGCATTGGTGGCCTGGAAAGAATGTCTCCACATTTATAGCACAATCCTAGCTGTTTTCTCTGCTCTTGCGTAGGATTTTTTATTGCATTAAGGTTAGTGACCTTGGGATTTCCTTGGTTCACTCCTACTATTGTAGCCCTAGGGTTTACCTCCAACTGCTGATTGGCAAGAGGATTAGTACTCGTTAGGATTCCGTGCTTTTTAAAGATTGCTTCTGGAGCAAGCTCCTGTAACCTTGCCTTCTCCGCAACCTGTTTTACAATGATTGTTATACCTAGGGTCATTGGAATTGTTTTCTTGGACAAGAATTTTGCCACACTCAATCACACACTCACAAACTTGAACTTAAGAACAAAAATAATGGATTCAACAGAAATTACAGAACATAATGAAACAAATAAGAACTAGAAAACACAAACCACAAACACCAGATTTTATCCTGGTTCGGATTGCCTTGTTAGGACAACCTTACTTCCAATCTTGAACCTCCTCGAGCAACATTCTTTTAATCAGAAAGAATGATCAGTTACACAGTTGATTCTCTCCCTTCTATTTCCCGAGTACACCAAGCCTTCGTCCCAAGAATACAAAGCTATTAAACTCTAGCCTTTCTCTCTAGCGATCAGTACTCGTTACAAATAGAAAAACTGAGAACTCCCTTTTGCCTGCTACCCCTAGCCCTCTATTTATAATAGTGGGCGGATAACCTAATGAAGACTATTGAATATTTACAATTTAACCCCCCCAACTATCACTAATTATAATATGAGATATAAACTTCTATTTAATGCTTCATTGGCCCTCAAAATACACTGTTTTTACTGATCTTCTTATCCTATGCTCTAGACAACTTTTAACAATGACAGTTTGCATCATCTTTACCGTGGGTTGTAGTTCCTCATTCAACTGACTAATGAACTTTGATACAAAAAAAGCCTCGATCAGGGTTGGATGGGAATTCAGCATGAGAGACTTCAACTCCTCAAACCGCACTTGATACTCCATAACGAAACCTTCTTATTTCAATTTGTTAAATTCTTCAATAACATCTACCATAGATCTTTCTCCCAATCAGTCACAAAAATCCTCCGCAAACTCCTGCCACCTGCATACATTCCTCATCCAACTCCATCCCTAGAACTAAGTGTCAGCTATATCATTAAGATATGGCCAAGTTCACCTTTTGGTTTTTTGCCACTTGATAAGAGTGGAAGAACCTCTCATGCCTTCATATCTACCATCTAGGCTTGTCTCCTTCAAAAATAGGAATCTCTAACCTAGGCATTGGGGTATGATGATGAGCATCATAATTGCCCCTGTTAAAATGTTGTCTTGAGTTATACTAGAAGATCAGTAAAGGTTGCAACAGTGGCTTTGTCGGCTAGAGTATAGATAGGCAGCTAAGATAATACCTAAATGTTATTAGTATATGTTTTTTTTTTTTTTTTTTTGGGGGGGGGGGGGGGTTAAACTGTAATTATCTTATCCTAGTCGGTTATATTGGAATGTCTGCCCCTTATTATAAATAGAGGGCAAGGGGTAGTTGAGAGAGATAACAAGCTATAGAGTTCTCATTTCTATTGTAACGAGTATTGTTTGTTCCGAGAGAGAAAAGCTAGTGATCGAGAGATATAGCTTTGTCTAGGGCACCATTCTTTGATGGCACCGATTATGCATATTGGAAAACAATGATGGAAGATTTTTTAACTGCATATAGTCTTGATTTGTGGGAAATAGTTAGAGATGGTCCATATGTCCCTAAGGAAAAGGTAAAGAGAGGAGAAGTATAAGAGATAGTAGAAAAGAGTAGAGATAAGTACACAGATGAAGATAAGAGATTAATTGCTCTAAATGCTAAGGCTAAGAGTGCATTTCATTGTGCTTTAAGTAGATCCGAATTTAATTATGTACAGTGTTGTAAATCTGCTTATGAAATTTGGAAGAAGTTAGAAGGATTCATGTACTCGGGAATAGAAGGAAGGGAACTGGTTGTGTACTGATTGTTCATATGGAATAAGAAAGCTGCTTGAGGGGTGTTTTGACTGCTGGACGTAGTGCCATTCACGTGGCATGAACCAGGATAAAATCTGTGTTCTTTGGTTTGTCTTTATCTCTTCTTGTTTCTTATTTCTATTCTAATTTGGTTGCATTTATTTTCTGTTGTCTTCTAGATTGATTTCGGGTGAGGAGTTGAGAGAATTGGCATTTGGAAACATTGTTTGAGTTGTCAAAAGAGCTCTTAATCCTAACATCCCCTTACCTAGATTTCAGGTTCAAATTCAGCCTGATAATCAATTGTTGGAAAATTAGGAGCATGCGACAAAATCCCTGCTTTTGCAGCGGATCTAGGGGGAAATTATGCTGGCAACCCCACCTGCGGCCTCCTAGAGATCATCTCTAAGACATTGTCGATTAGCGATCTCCATATGAAGTTTGGAGAGTTCATCTGTTAAGATTTGCAGTAGTTAGCATTAGTCTCAGTGAAGGATTTTAAATAAAGTTAGAAATATGATTGTATTTTATATTTTAATGAGTTAAAATGTAACTGAACTAACATTCTTGGAATTAGTTTCGGAAGTCCTTCTATTTCTTCTTATTTGTATTATTAGTTCCTTGTTTGTAACCGCCTCTATCAGTTATAAATAGAGGCGGATAGGTTTTGGTCGATCATCTTAGCATTCATTCTATTCTATTGTATTCGCACACAGGTATTAGAGAATTGAGAGAGAGCAAAGGCTCGGTCCTTGTAGTCTCGGGAGAGAGGCTATTGATTTTTAACCTAAGTGTGTGCGAGAGAGAATAAAGAGGGAGTGTTGTATTCTGGATTCTTCTCTAGTGGATTATGTTGAAGGCTTTTGGCAGTTTGGATGTAGGACAAATTTAAGCCTGAACCAGGATAAGTTTTCTTGTCTCTTTTATCTTTCTGTTATTGTTGTGTTTTGTTCTGATTTCGATTATCCTATCACTGTTTTCTATCGGGTGAGTGTTGGCTGCGAGAAAATGATAGTTCTTGTGTGAATAATCGATCCTAGATTCAACAATTTGGTATCAAAGTTTAGGATTTCACATATTTACTTTCAAGATTCATCCAAGAACCCTTAGAATAGTCTTAGAAACCTACGGAAATGGCTATGTCCGGTTCCACATCAAGATACGATATAGAAAAATTTAATGGCTCAAATGATTTTTCTTTATGAAAAATAAAGATGCAGGCCCTCCTCGGAAATCTGGGTTTAAAGGAGGCGCTAAGAGAGGAACCAAGGGATAAAGAGAAAGTGGGGGATGTGACTAAAACCCTCTCGGCGGAGCAAAGAGCAGACATAGAAGAGAAGGCATTTAATACCCTAATTCTTAGTTTAGGAGATAAGGTATTAAGGGAAGTGTCTAAGATGACCACAACCTTAGAAATCTGGAAGAGATTGGACAATCTTTACTTAACAAAAACCTTGTCAAGTCGGTTATATCTAAAGATTAAATTCTTTACATTTAAGATGAAAGAAAAGCAAAAGTTGCAAGAACATATAGATTAATTTAATAAACTTTGTCTAGATCTAGAAAACATCAATGATAAATATGACGATGAAGATAGGGCATTAGTTTTATTACATTCTTTGCCTCGGTCATATGAGCACTTTGTTGATATTTTGCAACATGGCAGAGACAAGCTGTCTTTAGAAGATGTAATAGGAGCCCTAAATTCAGAGGCATAACCAGGAAGAAAAATCCTCCAGTGGTGATGTTCTGATTGCAAGATCTAGGAGTACCAAAAATGATTTCAAAGGGAAAATTAAATCTAGGTCTAAGTCAAGAAATGGGAAGGGTCTGGTTAAGTGGTATCACTGCCAAGAAGAAGGGCACTTTAAGAGAGATTGTCCAAAGAGGAAGAAAGACTTCAAAGAGAAAAATGTCTCGGATGGTGGAGTTTCAGTGTGAGTTTGGGTATGACAATTCTGATGCTCTAACAGTGTGTCAGAACTCGGTGAAGGAAATGTGGATCTTGGACTCAGGCTGTTCCTTGCACATGACACCCAATAGACACTGGTTTGCAAATTACCAAGAATTTGATGGGGGCAAGGTTCTTCTAGGAAATGATCATGAGTGTAAGGTTCTAGGAGTAGGAGATATAAGGCTTAAAATGCATGACAATACCTATAGGATCCTTCAAGGGGTAAGACACATCCCGGAACTAAAAAGGAATTTAATCTCTCTAGGAGCACTAACTAAAATTGGCTATAGTTTTAAGGGAGAGGGAGATACACTTAAGGCATCCAAAGGATCCCTAGTGTGTATAAAGGCTAGTCAGCAGAATGGAATATACGTTATGCAAGCTACTGCATTAAATGGGAAAGCAGCAGTTGCTAATAATAAGGTAGCCACAAACTCTAGATTATGGCACTTTAGGATGGCTCACATTAGTGAGCTTGGCCTAAAAGAATTAGCCAATCAAGAGATGTTAAAAGGAAACCAAGTGGCAGGCTTAGATAAGTGTGAATCCTGCATATACGGGAAGTCCATTAAGGTAAAATTCAATAAAACCGCTATACACTCATCTAAGGGACCCCTAGATTACATCCATAGCGATTTATGGGGGCCTGCCCAGACTGTTACTTATGGTGGAGCTAGGTATTTTTTGTTCATAATAGATGATTTCTCTAGAATGGTATGGATTTATGTTTTGAAAACAAAAGAGCATACTTTCGAGGCATTCAAAACATGAAAAATCATGATAGAAAATCAAAAGGGGAGAAAGATAAAGACCATTAGGACTGACAATGGTTTTGAATTCTGCAATAAGGAGTTCACATATCTATGTAAAGGGAGTGGGATAGTTAGGCATTTGACTGCTCCAGAAAACCCTAGACAAAATGGCCTTGCCAAGAGGATGAATAGGACTCTCCTAGAGAGAGTTAGGTGTATGTTATTCTATGCAAACCTCTCAAAGGTTTTTTGGGGAGAAGCTGTGAACACTGTAGCCTATGTGCTAAATCGATCTCCATCAGCTGCCATAGAATTTAAAACCCCCTATGAGAAATGGACAGGTCATAAACCTAGCCTAAAACATCTAAGGGTATTTGGGTGTATTGCATATGCCCATGTAAAACAAGGAAAACTGGAACCTAGAGCTAAAAATGCATTTTAATAGGATATCCAACTGGGGTAAAAAGGTATAAACTATGGAACCTAGAACCTGAAAAGCAAAGAATTTTAGTTACAAGAGATGTCATCTTTGATGAGAAATCTGTAGCTAAGGGTTTGCAGGATAATGGTGGAAATGAGCCATCATCTACAATAGAAAATGTAGAGATAGGATGGCAGGAAGACTCTCCTAGTGCAGAAACATCTGGCTCTTAAAGCTAGGACTTGGATCATCAGGTAGATTTAGAGGAACCCATAGCTGACCAAGACTTTGACCCTCATGAAGAGAGAAAAGAGGGATTGGATACAGAAGATGCGGCTAACCAGCATAGGTATAATGTTGCTAGGGATAGGCAGAAAAGGCAATCCAAACCCCCTAAGAGATATGGTTTTGCAGACCTGGTTTCCTATGCACTTACAAGCGCATCAGAGGTTGTGGGTGATGAACCTCAAACGTATGAGGAAGCAATAGCCTCAAAGGACTCAAGTAAGTGGATTGAGGCTATGGAATCAGAAATAAACTCTCTTAAGGAAAAATGGAACCTGGACCTTAGTGGATAGGCTTAAAAAGTAAAGAATAGTGGGTTGTAAATGGCTCTATAAAATAAAGGACGGAGCTGGGAAGGATTCTAACCCTAGATATATAGCTAGGCTGGTCGCAAGAGGATTTACCCAGGTTGAGGGAGTTGATTATAATGAGGTGTTTTCCCTTGTTGTAAGGCACACCTCAATAAGAATGCTCCTTGCAATGACAATCCACATGGATTTGTTTTTAGAATAAATGGATGTCACAACTGCTTTCTTACATGAAGAATTAGATGAAAAGATTCTCATGGAATAGCCAAAGGGGTTCAAAACTAAAGGAAAAATAGAGCAAGTATGCCTTCTTAGAAAATCCCTATATGGGCTAAAACAATCCCCACGCCAATGGTATAAAAGATTTGACACTTTTATGATTGAACAAGGGTTTGTAAGGAGTTCATACGATTGCTGTGTATACTTTAAACAAGTATCAAACAACATATTCTTGTACCTCTTATTGTACGTTGACGATATGTTGATTGCAAGTCAATCAAGGAAGGAAATCCAACAGTTAAAATTGGACTTAAAGTCAGCATTTGAAATGAAAGATTTAGGAGAAGCAAGGAAGATATTGGGAATTGAAATCAAGAGGGATAGAAAGATAAGAACCCTAGGACTGTCTCAAGAGAATTACTTAAGGAAATTAATTCATAGGTTTGGTATGGCTGAAACAAAGGTTCTCAACACACCATTTGCTCAGCACTTTAAGCTATCAGCAAATCAATCTCCAATAAATGAGGATGATAAGGTAGAAATGAGGAATGTTCCATATTGTAGTGCAGTAGGGAGCTTGATGTACAACATAGTCTGTACTCGGCTAGATCTTGCCCATGCCATGAGTGTGGTTAGTCGATTTATGGCAAACCCAAGGAAGGCCCATTGGGGCGCAGTCAAGTGGATGTTTAAATACCTAAGAGGATCATTAGGTACTGATTTGGTTTATGGTGGAGTAGGAAAAGAAATAGAAGCTAAGATCCTAGGATACTCCGATGTAGACTATGCAGCGGATCAGGATAGGAGAAGGTCAACTACAGGCTATGTCTTCAAAATTTGGGATGCCACGGTGAGTTGGAAGGCAGGTCTACAACATGTTGTAGCTTTATCTACTAACGAGGCAGAATATATTGTCTTAGCAGAGGCAATAAAGGAGACTATATGGTTGAAAGGGCTTCTATGAGAATTGCTAGATAGGGAGATAGATACAACCCTAAGATATGATAGCCAAAGTGCCATTCACCTAGCTAAAAACCAGGCACACCATGAACGCACAAAACATATTGATGTTTGGTTGCATTTTATTAGGGAAATTCTTGACAGGAAAGAGCTAAAGCTAGAAAAAAGTAGCAGGAGAGGAAAATGCAGCGGACATGTTCACCAAGGCTGTTCCAGCAGCCAAGATGAAGCACTGCATGAAGCTACTTAATGTAGCTTGAAGAAGGCTAAGCAATCAAGCTTAGAAGGAAGCCAGTGGAAAGAAGAGAAATGAAGCAGATGCAGGACCTGGAAGTCTGAAGATTGAAGCCCTAACTATTGCAAATTGGTGGAGAAAATTGTTAAGATTTGCAGTAGTTAGCATCAGTCTCAGTGAAGGATTTTAAATAGAGTTAGAAATATGATTGTATTTTATATTTTAATGAGTTAAAATGTAATGGAACTAACATTCTTGGAATTAGTTTTGGAAGTCCTTCTACTTCTTATTTGTATTATTAGTCCCTGGTTTGTAACCGCCTCTATCAATTATAAATAGAGACGGATAGGTTCTGGTCGATCATCTCAGCATTCATTCTATTCTATTGTATTCGCACACGGGTGTTAGAGAATTGAGAGAGAGCAAAGGCTCGGTCCTTGTATTCTCGGGAGAGAGGTTATTGATTTTTAACCTAAGTGTGTGCGAGAGAGAACAAAGAGGGAGTGTTGTATTATGGATTCTTCTCTAGTGGATTCTGTCAAAGGTTTCTGGTAGTCTCGATGTAGGGAAAATTTAAGCCCGAACCAGGATAAGTTTTTCTGTCTCTTTTATCTTTCTGTTATTGTTGTGTTTTGTTCTGATTTCGATTATCCTATCACTGTTTTCTATTGGGTGAGTGTTGTCTATGAGAAAGTGATAGTTCTTGTGTGAATAATTGATCCTAGATTCAACATCATCCTTCATACCTTGATCCAATGCCTACACTGCCTCCCTAGCCACAGTGCTTTTGGCCCTGCCAAGACCCACCTCCTCCTGAGTTTGGCGCAATCCAATTTCCATCGTATTGAGTCTAACTTCTAGTTGTTTCATTTTAGTCCCTTCGGCCATTTCTCCAATTGAATTTGCCACTCTTGATCTACGACAGAATTCCTTCTCTGGTCTGCAACCCAATTAGCTGTTTTGTTCTGCAGCTAATTCGCCTCCTTCAATCTGTAAAGGATTGCCACCATCGTTTGATGACTCCTATCTCCTCCGATCTGCACTTGCCACCGATCAAGATTGACAACGGCCATGACGCACTCCCAATCCATTTCGATCATTGGAGCCCGTGCAACTGATCGCTATCTGCTCATGATCACTAAGAATTAAAGATCTCTTAGACTCTATTTGTGATCGTTGTGATTCAACGATTGCTCCCAGATCCACTTCCACTTTGCACCCGCCTTCCTTGTCGGAATCGAAGTTGCAATCTCCATGATTCAACGATCGCCCCCAGCCGGTGGTTTTTGTTCAGTTGGGATGGCACCACAGCTTGAAGACATCTCTATCTACTATTCTCTTCAATCTGGATCTCCTAGGCAAATTGAGACATAATCTATGGTGTTTCAAGATGCCAAAGTACCGCTTTCTGGTGGGCTGGAACTGGAATGCAGTTCCGCGGGGGGGGGGGGGGGGGGGGGGGACGTAGTAACTATGTTCTGAAGGTTTTGTTACTTTGATCCAGGAGATTTGCAACCTTATAAATTTGTGCTGGTCTTTCTCCTTTATGACTAAATTTGTGTTGGTGGAACTTTGTTGTGACACACAATTGCTTATATACTTCCAGGCATGCACATGCATAATCATTAATGAATTGTCTTCCCCCAATGTAAATTGGCATGTTCTTAGTCCATATTGTTTGTCCAAAACATTCTACTTATTGGAAGGAAAAAATAGATCTCCAAATAATTTTGCAAAATTCTCAACAAATAGTAATGTTCAGATCATGGCTACATTTATATTTGAACTGCAAGTTCAAGCCCAGTTTCAGTCCCCATGGACCACCCACCCCCACCCAAAAAGGAGAGTTAAAGAAAGAAAGAAATAAGATGGATGGACTGCTTTTTCATGGTAACTTGTTTCTGTTCAGGCATGTATCTCCTTTTGCTTTAAACTAGCCTTCACTCCTTAAAACACTCAACAGGGGTATGCATAATTCTTTGTTTGCAAGACTATTCATGATGGCCTTTTGGAAATCATATGGTGTTTATTTTGTAAAATTGGGTTTTTGTATTGCCGTTGGCCCCTCTTTTTGCTTATATTTTAATTTTTAGCAAGGATGGCATGCATTTCTTGGGAAATATTGTTCATTACAATATAATGCACCCCTTTCATTAGATAAAAAAAAAAAAAGACCCTCCTTCGGTTAATACATCTTTGATGCTTTGCTGAAACAGTGGACAAGGAAGGGGTGCCCCATTGGGAAGGACGCGTGGTGGCGGCCGTGGGTTTGGAAGGGGCCGTGGCCAGGGAAGGGGCCGTGGTGATAAGATATCTGCTGAAGACCTTGATGCAGATTTAGAGAAGTATCATTCTGAGGCAATGGAGATCAACTGAACAAATCTGTTATGTTTATCACTTCACAATTTGCTTCTGCTTTAGCCATTGTGTGCTTGAATATGCAAGTATGCTGACTAATTTGTGTATTTCAATGTTCCAACTTTTTAGAGTAACAAGGAAGAAACTGGTACAGAGAACTGTTAGAACCTTGGTTAATGGAGCATAGGCCTTTTCTGTATTGTTCCTTTCATCTCGGTATGCTGGGGTCAGTGGGTGGTGCATGATAGTGGCATCCAAGCATTTGGAATTGTTAGCCACTTTACCCCTTCCTTTCCTCACACCATATTTGCACACATATGGTGGGGGCTACTTGCTCTTTTGTTCTTCCAGTGCAACTGAAGTATTAACTGCAAGTTTACTAAACTGAGATGGATGGAGGTTCAGATGCTCACTGCTTTGTAATGCTGAGGATTGTCATACTACTGAAGCTCGGAGACAAGTGGAGGTAGTGACTTGTTTTATGAGCCAAAGTACTACCGGCCACTTTTAAGTGCTGGGGGGAGGGGGGGTTTCCTTCCCTCAGTCGACTGCAGAGACATCATGCTAAGGTAGTTTCCTGTTTTAATTTTTCATGTGGACAATTTATGCTGTTACACTTATATCTGCTTCTTGAATGAGTTCATCTGTAGCTTAGGTAGCTTAGACCTTTTTGTTTTGCTAACTATAGGTTAGGTGTTTATCTTGGAAAATACTACTATTTTTGCATATGTTCCATGGAACTTCAGTAATGAGGACTGGGAATATCACACACCAGCTAATACAAACTCATTTTAGTGAATGGATTTGTGAAGGCAGTATATCTGTGTTGTGCTAATCTAACTGAAGTGTTTCAGTGCTGATTAACTGGATTGGAGGTGCAGTCAGTGGTTTAGCTCCCCAAGGGTGGGCATAATGAATTTCAGTGTTCATTGAGAAGTGAGATTTCAACTTCATGCCTAAACAAATTACTCCGATTTTTGTCTTGCAATTCTGGATGATGTGTGGTCATCTGATTTATAACTGTATTGCTTGCTAGAGGGATGGAGATTGAGACGGTTGAATCCTTACTCTGCAAATCGTACCTTAACCAATGAGCTTTATGATACATTCGCCGTTGCTATGATTGGCGGCTCACCGCGAGAATAATTTAGTTGATATATAGGTCTGAGTGAAGGTGCTGCTGTTTGTTTTCAAAGTCTGTGTTGGGTGATGACAATGCATGAATTTGCATTAATTGCACAAGGTGGAGATATGGTCTAGGAGAATCATACATGCTTCGCTTAAAGTGCCTGAACTTACGCAGATAAAGAGCGTGGAGAATTACACACTTATGGTGGTGGTGCCCTGGCAAACAGGTTTCGGGGTATCCCAGGGTTGGAATATGGGCTGCTACTTAAGAGATATGAAGCTTCAAATTCTGTACCTGTTGGGAAAGCTGTGTAAGCGTCCTTGACTCCTATAGATCACCACCAAAATTTGTGAAGCATGAATATTAAAGCAATATTGTTCCACTTCAGAAGTGTTCCATGATTGGCAAGATTATATATGGGGGAGGCTTCTTTTTTATTTTGCCCGTTTGGAAGGCTTCAAATCGGGGCAATGCAGTGCTGGGTTTTGACCTAACAACCGCCTGCTGATTACCGTGCTCTGTCCGAAGAGTGATGTAATGACGTTATTTATTGTGGCGGGGCAAAACCCATGGGTAGAATTCAGAATCATTTGCTTAGCTAAGACGGATTGCAAAATGCGGCTGTTGGGGTGTGTTGTATGATGTGCATCTGACTATACCAAGTTGGATTAGAGTCTCTGCTCAGGAGTATGTCATATAGAGCAACCACAGCCTGGCATTGAAGCCCAAGAGGTTTCTACCATATATATGTTTTTGATTTTATGTACTTTAAATTGTTTCGATAATCAGATATTACAGAATGTTTTTAATTGCATGCGTAATATTTGGATCAATCTGGAGAAATGACCAATAAATGGCGGACGAACCGCAAGTGGTTTACTTGAAATAAAAATTGGCACGATTTCGAGAATCTCAGAGTAGAGTTTGGTGGAGGAAATTGAAAGATGATTCACACCTATATGGGTGGAAAGTACACAAGATTTCATAAAAAATAAAAGATCTTTAGGATTTCATGTAAAGAATGGGGAAGTTCATGTTGGATTTAATACACGTATCACTGATTTCATTTCCTCTCATTGGAGTATTTCCAGTTTGAAATTAATTGTCGGGAATCAGAGTGATAATTAGGAGTAATTGGGTCAGGTACAGAGATTGGGAATAGTTGTTGCATTTAATTTACAATTATGAGTTAGATTACAGTTATGGGATAGTGGGAAAGTAGGGATTAGTGCTAACTGTTGTATAAAAATCTGCACAGCTTTTATATATTAAGTTATGCCATATTATTGAGATGATCAAGTAAATTGTGAAAATTATTCTCTTTGTTTTCTCCTTAAAACTCTCATATATTGATGTTTTGAAAAATATTTTTTTTTCACATTTGTAACAGTCTCAACTCTCTTTTCTTCTGCACTAGCAGCCTTAGCAATATTAGCTTGGTAGGAAGATGATGGGCCTTGTGCTAGTTTCTGCCGATAAAATTCTTGGAAATTGATGAAATCTGTACTCTTCCCGACCCAATTCCTTTGTAAGGGATTTTATGTTCTTGAATATGGCTTTCACTTTCAGTTCTTGCAATTTTACCCTCTTTTTTTTTTTTGTTGTTGTCTGCTTAACTGCTATAGGTTGTAACATTTTCACGATAGGCCTTAGTTCCTCATTAAGTCCATTTATAAAAATCGAAACAAATTATACTGAAATTGTTCTTCATATAGGGCTAGTAATGATCATCAGTGCTTTAAGTTCTTCAAACTTATACTGATATTTTGAAATTGTTCCAACTTGTTGAATTCTTTTATTATGTTCATCACATTCTTGTCCCCAAACCTCTCACAAAATACCTCTCATGAAATGGTAAAATTGAGGAATCTATCGAACAACATCAATTTCAGTATAATTTGTAGAGAAATGGTCATACAACATCAATTCAGCATGTAGAGAAATGGTAAAATTAGGCTTAGTTGAGGGATCTAAGAAAACATTTGTAGGAAATCGTCAATTCTCCTAGTCAAACCTTCCATCGAGGCATCCAACTTATTTTCCAACAATTGGGTTCCTTCTTGGCTTTTGTTCACCCCAGCTTCTAGTGTCTCTATTTGAGTCTACAAACTTGTCATCAGGGAGTTAACTTGGTTGACTTGTGCCTCTAGTTGCTTCATTCGGGTATTATCCGTCATTTTCTCAGTCTGCATTTTTTTAATTTCACTCTAAACAACAATCAATAACTACCTGAATCCGCCTCTAGAATTGTTCCATAAATCATCTTGCTCTACTCGCTTTCAAGGATTGAACGGAATCAATGGCTAAGGACCCTAAACATAGCTAAGAATTGTTGGCTCTAATACCAAGTTGTCAAGATTCTAGGGTTTTAATCTAGGAATTCTAGTGCAAATAGGAAGTAGTAGAAAGGAAGAGAGAAATAAGAGAATTTGAGAGAGAAAGTCTAAGAGAATAAAAGAGAGAAGCAGAGAGTTGTAGGGAGAAAATGAAAGAATAAGTTCCACAATTTACTTGATAATCTTGGTAATATGGCATAGCTTAATATATAAAAGTTATCCTGATTTTTATACAGCACCTTATCATTAGTCCCTACTTCCCCACTACCTTATAACTATAATTTAACCCGTAACTGTAAATTAAACATAATAACTGCTCCCAATCTATGTTACCTGACCCAATTACACCTAAGTTTTTCTCTCATTTTCTCCCTACAGCTCTCTGCTTCTATCTCTTATTCTCTCGGCTCTCTTTCTAAAATTCTCTCCTCTCTCTCTTCCTTTCTTCTTCTTCCTATTTGTCACTTGAATTCCTAAATTAAAACTCTAGGATCTTGACATTAATTTCCACAACGCATACTTGTAGAATGGCATCCAGAATGGGAATTCTATTTTATGATAGATGGATGGATGGACAGGGATATCATTCATAAATGCAAAACTAATTACCAGCGCGAGAAAGGGTCCATGATTTGGTGGATACAATTCGCAGTATATCACTTTGATTTAGGTTGACACGAAGCAATGAAATTGTGGGTGTCAATTGCATTATTAATATTTGTGACTGGATAAATGGAACAGAAGCTCACTCACAGGTAAAAGGAAACTAATACATCCCAGGCTGCATGATTAACCGCAGCTCATTATAGCACCCTCAGGTGACGTGAACCCAAGAGAGACTTGATTTTCCATCTCGCATGTTTGGTATTTTCTGTTACATAAATTGCATTGATCATAAATTGCATTCACAACTTGAAGTTCTTGATACTCTTTGTTATCTGTGATAAGGATTGTAATTTTCATAATAGAAGTGGGCTATCTTTGCTGCCAACCTAGCGCTCTTATATGGAAAACTTTATCATTGTCTCATAAGAATTGTAATTTTCATAAGTACAACCAGCCCCTTGATAATTTCCAAGTTAAAAATTGGAACTCTTTATAGTATTATGAAAATTAAACTAAACTAGCAGTAGAAAAATACACCAACCACTTTAATAGTATAATTAGAACCCTTTTGATTCATTCTCATCAATTGCATCTTATTGTAACTGAATTAGGGTCCATGACATTCATAATTTCAATTGACTTCTAAAAATTACATATACTATACAAATTTATGTAAATGAACAATGTAGCAAAATACTATGCCAAAGGCCCTTCTAACACAACTTTCCTAGAAATTGTTCGGGGAAATGAGTAGTTTCACTTGCGTTACAATGATTCCCCCCCAAACCCATTCTAACAACATTACATTACCAAGTCGTAGATTTAAAGCCCCACATGTCTCTCCTGCGATTTATTGTACATACAGCGGCTACGGGGAAATGAGAAGTGTCACTTGCGTTGCGTGATTTGACAGCAAGAGTGCTGGGACTGGGAGTAGAAGAAGCAAATGATTCACTTCCTTCCTTCCTTCATTCACTAATAATCCAAAACACAAAACTACAACAGCATGCATACATATCCTACGATTTGTATCACCTGGCAGCATTCCCCATGCCGCAATACATCCCTGTGCTGTACTGGAACCTGAAATGCAAATAAAGGTGCGCATATCACCTCACCAGCCCATCAATGATCTTCGGACCCTGTCTACAATTTGATTCCTTACTACTATATTTGATAATTCAAATCTACAGTTCTCTTCTAAAAGGAATCGATAAACTTCCCACTCGCGGTCTGCAGTTGAGTGCCTCCCAATCTCAGCCTACAAGTCAAGAGAATACATTGTTAAAAGGTGGTGTTTCAATTCACAATGACGCACAAAAGTGATACAAGAACCATGTTAGCACTAAGTTGACACTGTATTAAATAAAGGGCCTTCAATGAGAAAAAATGTATAGCTGAAAATTTTGTCGACGTTGGAGCTTTGAGGCCATCACTATCATCTCCTAACATGTTTGGAAAAATTCAAAGACCAATAGCAGTAATTCAATCCAGGGCATAAAACCTCCCCCACGGTCTTATGCTCAGATTTCTCATGCCAAAAATGTGCTGTGCTGATGGTTCTTGTTCACTTTCATGGTAAAACACCATTATCTTACCGAGAAAATGCAAATTCCAAGAGTTTTTAATGCGAGTGTGACATCATAGAAAACGCGTGGTCTTCCTTTTCCTGATAGCTCAACCGGATTAGCAACCAAGATTTCAGTATCCGGTCCACGGTTTGCAATAATAACACGAAGTGGATGGAGTATCTCAACCTTCAAACGACAACACAACACACTTTGCTTCTCGGAATCCACAATCTTTTTACCATCTTGTTGCTGTATAAATAGGTCTAGTTCACGATTACCTTTTGTGACTGGAGAAAATCGACCATAAGCTATCTGATAAAAAGAAGCAAAAGAACTTCTATAAGCAATATGAAAGCCCATATAAACAGAAAATAGATAATGGTTGATAAAGAATGATCATCTTAACAATCACAATTTAAAATGGAAACTGATGACGACATAAATTGGTGGAAGGACAAATTTTTATGGGGGCAGATAAATAGCCATTCAATGACCACATCCATCTAGATGGTAACATCAGATTGTGAAGTGTAAATATTAAAATTATAAAATATCGACAACCATAAAGAGCATCCCAGCTCACAGAGACGAGGTTTCATTTACAGTCCAACAAATGCCAACTAAGGCAAGTAAATGTCACTACATATAGTCAGCAATACCATAGTCAACTCAGACTGTAAGGGTGGAAGCAGGATTGCATTCTTTAGGAGCACCCCGTTATATATATATATATATTATATATATATATAAGGTACTTGGAATAATAACTGTGCGTGTGAGGGATATGGGGGGGGGGGGGGGGGGGGGGGCGGCAACAATACTGGATTAAAAATAATAACCAATTTAGTATCAGTCATCAAACTTAAAAATTTTGTCCAAGTGTGGGAAACAATAAACGTGCTTGCCAAGAGCAACTTTTGATAAACAATAAATGTTCTTGGCAATTGCGTTTATTGTTTTATCAAAAAATGCACTTGAGAAGCGCATTATGCAGTTGGCCTTCCCAATACTAGATTGATAATTAATATCAACCCAATCCTGTTTCAGTTATTTAAAATATGGAAGGAGACATTACCTTTTCTGTCAAAAAGAGATCTAATAAAGGGAGCAATAACTAGACAAGGTCTATAAGCAGCCTCACCTGGTTCGTAATGGATGAGAGAAAAGACATGCAAGAAAATTCATCATGTTGGGCTTAATAAACCACAATCATGTCATTCTGCTCCACCTACACTATGATTAGGACCTCCTAAAAGTCAACCAACCATGGAGTACTCAGGTCGGACCTTATAATGTACAAGAGATGTAGAGGGGAAGACTCAAGTTTATACCTGAATAGTGAAGTCTTTCAATGTCCGCATAATGTCATAAAGAAGGCCCTTGTGATCAATACACTGTATCTGAAGTAATGTATGAGCTGGGCTCAAGGAATTGTCTACTATTACACTGGCAGTCCTCAACTTTTCCATATCTTGGCTAAGAGTCTCTGCACTGGCTTCCTTATCTGATATCTCACTTCTAAACAATTCATCAGCAAGAACCCGAGAGAGAGATGATGAACTCTGAGGATGATCATATTGTGGCCCAGCCAAATGAAGATCACACCTAATGCACGATTCACCTAAAACAGAATGCAATTGCTCACACGTCTCATCTTGTCTCTTTTTCGTGTGAAGGAGCTCCCTAATATGACATTGCAGCAAACATGAAAGATGTGAATAAATAGAAATTTTATCTGATTCATAACATTTTTAGAAACACCAAACTATGTTTCATAACATCACATAATGCCAAAGAAGAAAAATTTCCACAAAAGTAGTAGAGAACAAATCAAGCTCCAGCCAAGCCAATCTTTTATGTCCCAAACTATTAGTAACATGTTAGTTTTAACATCTGGTAATTGTCACTTGAAGAGGCTGTTTGACAAACACAAGATGGAAGTACTATCAAACAAGAAAGAAACTCCATTTCCAAGTAATAAATCAAAAGTATGCAGATAACAAAATCATTTTCCATTAGTTCCGAAAGCAAAGTATTAGAATGCTCTTATATTAGTAAAAACTCAAAAAAAAATAAAAAAATAAAAACAGTTTCAAACCTAATCATACAATATGCCAATCATGGTTACTATTTATAAAGAGCAGAGAGGAGTTCATGTTCCAAATACAATTTTGAGAATTCCCAGAAAAATACACCATAAAGTAATCAGCATGTATGAAAGGAGAAAATATGTCAGGAACAATTATAGTCAAAATTAGTCATTGCTCAACTACAAAAGTCTAATAGAAGTCCAAGATTCCGCAAATGGCGAAAGTGGCTAATAAAAAATAGTAAAGAAGCAAATGGGAAATATAATATAGACAGCTGCTAGCATCACCATGTTTTCAACAGGGTGAAACCATTTTCACATTTGCCGTAGCAAGGGCACCAGGGAATTTTCAACCAGTTGACCTGGTTAATCAGCAACTGACCTTTCAACAATCTGTCCATTTAGCAGATAAAGGAAGCCACTACATAGGCAATTTAGGTAAGAAGTCAATTCAATGGGGGTAGAGATGGTCCGCCTACTGAGCGAGGCAAAGCACATATGTTCTTATATTGTGCTCAGCATGCCATGCCACAGTGGACTGCACCTCCAAAGACACACTGGCATTGTGCATTAACAACAGTTAAGTTGCCAAGAATACTCACAAGTTATCTGTTACAAAGAAGAGGTCCAGGACCCTGCCATCTGGTGTCGTAGTCACTTTTACTCTCTGAATACTAAGCTCGAGTTCACATAGAACTTGGGTAACATCTGAAATGGTAGTGCAACCACGTTATATATTCATATTACATTTAAAAAAAAAAAAATCAAATGCTAGAACTGAAAGCATTTGTCCTTAGTAATACCATGTAACAACCCTCTCCGGTCAAGGCAGCAAAATGTCAACAGGTAAACTGGAGAAGAACCAGAGCAGGGAGATGGTTGATTTAAGTAAAATGAGACTGTGCAGGACGGACATATTGACAGAAGGCGTTTCTTTAAATTTGGCCATCTGACAATAGGACTGCTGAAGTGAGGAACCAGCCATAGTACTATGTAACACCATCGCCCATCAGTTGAAACATCTATATCAGAAAAATAACAAAATGAAAAATCCATTAAAACAGTATTAGAAGTAATTTCAATTTCTAAGGCTCAAAGTTTCAGGAATAATATAAAAATTCTTAAATCACAGACAAACTAAAATAACTGAAGACATAAGGATAGGAGTTCGCAAACAGTTCATGGATGTAAGATACTGAAAAGTATTACCAGCACAAACAGAGAATAACTGAAGATGCAGACTTATATCATATCAATTTTATTTCTAGCATAACTCAGTTTGGGAAGACAACTTGTACAATACAGTTTCAGTGAGAAATAAATTAGGCCATTGATTATACACCAAAGTTTAGCGTTGATTGAAAATGAACTGCTTGGTACAATGTTTTTGATAAAAAATGACGTAATTGATCAATGACCAAGGCATACGACAAAGCATGTAGTTCGATGATCTACAAAACAGAACGTACTATACCGACTCATGAAGAAGTTTCCCGACCAAAAAGATCAAAGAAAAATGATCTGGAACTAGCATTTAGTTCCAAATTGCCTGTGTCTAGCAGAAACTCAAATTCGAAAACAAAGGGAAAAAAATCATGTTCGAATTATGATAAACGGTTCAGCATGCATTGAGAATTCAATCAACAAAGACCTAGACCTAAAATCAGGAGAACTCGATTAAACCACCAAAAGTTTAAAAAGGCGGCCGGGCGGGGGGCGGGGGCGGGGAGAGAGAAACAGGAAGCGAAATAAGAGAATTCCGTGAGAGCACGTTTTCCTTTTTACCTGCCCTAGTAATATAGAGTCCGAAATCGAGAATGGCGTGGCAAATGTCGCAAGCAAGGCCGGTCCGGTCGGGACAATTGACGGTGACGACATGGGGGTCGCCTGGCTTCTTCCCCTTCTGGATCAAAACGGCGTCGTCGTCGCTGGACGCACCCATGCTCAGTCTCACCAGCGACGGAGAAACGGCCGGTCGGAAAGATTCGAGGGGTGGTTGAACGGCGGAAAATCAGGTTTAAGTATGGTTGGCTGGCGTTTCTACAGCAATCTAGAGACAAAGTCGAAGCATCTTTCGGGGAGGGGGAGAGAGAGAGAGAGAGGACATCATTATTTGGCGGCATTCCACGTCAGCAAGCACATTAGATGTGGGATTCATGGTTTTGGTCCGCGTACAGCTGGAGCCTGGCCCTGTTTCCTTCTGACGATGACTTCCCCGTACAATTAGCCCAACGTGTCCAACCCAAATCTTTTTTTTTTTTTTAGGGAACATCACGAAAGCCCCCCCCCCCCCCCCCCCCCCCCCCCTTACCCAGCCTCACAATTCGAGAAAAAAATATAAATCAAAGGACACAATAGTCAATTTTAACCTTTACTCTTTTTCCCTTAGTTATGTTACACGGAAACAGAAATAGAAAACATTTTCGATAGAAAATAGAAATATGAAAACGGATATTTTTTTAAAAAAAATAAGTATAAATAGAGTCCGAAACGGGAAAACGACTTCTATGAGGTATTTTCGTGCAACATAGTCTGTTAGTGTGAGATCGATCTGATTTGACAGTCTTTCAACTTTTAGAATCATCTCTGATTGTTGAGTTTTTTTCTCTTATCAGAGCTCGAACACAGAACTTGAGAACCCAAAAAACAACACTGCAATCCAATTTTTATCCTTTGAATTGGTCCGACCTTATATGATTTGAAGGATTTTTTTAGTTTGATGTTAGTTCCTCTTAATTAATTTGTAAATCAATTTAACATAGCTAATAATGTTTATGCTGGACAATCAGCTAGCTATTGGATTAAAAATATTTTAAATCACGTAATAAATTACTATTTTTAAGTCATATGGAGGCAATTGTTTTGTCATTTCACTTTTTTGTCGCTTCATCACATTTAATATAAATTATTATTATTATGTATTCTATACGTTAACATTAATGTAAGTTAGAATGAATCCCTGAGGGGGTAGGTTCAATCAATGTTTAGATTGTAGAAAAACTATGAATTTTGTGTGAAAACAATAAGCAAAAATTATAAATTTATCCTTTTTGCGCCTGTGACTGTATGAATGAAGACATTAATATTTTATGTTACTGTGGAGGACGACTTTGTCTTCTTCTTCTTCTTCTGTTGTCCGATAAGGAAAGGGCAACAGTACTGAGAAAGTGAGAACCAAAAGGATTCAAAAGCATTCTAATCTGCATCGAGGTATTTAACATTTGAACGTAACAAGTAAAATAGTGAATGGATAAAGTATACACCATAACTGGATAAGAATTGAATGTAACATATTATTAATCATCAATTGTCACTTCTTTTAAAACAGTAAATTATTTTAAAATACACCAAACAATATGTCAAATGTTTCAGAGAAACATGAGAAATTAATTATTATTATTATTATCAAAATATAATAATAAATTTATTTAATTAAAAACATCGTTATCAAATCATTTGAATTTACAAGAAAAGAGAAGAAACAATCAAAAAACACACACAAATTCTGTACAAATATTTTAATACTTAATTCAAACACTGTAAATACTAAAAATCCAAAAATAATATTCACACAAATAATCCGAGTTAACTCGATTATTATTATTATTATTATTGTTATTTTTTAATTAATTTTTTCAATATTTTTTTCCATGACATCAATTACCAAAGCAACAAGTAGCTAATTTTTTTTTTCTTTTTTCCAAGTTGCAAGTGCCTCCATGGTTTTGGATAATATTTACATTTGTTACCTACCATTTACACAATATAATTTCAAAGAAAGTAACGTAATTTTTTTTTTCTTAAAACATAAATCAACATAATATAATTTTATTTAATTTGAATATAAAATGGAAGGGAAAATAACAACTAAAAAAATAAAGTTATATAACTATACTTGCAATTGCAACCGAAACCATAGAAACCGAACCGATCAATGCAGTTAAAAATCGTTTGATTGGGTAATGGTTTGATTTGGGGAAAAACCGAACACTGTTTCAATGGGTATGTTTTGGTTATGGTTTTCACAAAAATCAAACCAAAACCCGAACCGAAATTGAACCAAATCAAACCGAATATAGATATATATAATATAATATATACAACCCAGCCCACTTGCCTTGCCTGCAAACCCTTCTCCCTTTCTCTTCTCCAATTCTCCTTCCTATCTCGACATTGCCCTCGCTGTCTCTCACCCTTACTGTCTCTCGTTTTCTGCCTCATTTCTCTTGTTTGTCCGCACGCCTTCGCCCTCACTGGCTCTCTCTTGCTCTTGCTAGGACTCGGCCCCTCTTGCTCTCACTCGCCCTCACTCTTTCTCACCCTCGTTGCCTCTCACTCTCTACCTCATCTTTCTTGTTCGTCCGCTCGCTCTATGCCTCTCTCTTGCTCTTACTCGCCCTCGCTCTCTACCTCTCTTGCCCTCGCCCACTGAAACAATTTTATTTTTCATAAGACTCGGACCGCGTCGCGTGGGTGGGATTTTTCTAGAAGCAAATGCTTCGAAGTTTCACTGCCCAAAAACCAAATGGATTGTCAACTCCATAATTGTCTACGGCAGAAGAAGTGGGTCAGAAACCAAAATTTCTTTTTCCCCAATAACCAGACCCGTACATCCGTAGATGGTTGATCACCAACACTCTACTAATACGAGAGAAATCACTGTATGAACCAAGAAGAGGCGATTGATCAATAAATTTTGCAACCCACTTATTCTTCTTGCTATTTCTGTTCCACGTTACTCTTAAGTTTGTAGCATGATTGGACCATCAAATTGTTTCTGGGATGTCGTGATGATGTATGTTGTTTTGCCTCAATGAATTGAAAATTATATAGCAAACTTAAACATAGTATCGGTTAATATAATTTTCAATCCAATCGATCCCAAATTAAGAATAACCTAGTTTCTGACAATGCCATCAAATTAGGGCCCTTGATGAAATCTTTCAAGAGAAGTTTCTAATCTCATATAGGAGATGTTGCCAATGGCTTCAGTGGTGGGTTTGCAATAAATTTGTTCTTTCCCATCAATTTGGTTATACTTGGTTATATTGAGTTGATACTTGGCCTTGGTCACTTGCTAACTTTGTATGCTTGTCAAACATTGGACACATTTGTTTTAGGTACATTTTGTGGCAACCAATATTTGGGGAGATTTGTTTCAGTCCAGCATGTGAAGTTATTAGAATTTGTCTTTATTTATTGTGAAATTATCAATTTTTTTTATGAATGCTATTTGTAAGAGTTTGTCTTTATTTATTGATATGGATCAAACTAAAAAAATCATTGTTAAAATCGAAATCGAATGGTTTAATTATAATTTTTAATTTTTAAAACTAATAAGTTAATAGTTTGGTTTTGATTTTAGTATTTTAAGTTTGATTTGATTATAATTTTAACAAAAATCAAAACTAAACTAAACCATTACCAACCCTAAGTATACTTATTCATTATCAAAATAAATCAATAAACAAATACAAAAAATAATTATATTTATAAATATATTTTTATGCCCTCTTTACAACCCAAAATCGTGTAAACAAAATAAAGATATAAAAAATTAAAAAAGTATTATGAAATTTCTATTCAAAAAAGTATTATATAACATGAAAAGTGTCTGAAAAATATACTTTTTATATTAGATAATACAATCCTCGTGTTATATAAAACAACTTTCACATATAAAATATTAATATTAAATTTATTTCCTTAAAAATAAATAAAGCTTCAGACAAGACAAAATGATGTCAAATTCAAACCTAAACTGATGAATAAGAACTTCCCAACTCCAAATGCTAATGTATATGTTCATCCAAAAAGAGGGGGAGGGGAGGACAGGCTAATGGTTATCCATTCCATTAGGTTGGAATGTTTTAAAGGCACATACATAATACAATACCATTTCCACAGGGAACTCCAAATATAATTGTACACGTGGAAACAAATGAACCTAATTTAGGGGGATTCGGCCTAAATATCGACTTCACAAACATGAACCTGGTAAACAGCCTTATGCAGATTCAATGTTACACAAAATAATACTGACTTTCATGCAAGCAATGTGGCTTACTGTTACAAACCCACCATCACCCATCATTTTTTACTTAATTTTAGCACTATCAAGACACAATATTAAGATCATGTTCTTAACAAAAATATATATATATTTATATAATAGAGTGACTCCATATTTTCGTAATCGTTGACAATTTCATTCTTTTATTAGAGCCAAAAAGGCACATCTAAGGCGTTCAAAAGATAAACTTAAAACATGAAGATAATCAAAAGCAAGCGACTCCGTACAAGGTAGGAAACCTGCAATTACCATAGTTCCAAAGTTAATAGAGTACTGACCGTGTTGATTTTGGACCAAGCAATGTCCAGGATTCAACAAAGCCAATTTTAAGCTCCAGATCGCTATCTGGCCCGAATCAGATCTGAATCCCCCCCCCCCCCCCCCCCACAAAAAAAAAAAAAAAAAATAGCGTAACATATATAGCAACAATCACCAAATTGGGCTTCCAACCAAATACTTTTCAAAACAGAACCAGTGACAGAAATTTGCTAATGAAATCAAACGCTTTAGCAGCAGAACTTTCAGATCTATTACTTCTGGCACTGAACAAGAATTACAAAAGCTTCAAAGACATAGACAAGAAGAAAGAGAGGAGACCAGTAACATCATCTACAATCAGCAATTGCAGATCCAAACAAAGACATCCATGCAACAAATATCTAACCGCCAAAGCCGTAGAGAGTCCTTCCTTGCCTCTTGAGAGCATACACCACATCCATCGCCGTCACCGTCTTCCTCCTAGCGTGCTCCGTGTAGGTGACTGCATCACGAATCACATTTTCCAGAAAAATCTTGAGAACGCCGCGAGTCTCCTCGTAGATGAGCCCCGAGATTCTCTTCACGCCGCCCCTCCTCGCGAGCCTTCGAATCGCAGGCTTGGTGATGCCCTGAATGTTGTCCCTCAACACCTTCCTGTGCCTCTTGGCTCCGCCCTTTCCCAGACCCTTGCCTCCCTTGCCACGTCCAGACATTTCGAAGAGTTTGGAAGAAGGAAAGAATTGGATTTCAGAAGAAGTGAATGAGAATGTTGATCTAGTGATTGGTGGGGAAAGGGAGCGATCGATGTGAGAATTTATAGACGTAATTGGGGGAGTTTGAATTCTGGCGGGCGTGTGATCGCGCTCGTCGGTTTGGGATTAAATCGCACGGCATAGAAGGTCGATCCCCGTGACATGGCTACAGGTGATACGGACCGTTGATTGGGTCTAAAATCAACGGTCAGGTGTTCTTTTAAGGATGGAAACGTGAAAAAAAGGGAGGGAATGTAAACGCGCATTGTAGTTTGGTTTCAAATGTTTTTCAGATACATTTGAGCCTGAAACGTCCCACCGAATTTCCGGGTCGGGTTACCTCCGACTTGATCTTGTTTGTTTACTTTTTAGACTTTTATCGTATTCTTTTGCACGTCTTAAGTTCTACGACTCATATCACAGTTTGATTAAAATAAAATTAAAATATTTTCTTAAAACACATACACTTATCAATAGTAATCTTGAGTGGTGATAGTGGGTTTATTGACTTAAATAAGATATTTGAAACTTTACCAATACACTATTGTTTTTAAGATTAATACCCTTTGCATATTTTTCCTTATAAATGTATTTTAGATACGTTTATTTTCTTATAGGGAAATGAATTTTCCCATTACAAATTTAGTGCCAAATTCATTATTATTTTTTTTAGACAATATTTGATAATTAATATATGAAATAAAAAATATAAGATATAAAAATTATTTTAGACTTTTTAGTTTTTCAATGTATTCATTAAATTTATTTGATAATTTTTGAAAAAACTCTTACGTGACTTCTTATTTCACTTTTAATAGATAAATTTATTTAAAATTTTACAAATAAACATAAATTACTCATAAGCCCCTTATATAAAAGCCTCGTCTATTTATTTTATTACTTATTCATCTTCTTCCTAATAGCCAAATTGTTCGATCTCCTTCGTTTGCTCACTTATCTTTCTCCCTTGGCTTCATCGTCTGGCAACCCTTGTTCACCAAACTTTCTCTCCATCGAACCATCTGGGCATCGTTGGTCTCCTTCGCTTCATTGTTGGTCTCTTTCACCTGCTCATCGATCTTTCCTTTTCGCTTCTTTGTCCAACGATCGTTGGTCTTCCCCTTTAACTCTTTTGTTAGCCATCGATCTTTCAGATTTCCCTTTTCCTTCGATCTCCATTTTCGCTTCGATTGTATTTTTTAAATTATTTTATTTAATTTTATATTTTATTATCTAATATGAAAATATGTTTTAGTAATTTTTAATTATCTAAGTGGAATTGTTGTAATTTTATCAATAATTATTTTTACTTTCTGAGTCTTTTTAGAATCTATTTTTTAATACAGATATAGAAAATAAAATATTATTTTTATTATTTGACAATTCACATTAATCATAAAACACTATTTTAATCATAAATTTGTTGTTAGGTTAATATACAATTTTTAATGAATTTGATAATAGAAATATTTTGATAAAAAAAACTATTATCTCGATACTTATCATATGTATTTAATAAATGTATAAATATATATATATATAATTCTCAATAGATACAATCCGATAGAAATCTTAGAATAATTTTTAACATTATCTTAATACTCTCAATTAAGAATCAATTGTATTAGATTTGAGTGACCAATCATCACATTTAAGTAAGATTCAAGGACAAAATTATAGCCTAACCTTGGTATTTTTTAGGGGTGAGCACAACTTCAGTTAAATCGAAGTAATCGAATCGAACCAACGAGTTTGGTCGGTTCGGTTTGGTTTTTTTTTTTTTCAAAATTTCGATTTGGTTAATTTTTTTAGAAAATTCGATTTTCGGTGTTCGGTTTGATTTTTTGCTTCAAATAACCGAACCGAACTAAACTTACAAAACGACACAGTTTTGGGTTTATAAAGCAAAGTGAAAATATCCTCACCCAAGTCAAACCGAAGTCACGCAGAGGCATAAGAGAGAAGACTCTAAAGGCGAAAGGATCGAATCGATCCTTCCTCGCGCCGCTCTCTCCCTTCCATTGTCTCCGACGCTCTGGCACGGCAGCACCATCGCCTCCTCCGATGCCGATGTCGACGTTGCGGCACCTGAGGCAAAGACTCTCACTTACCTGGAATTGAAAGGTTGGACCGAAATGGATGCGAGATTCCGAGAGAGATCCTTCGAGTCCGTCACCATCGGTGTCGCCTCCACCTTCGACGCCTTTCCCTTTGCTGTCAGTAGTTGGCTGCCTCTCGCCTTTCCCTTCATCGATCGACGCCTTTCCCTTCACTGATCGCACGAGGCTTCGTCTCCTTGTTTCTTTCCTTCCTTGTGCTTGGACGATCGACCCATATCAAGTACCAACGATGACCGACCGTCAAATAGAAATTAGTATTGACGTTAGCTTAGGGTTTAAATTTTTCAAATTTTTTTGACTCAGTGAGGTTAGTTTCTTATATTTCTTCATTTGCTGGGTTTTTTGTTTGTATTTCATTCTTTTGCATAAATTGATTTGTATTTCTCTCAATTTCTAAGGTTGCGTTCTCTTTGTTTTTCAATTTTTAATTTTGAGTTTTGAATTCATTTTCAATTTTCTGTTTTGATAGTTTGTTTTTAGAAAATTGAAAACGCGTTCTATTTGTCATTTTGAAAAACTATTCCTCAAAACAGAAAATTAGAAAACGTGTTTTCTTTGAAATTTTAAAAATAAGTTTTTAATTATATTTTATTTAATAAATTAAAAATATTTAATATTAATATATTATTAAAAAATATATACATTTTAAAGTTAATAAATTTTATAATATTTTTTTCCATTACAATAATAAAATATGAATAAATAAATATGTTTTGAGTTTTAAGTTTGTTTTGGTTGAAAACACTCAAAACAATTTTTTATTTTTTTGAGTTTTCTTTATAATTTTTTTTATTTTTAAAAATATATTTTTAAAAATAATAAAGAGAACGCGTTTTCATTATTTTAGAAAATTAAAAACTAAAAATGACTTAAAAACAGTAAAGAGAACGCAGCCTAAATGATTTTGCATTTATCTATATCAATTCAATGGATGTTCTTCTTGTATTTCATTTCTGCAAATCGATTTGTTCTTTTATTGATTTTTCCCAATCGGTTATTGGTTCGGTTAACTTAGTTTACATTTCGATTAGTTCGGTTTCGGTTACTTAGAATTAATCGGTCAGTTCGGTTCGATTATTACATGATTTGGTTTAGTTTGGTTAGAATTTTTTGATCAGTTCGGTTCGATTATAACCGAATGCACACCCTAAGCATTTTTTACACTAATTTTTAGCCCTTTGCAAACGAAAAAAAGGCAAAATAGATCACCGCCCCCTTTAGGTTCTTTACTTTTTCTTTCTTTTTAAAGTACATTAATTTTTGTAAAATCGTAAACGCAGAATTATATTTGTTTAAACAAGAGATTGATCAAATTCTCTGCTTACCGTAATTGATTTTATACCCCTGTTTGAAAGGTGAATACACCGTATATATTAACGAAATAGTTTAAGGTAAAAGCAAAGAAAGAAAATCTTTTTGTTTTTTTTGTTAGTAAGTGAAGAAAGAAAATCCTATTAACCTTAGATAAGTATTCTATTCTCTTGATTTAATATAATACTAAAAGATTGTATTTTATTATCAGCCGGTAGCCACATTAGTAACTTTGTATGAGCATTCCTCTTGAGTCGTAGGAAAAAGATGGGGGGGGGGGGGGGGGGCCGCTACAAAAGCCATTCCGTATAAAGGGATTGTCATTATCGTATATTTTCTTCTTTTTCGTTCCACCAGAGAGAGCACACTTTAAAAGGGTAATTGGCAAAAACACCATCCTCCGAGAGTTTCTTCATTTCCATAACCAACTAATAGATAGACAAAGAAAGGGCCACAGGTCACCACCCTTATTTTTATCTGGCCAGCACATAAAATTAGCAAAAGCAGTAGCAAAAAAAGAAACCACTCATTCTGAAAAAATGAAATCCGGCCAAGTCCCCGCAGAAACCTTCTGTTCAACTTTAAATGGGAGGAAGATTTACCGGATTATCACCGGTCAGTTCCTGGGAACTCCAAGCCGGTGACGGAAATCGTCCTCCATAAGCGGGAGGCCGTCACGCAACTTGATCTTTGGCTCCCATCCTAGCAATTCTTTTGCCTTTGTGATGTCTGGTTTCCTTTGTCTTGGATCATCGGGAGTGTTCTCCACCATTTTAATTTCCACGTTTGGACTAATAAGCTGCAGATAACATATTCAAAAGCCATTTAACACAAATGAGGTATGAGTACTAAATATTATTGCTCAACTTGATTCAGCTTAATCAGAATCACTTCAATGTCACCACAATGTTTGAAACCTATGAACCCATATATACTTGAGAAACCTGGCATGGACCCAGATCACCTACCCCATCCCCATTGACCAAAACGTTCACAAATCCAAAACTTGGACTGATGCACGTAAATAGATAGTTTGATACTCTCACAGAGAAACACAAGAGGAACATTTAACAGAACTGAAGAAACTATTTGTAACTTTTTCCATTTCACCATGTCATGTACAATAATCAAATCTTGACAGCCAGAAAAAGGAGATTATGGCTGAGAAGGGAACTTACATCCTTAACAGTCTCAGCAAGTTCAAGCATAGTGAATTCACCTAAAAAGTCATATGATAACAAGGTAAGGACAGAATCCAATGTTTTGATACTTTGGTATTGTTTCCAGAAAACAGTATGAAAAGGACCTGGGTTTCCAATATTGATCGGTCCAGTGTTTTCCCCTTCCATAAGTCGAATAAGTCCATCAACCTTCACAGTATTAGAAAGAACTCTTTAAGCATTTTAGATGGTAAGAAATAACAAATATTAAACTGCCGTTTTTTTACAAAGGGTAGGGGAAGGGGCTGATGAGTGCTAATAAGCTCATTGCTTAGTAAACAGTTAGCCAACCTTCATGGTTTAACAATCAGATATCTCACTTACCATATCAGAGACATAGCAGAAACTACGTGTCTGTGTTCCTGGAGCTTGAACTGTCAATGGTTCACCACTACAATAAGACAAATCAAACACAATATAATGAGTAAAAGTACAGATATTGTCAGAATTCATCTAGTAAATGAATTTTGCGAGGGGCAGGGGGAGAAAATTTTAATTTTTGATTTGTTTAAAATCTGATTTAGGTTTAGGTTTTAGCTTTAATTTGAAATTTTATCTTTTTGTTAAACTGCAGGATGTAATCAGAAATCAAGTCAATTTTGAATAGAATTCCTCCCCCTCCTCCCTCCCTCTCTCTCTAGGGTCCCTTCTTCCTTTATAATACTTATTTTCGTTCTTCTGTACAGTACAATTCACGGGTCGAGCATGTCAATAATAATGGAAACTTATGCATGCAAAAGAGCAGCATGGCAATGTAATTATGTAATCAAATATTATTTTAGATTCTACTGTAAAAGGACTCACCGAATAGCCTGAGCTATGAAATTACTCACAACACGTCCATCATCAATATTCATGCGAGGTCCATATGTGTTAAAAATTCTAGCAATGCGTATTTCTGGTAAAAGAAATACAAAAATTTCAGATCCATCACCAAATAAATAAATATGAAGAGAAATTAATGTCCACAATTGCAGGGAGGTAACAAACCCACCAATTCCATGTTGCCTATGATAATCAAACATCAATGTCTCAGCTACACGCTTCCCCTCATCATAGCAACTCCGAACCCCTATAGCACAATTAACCAGTTACTTTGACAAATTCAGATTTTTTCATAATTATTTACAAAATAACAGTTGCATGAACAAACTGAAGAAAGATCAAAAACAAAAAAGAGTGAAGCCCTTGCAAAGATTATGGATATTTCTGCAAATCTCTTTTCATTTCATTACTCTCAAAAATGCGTAAACATGACTGCAAAGCCATATTTCCACATTACATTTGAGTTAAAAAGAGTAAAAAAAACATAGTAAAACTACAAAAAATCAAGTGGACCACCTAATAAGCATTTTTTAGAACAATGACAAAAGCCAGATAAAGAATCATATTCCTCATTCACTTATAAACATAAAAACTAAATGTAGAAGGGAAAAAATTAAACTTCAAAAAAACTTATTAAGACTTCAGTATCCATATGTAGATGCATATATCTATACACACTTTTAGCTCTGCTGGGTAGATGCAACAAGAACTTACCAATTGGGTTAACATTTCCCCAATAGGTCTCAGGTTGGGGATGCACAAGAGGATCTCCATATACCTCAGAGGTCGAAGTAAGCAAAATCCTGTACAACATTATCAAAATAAGTTAGACAAAAAAAGTGAAGAGTAGTTGAATAGTGATCGCAGATTAATGTTTAACCTTGCTCCAACTCGTTTTGCAAGTCCCAACATGTTCAACGTGCCAATCACATTTGTCTTTATTGTCTGTAGGAGTTCATTTGCTCGTATTAGATCAGCTCAACACATCTAATATATTTCTCGACACAGGCAAGCATGTACTTAAATACCAAATATTAGGCACAAAACAAGATTAAGAGTATACAAGTTAAACCATCTTTTGGCAATAAAATATTGTACACGCAATTGAACAATTTTTGACAATATTTTTTTCTTTTTCTTTGTTTTTGATAAGTACATTTTCTTAAGAACATATTGTCCATATAAATGTCCAGAGCCAAAGATCACCTCTCCCAACCAATGCTACTGCAGCAAGATTATAACCAAATTGGCCATAGGTTGATACCAGCCCAGAGTTTGTGTTTTACAAAGAATAAGCAAGACTCTTATACTGGTGTAACTATGAGATCAGTTATAAGATGAAACAAGGTGATCTGCACGTATCCTAGCCTGATAAGATACACACACAATACTGATAGTAAATTGGAGCGTTTGCTCTTAATGCATCCGGAAAACCAAGGAAGTGTTAGATTCAAGTTCATAACCCATGAAATTGACCATCAGGACTTCTAGTGACAACGCACGAAGCAGATCAACATAGATCTTAAGTTTTCCCCTTTTTATTTATGGTTGTACTGAAGACATCTTGGCTACTGTATGAATCAAAACAGGATGTCAAGTAAGATTGGAGAAGAAAGATATAGTAATGCATATAATAATTGTTGAAAACATAAAAGATATAGTACTGCATATAGTCTTTGTGGAAAACATAGGACAATAGAACAGTGAAGACAATAAATATTATGTCCACCAAATATTTGACTCACTAAGATTTTCTTGTGGCTTGGATGTAGTAACAAAATAAAATCTTATATTATTTTCCAAAAAATTAAGAGGAGAATACCTAAGAAGTAAATGATAAAACAAAAAACAGTGATAATACAAAAAACTGCAAGTTGACTAAAATAGAAATCAAATAAACACACCTTCACAGGGTTGTATTTATAAAAAATTGGAGAGGCAGGGCATGCAAGATGGTATATCTGATCAACCTCCACCAAAAGTGGTTCAGTCACATCTACAAGAGGTGAGACAAAACGAGTAAATAAGTATACATAACAAGCAACATTATCAAGGAATGCATAATTAGAAATAGCAGTTGAGCCCCTGATTGTCAAAATCCTAGATATATGATATATGGACATTGAACAATCCTGCAGGCGCGGGTATGGGTCCTACCCCTTTAGGCGCCATACTGTATGCCTATATAAAAAATGCATACACATGCAAAAAAAATGTTCTATAACATTTAACTAATTTCTGGACTGTGTCTGATAGACAATTTAATGCAACAAAGGAAATAAATAAATGTGACAACTCAGCACAACTTTGAAAAGAAAGAAAAATAACCCCCTCGGCCCATGGTGATCATGCAGGGGCATAACACTAGTTTGTAAGTATACATTTAAAATATGTTTTTAACATTTGGTTAAATATTTTTGTTGGATGCTTCTAGTGACTTATGTCAGGGAAGCAGACAAGTTCCAAGTTTAGTTTCAAAACTCAAACCAAATAAAGCCATGTTAAAAAGTATGAGAATTACCATGACGGATAAGCTCAAATCTTGGATGACCAATCCATTTTTTAAGATTGTCCTTGCAACCAGTGAAGTAATTATCAGCAACAATTACCTGAATCAGAAAACAAAAATGTATCTTGTTAAGAGAAAATAAAATATCTTTTAGCTTTTGCATGTGGGCCTGTAATCAAAAACACATCTTGACCAGCTGTGCACTTATTGATCATCTATTGCAGAAGGTAAGAAACAAATGCCCACCTCATTCTTTTCATTCTCCATCAACTTGTCAACCAAGTGTGAACCAATGAATCCAGCTCCACCAGTAACTAGGATTCTCATATTGGACTGTGATAAAAAAAAAAATCACAGGTATCATTGAATAGCACATGGGAGTACCAAATAGATTGACTACTAGAGAACGTCATTCCATCTCATATAATAAGAGAGACCTTTCAAGCCCATGAACTTTATCCAATTTGCCCATGGCCAGGAGCCAAAAAGATGAAAAATAAAGAACAAAATATGTAACATGAGAAAGCTGCCACTATTCTACCAGATCCTTCAATGTAACTTTTTATTGGACAAGAGACTCGCTGTCCTACTGCTGAACTTTGTAATATTCATCTTGCAGAACTATAATGTGCCGACACATAAAATGGGGTGACTTGATCACTTTGGGAACCATATGTATAACATTTGGTCAGTTGAGCAATAGGTTTCATTAGGCTTTCCATTCTGATCTCACTTAATAATTGATCAAGGTTGGGAATTTTCAAGTGTGATGAAAACACAATCGAAAATTGTGTATAATTGAAATTACCATCAATGACTTCCCAAGTATAAAGATGTTGATTCATGGAACCAAAAATGCAAATATGGTTACATATATAAAGGATCACATTCAATAAACAAACGCACAAATATATTATCAGCAAGCAAACATGGGTAGCAGTGAGAGATTCCAGTCCAATACAATTCAAGAAATCGTACGAAAAAATAAGCAAAAACACGAGCTTCCTTTTGAAAGATGATTGGCATTCTATAAAAGTCCAGCTATACCTGGAAAAATTTAGAAAATCGCAGGGGAGAAGGGGTCGGAGGAGGCTTCGTGGTTGTTTTGTGATCCCCATTTGAAGTATTGTTCGCCATCGCGATGATCTAAATAAAACTGTAGATAACAAAAGTTTCCACATTTTAGATTATCGACGGCATACGCATCACAAAACAAATCGATCTTAATTGAAGCTCAAGAGCGAAAACACAGAAGACAACACAAAAATAGGGAGGCTCAGATCAAAAACCAACCGAAACCCTAATTATTGTACTTGCTCAGCAACACACAAGACTCGCTTACATACAAATACATGCGACTCCTTGCTAGTGTACAGATATATATATATATATAAACAGAGAGAGAGAGAGAGAGAGAGAGAGAGAGAGAGGGGAAACCTCTGCCACCAAACGTCGATGCTAACTCCAGTTCCCACGGGATTACAATTAATTAACAATTAAAAAAAGGGATTTGATTTGACTTGAGAATTACGAAACGTAAGTAATAAGTTAATTGAGCAGAGGGATGATCGGTGGCGATAACCGAAACCACACCAACCTATAATAATGCAACTCAACAGAAACCAATCCTTCACTCAGCCTTTCCAATCAGATCGGCGATGAGAAATCCTATACGCTTTAGGGTTCTTAGAACATAACTGGACGGACGGGGGTGGCTCTTTCACTTGACCTGTAGATGTCGAGGGTTTCCACGTTCCTCGATGGGTTTTAGGCAAATTGGCACTATTCTATTTTGTTTTATTTATATATTTATTTTCATTTTTGGAGTTTTCTAATTTTGGTGGGACCCTCTAGATTCCCACGCTAACCCGCATGGTTGCTGGATAATGGTCTCCGTGATCCACGTGTGTTGGCTCGTGGCTTGTGATCGTCTCCATGGATTGGTTTCTGACCGTCCGATCTTCTCCTGCGTAGTTTTGAATTAATTTTCTTTTTATTAAACTGAGAATGTGATTTTCCTGTTTCATGCGATACAGCGTTGATACACCTAAGTTATTAAATTAAACATTTTTTTTTAAAATTTCAAAAGTATTGGCGTTACTTCATAATTCGTAACCACGTGAATGTGAATCATTTGAAAATTTTGTTATTAAAAGTTATCTCCAATCCCTTATCTTTAAATGCTACTTGTGCACTCAAATTTAATATTTACACAAGATTATAAATCTATAAAATAATAATAATAATACAAAATAAATATTTAAATAATATTTTCGTATAAATATCAGAAACATCGTCACGCAATTATTGGTAACTGACCACGTGGGAGATGGTTATTTTAGTGAGAAATATAATAATTTATTATTATTATTATTATAATCTAATTTCAATTCCATAGTATAACCGTGGTTGATTTTATATTATAATGGAGTCGGAGGCTAACCCACCGTCGTTTCTTAATCACCGGCTCCGATTACGTCCAGACTCCATTACCCTTTAATATATACAAATATATATTTATAATAATATAATTTTATAAAAAAATAAATTAATATTATTTAATAACATAATTATTATAATATTATTTTTTATTATAAATAAAATACACGTACCAATTTAAAAATAACATTATCTATCAATTTCAAAAATATTTAAATAATATAAAAATTTTAAATATTAAATCCATCATTTATCATCATTCATTCATCTATAATCAAAATTCTAAATATTAATTCATATAATATAAATTCTTATAAGAAGAAATCGATGTAATATATTCTTGAACAATCATGGTACTTAGAAATTATCTAAGTGGGATGAGAGATGAGTAGAAAATGAATTTAATTACACATGTATTTGATCGTCTACCAGATATATATATACATTTGTAGTCTTAGCTTGCTTCTAGAATATAAGAATTCAAAAAATAAAATTAAAATACAATACAACAACACATAAGATATGATTTAAATTTGAAAAAATAGTTGTATCCTATCTTTATGGAACAACGGTAACTTCTTATTCTTGTTTCATTAGCTTTCTTTAATTTCTATTTCTTCTTCTTATCACAAATTTCAAACTACTCTTTATCAATTATTCAATCTTGAATTTAGCTCTTATTCAACTAGAATTTTTTCATCAACACTCTTCTTTAAGTTGATGAATAGATATTTCTCATTCTCACTTTGTCTCTAATTAACTCAAACCCTTGTTCAATCATTCCCTAAGATAGCGTTTGTTAAAATGAGCGAGATAAGAGAGTATCAATATAAGACCAGAATGGTTTTTGAAAGAAGATATGAAATAGTCAAAATAAAGTTGAGAAATATTTAAAGATTTTTACAAAACTGTTTATTATATTCTTTGGAATGCATTAGAGGACACAAAAGTCATTTTTTTCTTATATGTATGGACCAAGATATGATTATCTTGAGGAGACGAGAGATATGCATATTTTGAAAAATCAAGATAAAAGGTCATTAATGATTTTTTAAAAAATTGTTAAATAAGCTTAACAAACATATTAGAAAGAATAGAAGTCTGGCATCCCATATTTTAACTTTTTCACCTTATATCTTGATTAACAAACGCCCACTTAGTAAGAATATTAGCTTCTTATAAATAAATAGGAATATATGTAAGGTTGACTTTACCATATTCAATTTCATGTTTAATGAAATGTCGATCAATTCTTATATGTTTTATCCGGTCATGTTGAATTGAATTATTCACAATACTTGTGGCTGATTTGCTATCACTATATAGTCTTATAGGGATAGTTATAGGTGTCTGCAAATCTTCTATTAGCTTCTCGAGCCATATTATCTCACATATACCTTGAATTATAGTTCAGTATTCTGCTTCAGCACTACTTCAAGCCACTGCACTTTATTTCTTGCTTCTCCATGCAACAAGATTGCCACATACCTTAGTAGCTTCTTTGAATGTAAATCTGCTATCCTCTATAGATTCAGACCAATCAACATCCACAAAAGCCTTTTATTCCTCGATCTTCATTCTTTTTAAACATCAACTATTTTTTAGGAGTTCCCTTAAGATGTCTTAGGATATGACAGGCATCATTAAAGTGTTTGATAGTGGGTAAATGCATAAATTGGCTCATTATGCTTACTGCATATATTATATTAGGTCTTGTAAGGGATAAATAGATTAATTTTTCCACTAACCTTTGGTATTTTCTTTTTTATATTGAATTTTTTGTGCTATCATCTTCAATCTTTGAGTCTAGCTCCAATGGTGTGTTGATTGGCTTACATCCAAGCTTGTTGGTTCCCTTCAGTAGATCCAAAATGTATTTTCGCTAGGGGATAAAAATTATCTCCTTACTCCTTACTACTTCAATTCCTAGGAAATACCTTAGATGGCCTAGATCTTTGATTTCAAATACTTGTTGTAACAATTCTATCTTTATTTCTTGAATCTTGTCACTAGAAATAATAATATCACTCACATATACAATTAAGATGGTTTTTTGGCCATCAATTGCATGTTTATTTTTAAAAATTAAATTCACGGTTTGTTTTTTAGTGTTAAAAACTATAAATCAATTTTTCACCTAGTCGTTTATGTTTCCAATCATGTCAATTGGTTCTACATCTGTTGGCATTTCATCTTTTCTCAACGCTAAAGCTTCCTTGTGGCACTAATTCATGTTGACTAGAAACGACAAAACCAAGCACATAAACATCGATTCTTGTTTGTGAATTGATGATGGCTTAGCCCAATTCGTGTCTGTGAATCAACAATAACACCAATTAATCAAAGTTGTGAATCAACAGCGACATCAAGCATTGAGCAACCAAACAACAAGGGGGATCAATGATAAGGGTTCATAGAGGGCAATTGTGACAAAGGTAAATCCAAGAGAGATAAGGGTTGAAAGAGGGTAGTTATCGAATCAGAATTAATATTATGCTTGCTAGAGACCAAAAAAAAATCATCTCCAATTACATTAAACTTGGATTTGTTAAAATTGAATATTAACTTGCAATTTTATTGATTTTACTAAGTTGACTCGAGATTCATTCCAATTCTTCTACAATTTTGATTTTATATGTGTCTTGAGTCGTGTAGGAGTTCTTAACATGTAAAATTATAAAATCATAGGAGTTGAATTGCAATTTTGACAACCATGACTAAGAGCATATATCAAAGACAGCATATCTTGACGTATTAATAATGATAAATTTGTGTAATTTTCGCTAGATAATTGGTATCCTCTAAACATGCTATATGACATATACGCTCAATTCATAACTATAGATGAAAGTATTCTAATAAATGCCCCATGTGGACATTATCATTTCTCATGAAGAGTGGTCTTTTCCCCACTCTTGGTATCAATTCATTACTAGGGATGCAAGTATTCCAATAAAGCCATGACCACTTGTTTTTCAAGTGTGAATTCTCTCCGTCTAATCTGAATATTATACGAAAAATATTTGAATTTAAATGGAAAAGGAGAATCATACGGATGCAGGGGTTCAACTCGATCCACCATGACAATATATAAGATAATAAAACAATGTAGTCTATATGTTTTAAAATCACTCTTAGTGCTCCTGTATACTTCATTTAGAGGGAACTAAACACTTGATTATTTTAAGATCAGTAAAGTTTTCGGGTAAAAGTGGCTGAGTCCATTTCCCAATCTACTCTACTCTCATGGGTTTACTTTCTATTAAATTCCTGGATAATCTTGAGGCTAGGGGTCATATATTTAAATGGAAGTTGCCTCTTCGTTGCATATATGGGTTTAATAGTGAATTTTTTAAGGCCAAATTGGCCCTGGTTAGCTGTCTTTTATGGTTCCTTGTCTCAACAACCTAACTGGGCGCCGAATGTGGTGCGGATCTCCTCGGAATTAGATTGAATGTGGTTGTTGTAGTGCTTTGTCCATCATATATTATTGCAAATAGCTACTTTTTTTCGTAGTGTTTTGACTCATCATATATTACTGCAGAGTTTTAATTGCATGTTCGTCTTCAAGGTGTCAATTTGTGTGTTTATCTGGTGGGTCTTCTTTTGTTTTCCTAAAGATCTTGCGTGAGCCATTTCCCCCATTATTCTACACTATACAGTTGTGCAATCCTTGTCTTTCTTAATTGTACAAAGTTCTTTTCGTTTTGTTGATATATTTTCCCTAAAGCAGGTGGTGCTACAGCGCTTTTGTTTCAAGTGTTGCTTTGGCCATTTATATGTAAGGGTTTTTGTTGTTTTGTCTTATCTTGAGGGTTTTGTTTTGTGGGCTAGTTGTGCTATGTTTTGTCTGAGTTATTTTCTCCCTTTAATGGATTCTTAATTATTGAAAAAAAAAAAAAAATTCTACCGTTTAAGTTACAATTTTAATGACCACTAAATTAGTAGTTCAGTTGGTAATAGGATTTCTTTTATTTTCTTGGATTAAAGGATTGAATTTTATTATTTTAAATACGAAATCCTTTTTATGAAAAATACACTTTGACTGTTGTATGATAGTGAGGCCACCACTGTGCATGTTTAAGGGTTAAAATAATGAATTTATCTAAAACAAGAGAGAGATCAATGCACAAACTATTTGAAATAATTGAGGAAAAAACTCTTGTCAAACGTTATTTAAGATAATTCAACACATCCTTAATCTGATAGTATTATAAGAGGAGCACACAATTCGAATTTAAAATTTTTAGTCTAATCCACTAATTAAGGCTATAATTATTGTCATTCTTCTAAAATATAAATAAAACATAATGTAATGTTGATTTTTTTAAAAGGGTAGTAAATAAAAACAAAAAATATTTTAATAAAAAATGTTTAAGTATTTTATTAGATGTTTACACCCACTTTTATTTGAATGTGTAATCATGAACACCTGTTTGCATTGCAAAAGTAAGCCCATTCTTCCAGGGATGGCTAAGGCCGAGGCCAAGCCCAAGCTCCGGCCCATCCATAACCCAACCCATCTAATACCAATTCTCTAAACATAAATACGTACGTAGTTGTCTAGTTTTTCTTTTTAAGTTCGGTTACGTTTTAAGGTACCTATCATAACACTTTGGCTGTAGTTTAGTGGCAGGAATTCCAGGTTGTGTTCGTAGAGACTAGGCTCGAAACCCAACAGTCACATGATCGAATTAGATTTCATTCAATGATAAAGTCCGAACTTCATTGCTTAAGCTTCATTTGCGAATGAAGCTTGATCCGGGTTTATCCATAAACAATAGCGACGAGATAGTGTAGCGGCAATTGATGCCATGCAACAACAGAATGCAACAACAATTGTGCAAGGCACTATAGCAAGGCGACGAGAGAATGCATTGGTAGTCAATTAGGCGACGTGGGATGGCGATTAGGCGAGGCAAGGCAAGGTGGAACTTGTTGGAGGCGGTCATGATAGAAGAGAAAGGAGGCGACTAAGGGCAAGAATGGTGAATTTATAAATTGGGTAAAGACATTTTTGTCATTTAGTGCCTTTCATCATTCTAAAGTAGCATTTTCTATTTTTTTTTATCTTCTCAAAAGTACTCAAATTTTGGTTTTATCTCCTCTTCCAAACCCTCTCAGAAACAGGCAAATTACATCACAACCCAACCGCTATATAGTACACGACAATATTTATTACGATGTTCACTTGTAACAAGCATGCAATTTGCACGAAATTTCAACCAAATTTACTTGGCTCGAAGGATTCTCCCACTGCACAAGCTCCTGGACGTTTCTCTCAATCTCCAGCGTCTCTCTCACCATACTTCCCATGCAAAATGCCAAAGCACTCAAGCTCAAACCCAGCTCAATCTTCTCTTCATTCCCACAACATTCAACAGCATCTTCCGCGTGCTGAAGATAACAACTTATGATCTTGTTTATCTCGTCTTCAGCAGACCCGGAAATCAGGAACATTCTTGGCGATTTTCCCAGCTCAACATCGTAGGAAATGTTCTTCTTTTCAATCTCCTTGTCGAGGAGTTGAAGGGACTTGATCGAGGTGACTTCCTCGAAGCATTTTATCGAAGAACAAATCATTCTCTTGCACTGCTGCAGCTGCTCTTCTATCTTGTTTACTGTCTCTTTCCCCTCGATTCTGCAAGATTCTTGTTCCAGGAATCCGATTGAGTAACCCGCGAAAAGCAAGAGATCCTCGATTTTTGACAGAGACCCCACCAGCTTACGATAGCAAGCACCATGAAAAGGCAAGAACCAGAAGTTGGGCTCCGCCTCTGCCTCTCCGATAAACTGTTTCAGCTCGTTCAGATTGGCCTTCAGCTTCTTCCGGCTCGCTTCCAAGTGTTTTTTGCCGGCGATGAGGCTCATCGCGCCGAGGCTTTCATGCAAGGCCTGGAGGCTTTTCGGGAGCTGGAATTTGGCTAGAGTGGAGGCTCTTGTTGGCTGCAACAGAATCTCCACCATGATCGAACAGGACAAGCCGATGAACGTCTCGACGATTCTGACAATGGCGAATTCACTCGGAGGGCCGTAATTTTTCCTCCCCAAGATCAGCACTGCTCCAACAACGGCTGAAATCCCGCCAGCCTGGCCGTACAAGTGGCTGCGCCTTAAGAAGCTGGTGAAAATGAACCAAGGAAGGAGAGACAGGAACCTTATTTGGACAAATCTTTCGAACACAAAACAACCTAGGACCCCGTAGACGCTTCCTAGGACTGTTCCCTGAGCTTTGATGTTGGCGGCTTTGAAGGTCGCCTCTCTTGTGGCTGCAAAGCTGAGGGCCACCGGCAACCCGGACCAGTACCCATTTTCCTTGCTGTATATCAGGCCAAATAGCACGGCCAAGCCTAGAGAAATTGAGCATTTGAAGGCTGGCATGAGCCTCTTGTTGCTGATCCAATAATTAGTGCACCCCTTCAAAAGCCAGCTCTCTGATTTGTTGCCTGCATTGGCTGAGAGTTCCGTAGCTGAATCGGGTGGCAAACTAGTGGCCGTTGATTTCTTCAGAAGCAGCATCAAGCAAAATAGGAAGAAGAAACAGGGTAGACCCTTCTGGCTCTGTGGGATGGTTGGAAGTGTTTGGAGGAACTTCACCATGTTCTCTGTGTTTGATTCTTCGGGCGCAGCTGATGAATCAAAAGGCAAAACTTTCTTCATGGTTTGGCCAATGTGCTTCTCCAGTTTAAGTGCCCCTTCTTTGAGCTCTTGGTCCAGCATTTGAACAGGAATTGAAGAGCTTGTTAAGGCCATTTCCAAGCCTCTTAAAGGCATCTCCTGCTCTTGCAACCTGTCTGCTGCATTCAACAAGTACGGCTTCCACGGAAGCCTCTCCCACTGCATGCTTTCCTGTTAGCATCAAATTAGAAAGATGATCAGTGCGCGCTCAATTAAATTCATTTTTTTTTCTCAAAATATATGAAAATTAATCTCATTTTTTTTCCTTCTTCTCAGAGGCGACCTAGCTTACTTGTTTGCATTTGATAATTTGGAGATATTTGGTTCCTCTAACGGCAGATAACTTGGCCTGCGAGATCAATGCCAAGGCAGATGGATTGTCTTCTGCGCAAAATGCCTTCACATATAGCTTCAGCCTGGCCGACGCATTGTCACTGAAGAGCTTGCAATTCTTTTTCACCTGATAACTCCATAACCAATAACCAATCCTCTCAGTTTATTTAGATGTGGTAGTAGTCATACATGGGAAAATGATTAAAATGCTGACCCGCCGGTCAGAGCCGTCCCAACTAATTTGGGGGCTTTGGCCAAAAAGTTTGTCAAGCCATTTTGAAGAGTATTAATTTTTTTATAAAAAAATAAATAATACAATTCCATCATTTTATTAAATTAAAAAAAAAAAGATTAAAGAGTTCAATAAACTACCATATATGATAATCTCTAAACAATAGTGAAATTTTAACTATCTAAGAGATTAAAAGAAACCAAATAACGTACTACAATAAATAAAAAAAAATAAAATTAATTTTTCTTTTAAAGTCCAAGAAAGTAGGTGCAAGTCAAGTAAAAAGCTATCAATTTTTAATTTTTTTAGAAAGAAACAAAACAAAACACTAAATTCATAACATTAAAAAGATAAAATTCACCAATAATGAGCAAATTTTTTATTTCACGAGCATGTGTTGAACTATGTTTAACTTTTTGTAAAATTAATTTTTTTTTTTGTCTTTTGAGATGCAAAATTATTGATTAAATCTCCATAATCAAGTTTATCTAATAAATCATGTTCAATGGATAATATAGCTAATCCATTCAATTTTTCTTGCAATATAGTTGACCTCAAATATGACTTTATCAACTTTAATTTTAAAAAACTCATTTTTGTAGAAATTATTGAAACTAGAATTGTGAATAATATTTTATAAGCAATATGCATATGCATTTGAAAAATAATTGACTTTTTTTAATGTAATGAAAATTTTTCATTGAATTTTTTTTGTTCCTCTTGAAAGTTTCCTTTAATAGTACTCTTATTTCTAAAAATAAATTTAAATCATCTATATCATATTTAAGAACGTTTTTAAGATTCAAACAATAATCTTTTAAAACATTTTCATCCATTAATTTTAATTTCTTGAAATTGCATAGAATTTTTTTTTTCATATTTTCTAAATTATTCAAAACTATTTCAAAGTAAAGAAATAACTTGATCAATCATGTAAATAAAATAATCAACTCTAAAGGATTCTTCAAGATTGTGTTTTATCATCATCGATATTTTTATCAAATTATTTTTTTCTTACGGATCACACATTTTTCATGAAACATAAGTTCTACTTCTATTTCATTTGAAAGTTTTTTTTTTTGGCAGAAATTAGCATAGTAGATTGAAATTTTTTTTTTCCTATATTTTTTTTAAAAAAAAACCTTTTACTTGACCTATAATAACCAAATAGTCATGTACAACAAAAATTCAAAATTCTCTCATTTATACATTAAATATTATTTTGGGCTCAATCTTTTTTAATAAAATATTTATTATTAAAAAATAAAAAAATATATATATATATATTACAAAAAATTGAATTTTGGGCCTTTGGCGGCCGCCTAAATAGCCTTATGGTTGAGCCGCCTCTGCCGCCGGTCAAGAGGCCGAATTTCTCTTGCTTTTTAAGAGTTCTATCGTAAGTAATCTGAATAATTGTAACCCACCTCTTATAATAATGAGATAAAGATAGAATTAATTACCTCAGAGCAAGCAAGGCTCGGGTAGGGAACCAACACGGCCAGAACACAAGCCAGGACCCCAAGAGCGGTGCTAGCCGCGATGTGAAGAGGATGCATCACGGTGTCGGTCCGAACGCCATTGATGAAAGCTAGAACATAGACAATAACAATCTGTCCCAGCGCTATACGCCTGGCGGCGATGTGGGTGGACTCCGGCAGCACCACCACGAAGGCGCTCACAGCCACCATGAGGGCGGTGGTTCCAGCGCTCAGCCTGGCGGGGCCGATGAGCGACAGGCTCAAGATGGCCGGACACACACCCTGGATGGTGGCGTAGAGCCCCAGCCAGCAGCCACGCACGGTGCCGCCCAAGGCGGAGTCGGTCACAATAAGAATTGCCGTCACGTAGGAGAAGGCCGGGAATGCCACTTGGCGGGTGATCCATGCGGGACCGAAGAGGGTGGCGCAGCCCACTATAGTGCAGGCCACGGCGGTTCTGACGGCGGAGGCCAGGCAGCGCCGCCACAGTTCGCGGGCTCGCTCGGGCTGGTCGACTGTAGTCGCCATAACGGGAGCAAGCTGGAGCTTAAAGAATATTGGGTTTTTATTGGAGAGTTAAGTTGAGGGTGGAGAAGGGTATTTATTCGGAGTCGTTTGCAAGGGGAATCAAAAACTGAAGCCATGGATGGCTTAGTGGGATCTACGAGGAGATTGTGGGCTCCAAATGGATCCATATTACCCTCCAACTGAATGGCAGAGCAGATTTTACTTCACGTTATAGGTGAACTTTGTCCTATCGTGTCAAAAAATATTCGAAAATCGGTGAATCGGATCAAACTGAATCGAACCATACCTTTTGAATTGGTTATATGGTTCAATAGTTAAATTTTGGTTCTAAAAAATTAAGAATCGATATATTTGGTTTGATTACTATTTTTTTTATCTAAATTGTGGTTCGAACCGAACCGGAACCGATATTATATTTATACATATATATTATAATTTTTTTGATATATATACACATACGCATAAATAGTATCACTTTCTAGAAAACTAGCGAGATTCATGAACTCTTTTATTTCTAAACTTTTATGTGCTATTGCTATATTAAATGGTTGATATAATCTTACTTGATGAGATAGTCTATGAATTATTTTGTTCTACTTTTATTTCAAGACTTGAAGCATTAATGAAGTTATGGGTTTTTTCTAATTAACAAATTTGTTTGTAATTTCATATTTTGTAAAAATATTTAGAAATTAAATGTTAATTGGATAGAATCGAAACCGGTCCGGTGTGATTGATTAATCATAGTTTGATTTTATATATGTAATGGTTCAGTTACAGTTTTTATTTTTTTAGAATCATTAAAAATGATTCGATTACTGAATTTTTATAAAACCGAACCAATTCGAGCAGTTGACACCCCTTACTTTGCCCTCTTCATCTAAGGGCAACCAGTTAATCTAAAGGCAAGCACTTCAAAATTTTACAAATTCTCCTGGAATTTAGAATTTGCACTCAGTGGAATCTAAAACAATAATATTTCGATGTTGCTTGGGAGTGGAAGAAAGAATTAGTTAAAGCAATTAAAATCTAGTGTACCAAAATTTACAGTGAAAAATAAATTATGATTAGAATTAAAAATATTATTTATATATATATATATGATTCATTCTTTTTATGTCTTGTTATACTTGTCTTCCTTAAAATTTTTAAGACAAAAAAAGGGATGTTAGAGGACATCATAACATGAAATAAGAACTACTATTTGGACATTCATTCGCCTCTAGCTAGATTAATGAGTTGTATTTTATTTTATATTAATATAAATATATATAATTAACACATTAAGTATTTAAATGTGAAAATAACATTTCTATAAAAGTTAAAAGAGTTGGTTTTATTCTTTTTTTTTTTTTTTTTTATACTTATACATACTATTTAAAATTCAAACTTGCCATTGTTGGAGAACAATGAAAAGAGAAATAAATCCACTCGATAAAGCCAGCCATACAGGGAGATCACTAACCATTTGTTTTGTTATTGTTAATATATATGTAATTGGGTTGTTGTTGTAATGAATAATATTGGGAGAGCATAATAATTGGAGTGAGCTAGGCGTGCCCATTTGGTGAAAGTGTTTCAAATGCCAGAATGATTAAGGCTTAGCCAGAAGCTATATGTGTCACTTCTTCCGTACCAAAAGAATTCATGCATCTTCATGGAAAGGTTTTTAGTTAATTTATATGTTACATCAATGTGAGCATATACTGAGCAAATTCTTGAATAATCTTACACAGCAACAATTAATACCACGCTCCATATATATATATATATACATTTTAGTTTTCTTAATTAATTATGATTGTCACACTGAAATGTAAGTATAATTACTTTAAAGTTAAAACGGAAATGCACTTTAGATATTTAATTTCCACACTTAAATAATATATAGCTAGTCATCATGCATTAATATCTTATATTATGTGTCATATTAATATAAATACATAATATATTAATGCAAAATATATATATCATCCCAAACCTCAAAATTCAGTGTACAAGTCACATTAATTAATTTCCGCAAGATAAAAAGTATTCAATGGCAGTGTGGTTAATTTTGCATGGCACTGAATTTCTATCTCAAACACATCATTCATGTAAATATTTTCAATAATTTGTAGGTTTTAGTTGCTGGAGAAGTCAAAAATTCTCTTCCCTTTCCTTTCATTTTCTACCCTTTTTTTATGTCCCCCCGTCAAAGCATGGACACTAGCTGAGTTGCATCATTATTTCCCACAAAATTAACGTAGGATTGCAAAAAAAAAAAAAAAAAAAAAAACTACTAATTTTAAGTTTGTAAAAGTAACCTCGGATGGTACGTACTATATGATAGCGTTCGATATGGGAGAAGTTTTTAAATTCTTGATATTCATAATTTCTGATAATGCTCTTAGAAATCTTTGATTCCCAGAATTTATGCAATTCTATATTTGGTTAGATTTAAATATTCTTCATGAATATATATTTTGTTAGGTTTAAACATTCTCATGAATGTTAAGTGTTTTTTTTTGGAAATCTTACATTTCTATATTTGGTTTAAATGTAACATTCTTAGAAATTTTGCTCTTTTTTTTAAAATTACTCTTATTTGATTTTTTATTTAAAAATAATAAATTCCTTCTACTATATAAAATATTAGGACCATAACATTTTTAGAAAATAAAACGAATGTCATTTTTTATATATTATGTATATATACACGTGTGTATATATATATATATAATATATTTGTATAGAATTATAAAAGGGTAAGGGATGTTTTAGTCTTTTTCTTTATTAAAAACATTCTAAAGTTCAAGAAAAATTTTGATTCCCAACTGTCTCGTGGAATTCTTTTTGTGGGAAAGTTGCTTAAAAATCATTCTCAAAAATTCTTTTTATAAAAAAATTATACCAAATATGAGAATATAAATCCCAAACTTAACATCCTAAAAATTTTAAAATTTCACTCGTGGCAAACACTCTCTGTATATAAAAGAGCAATGATGGTGGGTTTATCTTTGACAAAAGAAAAAAAAAATCCGAACTTTGGCATGCAACTTTAAATACAGGATTTTGCAGGGAAATGAGGTGATCACAGTAGGTCATGGCAGAGTTAAAAATGGGTTTCCACTAGACCTCCACTGAATCCATTTTGGTATTTTGGTGTCTTGGACTACGAACTTAATGATCATTGACGGAGATGAAGGGTCGGGTCGGGTCAGGTGGGGCACAGGCTGATATGCTCTTCAGTTAGTTGAAGTTGTTATCAATATGAAGCATAAGTTGATGAGTTGAGGTAATAACTTATCATTTGTCACCAAACCTGGCTAATTTTATTTCACATTATGATCAGTGCGTAGGAAGGACTGCTCTTGCCACTATTTTATTTCTTTTCAATGTGTATATGAATATATAATTAAAACAATAGCATTTTTTGAACATATAGTTACTTATATTTTTTTAAGGAACAAATTCTATTAATAATATTATTATTATGGGTATATATATATATATATATATATAAGTAGCCTTAAAACAGTACTGGTGAAGGAAGCAAATGCACAAAGCTCACATGGGCATGCATGGGCTAAGATTGCAGTGGGTGGATTGGCGGAGCCACGAACAGCCAAGGGTGCCCACCCTGGATTTTTAAAATATATATTATATATAATAATTTAATATTTTTTTTTTCTAAATGTCCACTTTGAATATTTAAATTTTTTTGAATTTTGGATATATTAGTCGGTGAAGATAAAGGTATCGGGTGATTGTCTCTGATTGCCGAAAATCACCGACCACGGTGATTGGTGGCAATTACCAGTGCGTTTACATGCATTGGGTTTGACCAGAAGTTTAAGCTTAGATCTATAAAATTTGGCTGATAGATTTTACCGATTTTTAGGTATATTAGTCGATGGAAATAAAAATGTCGAGTGGTTGCCTCTGATTGTAGAAAATCACCGGTCATGGTGGCTGATGGCGACTGCCAGTGCTTTTTTCAGTGTTGGCCAAAAATTAAAAATAAGATATATAAAAATTTGACCCACTTTTCTTTTATATATGTTAATCTTCCTTGATCGTTTCTTTAACTAGATTTTAATTAAAGGGATTAATTTTTTATTACAAATTTGTCAATTACATATTTGAAACTATGACAAAAAATATATTTTCTATTATGAAATTTGTCAAGATTCAGCTAAGTAATTGAATTGGAGATCAATGATTGAATGACAGTCTGTCATTAAACTTATCAAGACTCGACTGCGCAATCAAATTAGAGATTAATGATTGAATAACGACTTAGTTGTGTATATTAAAAAATAGATATTTACAAAAATTAGTAATGATATTATTATACGACGTTATTAAAATATGAAAATACGTCGATTTTATAATTTATTGATATATATATTTAATATTATATTATTTAATTTATACAAAAATTTAGAGTTTTTAATTAATTTTTACCGACCTGACTAAAATTTCTGGCTCCGCCACTTATTGAGTGGACTCAAAATTAAGAAGAATTAATTAATAAAGGACAGGCAAGAAATCGCCTTGCACTCACGTTGGTGTGGAGTGACGTCAAAAGCAAGCAGAAAGGCTTCGCTTGAAACTGGGTGGCTGCCCTACGGAGGGTGGGAACCCAAGAAAAGTGGTGTGCGTGGCGCCCTCCCGAGAAAAATTGGGTTCGCTTTGTGTATATGTGGAAAACAATAGAAAAAGGTAATTTTATAATCGGAAGTGAATGAAGTATGGCTGTCCAAAATATACAAAAATTGCAAGTGCATTTCTGTATTATTATATTATGATGAAACATGGGATCGTTTGTCACCCACCATATCTATCATATGACACCTCATTCAGCTCTCTTCAAAATTCACCATATCTATCATATGACACCTCATTTAGTTATAAAAATAAGGGAACTTATTATTCATTAATGTCCATACATACATCTAATTAAACCAAATGGTTCATCAAAATAATTAATATATAATTGTCTTGGTCTCTACGTACGGTCAATTAAAGAAAAGAAGAATGCTTAGATACTGACGACATTCAGTATGGTTAGCTAGGCTTAATTATACACTCAAATGACTTAAATTTGACCACACGTACGACACAGTACATTCAAATTTGGCTAAACAAAAAATTACTCAGCCAAATTTAGATGTGTTCTAAGTCATTGAACATATAAATTCACTCGTACCGGTACTGTACACAACAAGTGTACCTAATTAGGGTTCGCCGGTGGATTACGGACGGCCTCACAAAATTTTACCTAGCTAGCATGCATGGTGTCACTGTCATGGCAGCGGAATTTGCTTTGTTTTGCATCACAAAAATGGAAATCTGAGTGTTTGGTTGGACCACCTACCTAGCTAGCTAGCTAATTAATTAATTGGATAGCCGGACCACCCTTCTTTAATACATATATACACGTGCATAAACATATCAACGTCCCTCCATCGATCATGAAATGACATTCAACGCTGTATATGTATATGTTGCCAAATTAGGTTTTCACTTTTCATGTTGTTGCCAAAGTTTTTTATATCATAACCATGAATGATCGATCTCGATCCCATCCTCCAGCTAATTAATTGTCTCATTCATTCTAGTTTATATGTGATGATGTGTTATAAAATAGGTCTTATATATATATATATAATTCGCTTTTTACAACATGCATGCTGTACAAAATATATATTCTTCACTTTGAATAAATCACAGTGTTATTATTATATATATCCTGTTTTAGGTTTGAATATATGTCTTGTTACTTCCAACCTTCACCTTGGCAACGACGACTATATATAGTAATTAAAATTAAATCCGTTATTCAATTAAAAAAAAAAAAAAAACAAATTGGTTACTGGTCCATTATTTGAAACGATGATGATTTAGAAATTTATATATTAAATGTAGTAATACCATTTATTTATATTATTGATAGTGGTTAACATTAAAAAGTATGAACCCGTTCATTATATAGAGGGAGATAGTTCAAAATTGTACAATTTTCATTATTTTATTAGATAAAGTATAATACGATCGACTTTATTGTGAATTAATAAACAAATGAAATCACTTAAACCTTGATTGGCCATACTTTTCATAAAAAAAATTATCATTTTTCATCTAAATTCTAATTTTTGAAATGTTTGATTGATTATATTTTTAGATAAATTAAATTTTAACTTTTGATCATGTGATATCATTTTTTCACTTTTGCCTGAATGAAATTCTCAAGAGGGGAAGGGAGAACAATTTTTTTAGGCAATTTATGCAATTCTAACTCCCGATCACCCTTTCATCCTCATGGATTTTTCTCTTTCATTCGGCGTCGACTCTTCCCCTTGTTCATCGCCATCTTCGTTGAAGACGAACTCCGATTCCAAGTTTCAAATCGCTGTTCATTTTCATTTTCGTCCAAGGTAAAGTTTTTAGCCATATTATCTTTTGATTTTTGACTTCCCCAAAGATTTGAAAACAGATCTGCAGCGAGAGGCAACTTGCAATCAATGAGAGAGAGACAGCAAACGAGAGCGACAATAAGGAGCCGAGGAGTTTATATTGGGTTTGAAGGGTTAAAAAAGTATAACAATTTTTAGATAAAAAAATTAAATCAATCAAACGCACCCTTAATTTTAACCAATTTATCCATATCTTCATTTTTATTTTTTTTTTCTCTCAGAAATTGAACTGGCTTGATGATTGATTCGTTATCCGAACGGTGGTTCGACTACGTATAGATACAACTTTGAGTTAATATTCATTATCCACGTATAGATACAACAAAGCTACTAACACAGTATGGTGATGGAGGGAGAGGCGCTAGTGGAAAGACCTAATTGGGGAGATCAGCGGGCGGGCATTAAGTGGAGACTCAGCAACGAGCACGACATGATGTTAGTGTGATTTAGTTGGTCGATGACACATATGAACTGCACCTCGCTCTGCATTTTAAATTCACATCAATTATCCCTTTCTGCCCGGCCTAAAAACCAAAAATTTATGATCTCAGAGGAAATTTCTACAATTAATTAACAACTAATTACACGAGAAAGATTATTCATTCCCCCCTAAAGAATTTAATTTAACGCTCTTTCTAGCGCGCTAGCTCCATGGGAAGGAATTAACTTCTGACTTGTAGAGTTTTACTGTAATTTCTGGTATGATGTCCAGTCAGCGAAACCATGCTTCATAAAGTGAATGAAGCAATCCAATCCCACTTCACATATATTACACAATGTCCCCGGTGTCTTAAACAATGTACTACACCTTTTATCCACTGATTCATGATGAAGAACCTATCATCAGATTAGACAGTCGGAACTCAAGAATCTACCAATTTGTCGATCTGGAGGACCCTAATTTTATTTTTTTTTCGATTGTAACTCAAAATGGCTCCAAACGGAATACCCTTCCAACCTCTACTGAATTTCCAGGATTCAATGAAACAAAACTGAAGAATTGCTAGCAAGGCTGATAACATCAAGACGATATTATTTATTTAACATAGTTTTGGTGAGGACGAATGCATCTGCAATACTTTGATCAATTGCATTCGGCACTTGAAACTGTTCTCGTGTAAAGCCATTCCTCAGCACTGCAAGAATTGCCAGGATGTAGGAAGTTAGTAACTGAAAAGCAAAACGTTATGCGATAATTGACAGGAAGTTGCATTATTTTTCTTGAGGATGAATTGTAAGAATTACGTCTGTAACAAAAAAGTGAGAAGAGAGTAGAAATCAACGGTAGATATCACTTTAAGTGGGCTACAAAGGCATGCCACATTCACAAACATGACGGCTTACCATACAAAGCAGTTTGTGCCTATAGTCCGGTTCATATCACATCCAATATTAATGCACCTAACTTGATGCACTATCTGATAAAGGTTTGCCCATGGCCCATGGCAAAATAGTTCCACTATCAAACATGACACTGAATAGTTGGAAATTTTCTTCACCAGTATGTGTGAAAAGTAGCCGAGTGTGGACAAACTATCAAAAGCAAATGGCTCATGGTCGACAATTTAGTGTTACAGTTGAAATCCCCAAACTGAGAGAAATGTTCAGCAGTATAAGGGAGATTGTCAACTGTTTATACTGGACTGCCAACAGATTTGAGAAATTGTCCACAGTTTCAGTCGATTTCAGAAAAGTTGGATGAATTAGATTTGATCAGCCTAATGTTTTGGGTTAGAACAAATGGGCTTAAGGCTAATTAGTGGGGTGTTCACTGGCCCTAAAATGAACAAGCCCAATTAAGAAAGGGCCAACATGCTCAAAGTGGGAATGGTCCATGAGATGTATACATCAGCAGCATCTGCAAATGAGGGATTCTTGCAACAAACCCTCTCTAGAATATAAGTGCAGGAAAAAAGAGAGAAGGAATCTAGGGAGGTTTTACAACAAAAGGCACAGAGGCGGGGGGGCTATATAGCCTGCATAAAAAATCCTCTGCTGAGAGATAGAGAGAGAGAGCTCTTGAGAAGAGATCTTTCTGCAATCAAGCTAAGTTAAGAGAGGAGAACGAGTTTTTGGAAGAGTCATTCTTCACAGTGAGCTCACCCATTGATGGCTAGAGTAAAGAAAATAGGCACAAAGCATCATCCCAGCTACAACCAATGAGCAAGAGAGGTAATAACCTATTTCCATGCCTGTTTTGTTATCTCTGGCTACACACCTGATTGAATGACACTAGCATTGATTTATTGTTGCCTACGATTTCTTGCCTATGGTTGCATGTTGAGGGCCACCTAGCTTGCTGGAAAAGCAGGAATATATGAAAGTGTGCCAAGTACATGCAAACATGGGCAAGAGGGCTAGCCAGATTAAAGAGTTGAGCATATTTTGAGGCATGGTCATGTTATGCATGTACGGATGTGTATATGGGTGGGTGAGTGTCAGATGGCATGGGGTTTGTTTCTGAGCTTCATAGCTCATGTGAGTTTTTGACTCACACAGATTGATGTAGTGGGTGGGTGATAAGGATTAATGCTCTGAAGAAATGTGTCAGGACCCCCAAGGATATAACAGTAAATAAAGGAGGTCATAGAAGAAGATAGTTTTGGTATTTTCTGTTTGTTTGCATTTCTGTTTTACTCTGTAACTGTAACTGAATGACCGACATAGGGGAAGTAGCTATATAAAGCTACCAGAGATGTAAAGGAGGACATATGATGGAATTGATTAATCTGAATTCGGTTATTTCTCTCTAGAATTCTCTCTCTCTCTCTCGATCTCTTCTATTCTCCCTCAATACCTCTGTTTTCTCTCGTTCTATTCTATTTTCTCCCTCCAATCTGTTCTCTTCCCTCGTAATTCCTTTCTAAACCCTAGCTCACTCCTAGGACCCTAACAAATTGCTGTTATGCTTTTGATCTGACGTATTATTTAGTTTAAATGAGGGAGTAGCCCCAACCTAATAGCAGATAGTTTCAGCATGTATTGCAGATTGTATTTGAAGATCTGTTCTGCAGTTGAATTTGGAGTATTTTGGACACGTAATATAGGTTGAGTGCTAAAGGAATCACTATTTTGTATTAAATCTTGAATTTCAGTTTATGGACAAGCCTCATATGAAATATGCACTGTTGTTGTATTCAAGTTAAATGATATATGTGTTTTATTGAAGTGCCACGTTCTCAAATATTGAGGGGTCCTTCCGGAAGTAGAGAGTGCACAATGAAAATGATATAAACAGAAAAGAGTATTATGTGAGCAGAAATAAAAACCATAAGCAGGGTAAGGACACACGGACAACATAAGAGGTGAAAACCTTAAAGGGGTGTTTGGTATAAAAAAAAGTTTTTAAATTCATGAGATTCATGATTCCTGATAATGCTCTTAGAATTTTTTATTCCCAAAATTTATGCAATTATATGTTTAATTAATTTTAAACATTCTCAAAAATGTTAGGTATTCTATTTTGAAAATCTTATATTCCTATGTTTAGTTTAAATGTAATATTCTTGAAAATGCATGTTATTTTTTCAAAATTACCTTTATTTGATTTTTTGTTTAAAAATGATAAATTTCTTTTAGTATATAAAATATTAGGACTCACAACCTTTTTAGGAAGTAAAAAAAAATCATTTTTTACATATGTACATATGTGTGTGTATATATATACATAATATATATGTTTGTATGAATATTTACTTCAATTATATATATATATATATATGAAGCTGTGAGGATTGTGGCATATGAGGAGCACAGCAAAAAGGAAGTTATGGCAAAAATAATCGTGAAATGACTATGGGATTATAAAAAGATAAGGAGTGTTTAGTCTTTTTATTTGTTAAAACCTTTCCCTAATCCATGGGAATTCAAGATTCCCAACCCCTGCACTTGGAAATCTTTTTATGAAAAAGTTGATTAAAAATAAATTCTGAGAATGTTATTTATTCATGATTCTTTTTAAAAAAAATTGTATCAAATATAGAAATGTAAATTCTCAACCTTACATTTTTAAGAATTTAAAAACTTTTCCTGTACCAAACACCCTAAAGTATAGGAATGGCAATGGAGCATGCATGGACCAGATGAACCTTCCCGGTACTAGTACTCACATCCCCTTCCTAATACTTGTACCTGTCACGTAATATATTTAGTCCTCCATCCCTGTACACACTGGGTAACAAATATCCATCGGATACCCGTGCCTGCTCAATTTAAATTAGAAAATATATCTTTATTCAATTTTTATCAGAAATTTCAATCGAAATTCGTCATATACAAGGAAATAAAAAATATAATATCAAATACTTATAATAACAGTATAACACTAAAGATAGAAATCTAGTTGTGTGAAATTAGAAAGGAAAGAGTTCCGAGTTCCCTCCTGATTTTTGTACTGGGGCCATGGGATCAGGTCCCGAGACCAAGAGGGTGAGATCTGACACAAGTAGTTGGGGGAAAAAACGTTTATTTGACTTAAAAGAAATAAACTTCATTAAGCTTGATTGGGCCAAACATCATAGGATGTCATCAAAGAAACACATATAATAATGCAATCATACCACGTTCAAGAACGACAAAAATCCAAGGAAAAGGAAAAACAAAGGTTGGCTCTCTTTACCTTGGAAGTTAGGAAGGTAAAGCTGGATGGCTTTCAGGATCATATACTCCTGCAATAAATGCAATCAGAACCCAGAATATGACGATACCTACTACAGCAGTTCGCAACACCTGATTGCAGTTGCCATTCATTTCCATATCAGCAACATCAGTTACATGAGGCGGTAACATTTCCTCACAGCTGATGGTATCGATTTTTCTCTCTGTTTCCTTGGTCTCTATAATTTGAGGCAGCCGGGCATTGCAGATGTCAAGGTTTGAACATCTCCTACACTTGCAAGTGCCACCAAGAAACGATGGGAGTGTTTGAAAGTTCTCCATGATAACTTTCTGGTACATCTCCCCTTCAATTATCAACTTTTGTCGCGTGACAGGTTTTAAAACCTGAGGAAAGGCCACAAGCCACAGTTGTAAATAAACAAATGGCAAGTGTCAAAGCCAAACATTTCAATATGGTCATATCTTCAAGTATTACATCTTAAAAACAAAATGAAGGCAAGCATGTTGTAATTCCATGATCCAAAGGTGAATCAACTTACTTGCATAAAAGTTTGTGCAATAACCCGAACTACCGAAGGGAGCCGTATGACAAATAAAAGGCCAAGACGATTTGGGAAATGATCTTGAAAAATACCAGAACACCATCTCATCATTTGCATAGGAAACCTCAACTGTGACAATCCCTTGCAATCCACCAATACAGTAATTTGAGGATTTTCAGGGTCAACCAAATGCAGAATCCCATGCTCCACCTGAGAAACTACACTTTCAACCATTAATGGCTTTAGCATGATTCCACCAGATACGAACATGACACAATAGCAACATAAGAAATAGATAATGCCCAAAGATTTCAATTGTCATTGTCAGGAATAATAGCAACTGCATTGAATATTTAGTTTCCCCATTAGTTAGCAAGAAATATTCTTCTAAAAAAAGATGATCATGTTTCATACTACATATACTAAAAAAGAAGAAGAAGAAGAAGAGGTGTTTCACCCTAACTCAAAATAAATATTAAGTATAGATTCGACACAGGATATGTAGCTTGTCATAAGTGACCTGCTCCTTTGATGTCTACAATACCTGTATTATTCTATATACTATTGCTAGTCAAACAAAATTGACAAAACCAACTTTGAGCTTTGAGAAAGCAAAACAGCTTCAGGTGAATGGCTTACAAACCAGGTTTGCTTATTTGTTTTCTTGGGCCAAACATATTCTCATTATAGTGAATGACTTACAACTGAGTGTAGATGGACTGTATTTGAAAAAGAGCTCCCTGAAGAGACGCACTATAAATAGAGAGAATGCAAGTTAAGGAAGCATATTGAGCAGCATGAACATGGAAAATGGCAAGTTGATTTACAATTCAATTCAGGTAAGACCCTTTCTCAAATGAAAGCAACAATGACACAGCAATAAAACACATAAATTTACTAGAACAAAAAAATGAACATACTGTTAGAAAAATACCAAGATTTCCATATTCCCATTCAAGGATTTATTTGCTTGATTTGTATTTCTATATTTCCTTTCTATTCCTTTACCTTATCTTGACTGTATCATCGTAAATCTTTCCTATTTTCAATAGTAGCTAGATTAAGAAACTGCCTAATGTAGATTTACCAACTGTATATAATCTTGTAACCCTACAATGAGGAATAAGATTTGTTTTTTTTTTCCCGGCTACCCTTGACACATACCAACAGCTTGAATAAAGCAAGGTCTTTCATGAGATGACAAGCTGCTACAAGCTAGCCCGAGCCGTACAATAAGACAGGGCCTGTACTTCACATCACATCCATGCCAGAAGACCATATTTGACCATCTCTCAAGTTCTTGTCCGGAAAGAATGTTATAAGTCTCCCTCCAACGGATTGTCTTCGTAACTGATGATAGCAAGCATGAAAAATCACCATTTGCAGCAACATAGAATCTGCGGAGTTCATCTTCATCTATTCTGCACAAACATTAAGATGTCATGCTCCTCTGCAATTAGTGAAAAGCAAGGAAATTCATATAGATATGCCACCTAGAATATTCAAGCAGTAAACCCAAATCACAGCTACAGGGTCAGTAAACGGGGTTCCGTATTTGGCCTAAAGAGGAAAAGAATCTTCAAGTAAAAGAACCCACTGCTGAAATAATTCTAAAATTCTGTACTGAATTCATCTTATGCAAATGTCAAAGGCACAAGTTGTTAGAAGTAAAGACAAGCAGCTAAACCCTGAGTAATTCGAAAGGGAAGCTCAATGAATGAGCATTGCCATTGTAGAGTGTTAGAAAACTAAAACAGTAACAAGTATTGTTAGAGAAAACCAGAATTGTAAAGAATGACAAATCTCTTGCTAAGGGGCAAGATGACGCTTCTTGAAGATAATTGGAACCTCTGTCCAAGGGATTCAACAACACTATCTAGGGGATTCAACTTAGCTCGGATTCAACCCCGTTCCCTAGCAGTTTTGCACTAACCGATGGGAACCAAGCACTTCTCAAACTCATATCTAGATGCCTAATCTATAATGGTGTATATACATATTTTTTCATTATGAATGTTCTAATATTTGTAAACAAATCTTTTGGATTTTTTGGGATGACTTCTTAATTTATAAATGTCTTTTGGCCTTCATAGTTAATATATACCTTTTGGGTGGTCAAGTGTATTGGGTTTCCAACTCATTAGTTTCATGTACATAATTTTTAAATCATTTTCCAATAGTCCCCCACTTCATATAAATTAAGCATTTTTCTAACTCAGTTTAATGGGCATCTAGGAAGTAATATGCACAAGTAAAGGTACCTTCAGTGTTGGTACCTTTGCAAAGTGCTAACACACCATGGTTGTTTGAAGACTAAGTAGAACCTTGAACTTAAGAAACAAGTAGGAACTGAGTGGATAGACCTTGAACACAGAACCTACATTTGATCTTAATTCTTAAGTGGATAACCCTTTGAACTCTAGGGAACCAAATGGATGAAACCTTGAACTCAGAACCCGTACCTAACACAGTTCTTCAATGGTCTTTATACTTCTAAAGCTAACACTTTATAGTCTGTGCTCAATCCTTCAAAAAGTGCCCTAGAGACTCCACGGTCTCATATTAAGTGATTAACTTCAACACTTAGCTAGGTAAGTCTATCAAGAGTGCGTCCTGTTACACTCCAAACCAATCCAGTTTATAGACTTATTAAGAGAATAATCTCACCCTCAAAAGAATCAAGACTGATCTGCATCTATTGCAGGATAACACAAGATCATAGAGAGACTTCTCATTCTCTACTTCAATTAGATTAGTACGTAGTTGTTACTTAGCTTGTTTCCCATCGAACCTGTTGAAAAGGTTGGGTTTCTAAGTACAACCTCTGGTACATAACTTGAGTCCCATCTCCTTTATTGTTAATGAGATCAAATCTCGTCGAAGGCCTTTTAGATTAAGAAATCCATTAGAAATTTATATTGAATCAATCTAGACTAGAAATCCATATCACATATTGAGTGGATGGAAATCCACTAGAAATTAGCTACTTCACATGAGCATGCCACAACAGGTCTAAACTGTCCAATGTAGATCTTATTGTAAGCCTTCTACATCCTGTAATAGTAGGCCTTGGTTTATGAATTTATATACAATTTTACATTAAAATTTAATACTTTTTATTTTATCACTGATGCCCACAAAATAAATTTTAATAGGATAGATTTGTTACTAAATAATGTTATATTGTTGAATTACCTATCAGGTAAATTAATCCCCTTATTTTCAAGCTCTGCATAGAGTTGAATCAACCACTTCTCGGACAATTGACTTTCAGTAGCTTCATCAAGAACCCTGCTACAGTAATGAACAATAGAAGAAGTCAGCCACCTGGGAAGTCAGTACATAAATGACAATGAAAATCAAACTGCCTAAGAAATAACTACAATTACATATGCTTTGAAGTTAGGTCAGAAAGATATAAAGAGTAACAGGCCAAGAAGTTAAAAGAAAACATGTAATAAATCTCAGGAGAAGGAAAAAGATCATTTAGTCAGGATAAAGCCAAAGAACCAAACTGAGGTGAAATCTGCATAGACCCTTGTTTGAGGAAGTTGGCTTTTTAATTGTTTTTTGATAACAAGGAACAGGGCCACAATGGAACCACCCTGTCATTACAATTAAAGAGCAAAGCCCATATATCTGCAAATACCAGCAAGCTACTAATATCATTTAACCACAATTTCTCTCACCAACAGGACACTTAGGACCTCCGAAATCATGGTTGAAACCCAAGTTCGTATTTCACACAGTTAGGATCTAATGCTGCTTTGCCAAAAGAATTTCTGTGCACTCCATGAAGAATAATGTCAGTACAAACAAGGACTACAATGAAGGGAGATGAACAGATACTCCATGATACATTACTAGGCATGCTTGCAAACACATGTCAACATGTATGACACAAGAAAATAAAATAAAAAACCTAAATAACAAGTGGATTCTTGTTTAGTGTTTAAAAATCTTGTGATACAATTTCATGCCAACAAGAAAAATATCACGCAACCCTGTTCTGCTTCATGCCATCCTATTAAATCTGTGGATGTATTTAAGGTTGCATTTCAACTGCTACTGAACCGATTTTATCCCCCATCACCTTTCTATCAAGTCACAAGAGGAGAAATAGCATCCTGAAAGTCCCTTAGCATACCTCATATTAAGAGTAGACTCCACAGAAGATGACTCTGAATTTGATTCTGAAGATGCCTCCAAGTCATTTGAATTAGTGGAATCATTGATAGCATCTGAGGTGATCTTACTGAACCCTGATTGATCAGAGAAAGCCGTTGCAATAGAAAGGACAAGTAATGGCCTTGATAATGCCTGCATATGTCATAAAAATAAAGGTTCAAGTTGAAATGTATTTTCCAAATTAATCAATGAACAAAGAAAACAATTATTCCAGAAACTGTAGGAAATGAGTCTGAACAATACAGCAAAGAAAGCCATGCAACTAAAAAGAGAAATACAAGAACCCATACAGCATTGATAAAAGCACTAGGGAAGACAGCAGAAAATGTTGAATAAAACCAGCAAACAAAAAGGAATTACACTTGATTGGTAGGAAACTGAAACTTCTTCATATACCTTTGCCTTTGGTTAGAGGAATAACATGAAAATTTTCTCTCAAATTTTTCATTCTCAACGTAAAGTAATGGAGTTAATTATATATACCTATGTAACAAAAAAGAGAACGTCCCCAATGCACAAGGCTCTTTGCTTTGCGAGGGTTGGAGAGTTGTTTTTTGATACATCCTTAACCTACTTAACAAAAACCCAAGAAAATTCTTTTTTCTCCATACCTCTGAATATTAACTCCAAAGTTAACAACCAATATCGAGAATCATATGATAAACATCATCTGTGTATATCTGTATCTTTCCACCTCAATTAGTGTAAGTTCGATCAATGTAGACAAAATAAAGGGCTGGGAGGAAAAACACCCATCAAATTCCCCAATAATATGGCAAATGTGACAGGTTCCTAAAGTTAGTAGAGCATTTATGTACTCATTTCATTAAATTGTTTCAAAACCCATTAGAATAAGTATAGGAAAGCCTCAAATGTTAAAAAATCCTTTGTCAGGTGCTCTCAAATGTAGAAGGCACTTGGCCTTTTTTCCTTGTTTTTTGGAACAATTTGCATATATATTAATTGTAACAAATCATTTACATGGAAATTGGAGATGAGATATATAAAGGTAAGAAACATTAGCATAGATGATGCAGGGAAACAAATCCCCTAACTGTAGAGGGCAATAAAAACTTGAAAGATAGGGCACTCGAGATGCAAAACTACAATCAAAGGTTGTCATATGGATTTCAAAACAGGGTAAGAGAAATTCAATGAAAACCTCAGAAAATCTGACAGTTCAATGATTACACGAAAAGTTAACATTATAGTCATAAACCCAAATTAAAAACAATCCTAGACCTTAAAATCCATATAATCTCAACTGTCCAAAATAAATTAATAAAAATACCTTAAAAAGACATAAAAGTCCCTGAAATAAAAACTGAACAGTCCTGCAATAAACTAATTTTAGTTCATTATTTTATTTGCTCCTGCATCAAGAGAGCATGAATTAGATCATACATATGAAAAAATCTATGCCATTTGGTACATCACAGAGAAAATTTGAAGCATAACCGCGTAAGACTGGGAAACCAAATGTAAGGAAGCCCCAAATTGAGCCAAAATGCATCAGCATGCTTTAGTGATAGTCATACTACTTAATATTTAGATTAGCTAATTTATTGGACATAATACATGATGCATCCAAATAAACTGGCATGAGATAACATGAACAAGTGAGCCCAGCCATTGTCAGATGAAAATCCAACACAAAATTATTTGAATCATGTAAGAACTAACCTGCATGCTGTTTACTATACCCTTCAATGGAGCCCATCTTAAGATCCACTTCAGTGGTGGATAACAAAGAACTTGCAAGGCCTGAATACCGTGCCATATGAATGGACATCTTTCCCTTGAGAACCTCCGCACAGTCTCCAGCGCAGCAACCTTGACTACAAATAATGCTGCATTACCAGCAGTATCCATTCCTATTCTGATATCGTTGAATGGACCCATATGTCTTGTAGATTTCTGGGGAAGAGGCTTGGGGCTAGAATTAATTGAGCATCTTTTAGACATTGTTTTATTCGAGACAACACTTATAACTTCAGAGTTTTTTCCTGAACCAGGATTGTGAAATGAGTCTCCCATTCAAAACAAGTGCTAATTCTGAGTCCAGGTTCAATGAATAAACTATGGGAGAGAAGCGCCAAAGAAGAAGGTAAGAGATCGCCCTGCTTCTAATAAATGGTACTGCTGGACCACATGAGATGGATCTCTCGCCACAACAGTAGCATGCATTAGAGTGTTTTCACAAGTGCATGGGCAAGTGTTGGAAGGGCAACAGTGTAACTGCTCTGATCTCAATCAACAACCTTCTGTTGAATATTAACCTGTGAGGAGCATAAGGAAAAAATTTGACTGGAAAAAGTCAGGACGAGTATGATCTTACACCAGTTATAGGACATTTAACAACTGTACATTGCAGTACCATTTTCAGTAATAACGTGAAACACATTTCTTTTGTAGAATCTCTATATTTTAGAAAAGATCATATTGATTAATTGATCCACACAGGAGAACCTCTTCTAAAATCCCAACCACTGTTCATATCAAAGAAAATATAAGGATAACATTTCATGCACCTCACGTGGTTGAACGTGCTTAAGAAGAGTGGCAGTAATTGCATTTATTCCTTTTATGGAAGAAAATGGAGTAAAAGGCCACTTCAAACAACAATGTCAAATATTTCTAACTTATTTCTTTTTCTAATTTCTATTAGAAAAAAAGATGATGCAAATGGTAAAATCAAAGTTCTTCAAACCATAAATTCAAATATTTCAAACCTATTTTGTTTTCCAATCCCTATTAGAATAAAAGAAAAGGCAAATGGTAAATTCAAAGTTAGAAAATATCCAAATAATTATGTGGGTTACTGACATTAATAATTTCAAAAGAGCACAAGTTCATATAGCTAAAAAGAAAATAATGATTTCCAAATAACATAAGCTTGCACGAGGGTAGGCAATAATTTTAACCATAATGTACTGCTTACAAATGGTTTTACCCAAATAATCTAGGAAAAAGATGACAGGGTTTTCACAATGTCAATGATATAATTCTAGCTCCAATGTAGCAAACAGTTCTAACTTATAACTGCAGATCTTCAGAGTCTACAAATTTTAAAGTATGAAAGACCAATATTCCACATATGAATTGAAAATCATAAGTAAATGATATATAAATGTCATGTACCTAGGGTTTAGCCTAGGATTGGATTGACAATCAAAAGGATCTGATGGAATAGAATCAAGAACAGAACATTGGATAGGAATTATGGGAGAAATTAGAATTGAAGGAAGGGGAAAATCAGTAGAAAGAGGGAGAGGAATTAGAGAGGAATGAGAGGGAGATTTGAGAGAATTTGTAGAGAGAGAAATGAGATATTTGTTTATCAATTCAAGCATACCCTCGTCCTACAGCTGAGGCAATATATATATATATATATATATATAGCCTTACTTAGCTACAAAACAAAGCTCTCTAACCAACTAAGCTACAAGACAAAAAAGGAAAAGACAAAAAGAGAAGAATATCCTAACAAACCATTGCAACCCTATTACAATGATGCCCTTCTATTGTTCCTTGGGTCATGACAATAAAGCAAAGAAAGGCAAAAAAATACCAAAAAGAGTGAATGAATAATTGGTTCAAACTTGGATATCTTCTGTATGACAATATACGCTAAATAGTATCATCTTATATTCTGCGCAAGGTTGTAAGGGTTCACTTGAGTTCGAAAAAAACATTATCTTTGTTAAAAAATTTGAACAGAGACAGCATCCAACTGTAAGTCCAAGACACAAGTTCCATGTTGCCAACCACAGCATGAGATAATTTATTTCTTGTCAATCTTCCCTGTGAAGGACTAACTTCACAAGAAATTAATTATTCGAAATCAACTCCTAATCCATTGACCAAAATCAACCGAGACTCTTATCATTCCTATGCATTGCAACAAGCAGCGCAATAAATAAAATAACCATAGCGTGTCCAACTAGCAGTTTCAAAATAGTAGACAACTATCAAATAAAGAATACACTGCGAAATATCAGCTAGAACATATCATGTGTTAGTATACAAATGTGCAAATGTTATAATTACAGAAACTGAAAATTCTGTCCAACGTTATACCTCCGACTTCCAAAGCAATGTTTGTTCACAGATGACGCGTCAATTCAGCAGCCAAACCCTCTCAAACATTGATTGCAGATGAGACGATAGCCGGAGAAACCCTAAAATCCGATCTCGTTCAAGAATTGCATATCGTACGTACCTCATAAATGGCGATGGGTAACCGATATAGTGGATGAGCATGCAGAGGCGCAAGTGACTGCGATCGAAGGATTCGAGTTTAAGGCGGTGAGTGAAGACTCCTACCTTTGATTAAATGATCAACGATCGTCACGAAATTGGAGGAACCAAACTGATCGGACTTGATCACAGCTTCAGGGGAAAATATTATTTAACCAGGCTAGGTCGGCCCCGCTAGGTGGATTTAGAGTAGAGATCTGCCGTCTCAATTTGGTGTCTCCTTTTCTGTTCAGCTAATCAAAAACAGCCGCATCACCCATCATCAAATAATTATATATATATATAACTAACATATATATCATTTATAATTTTTTTATTTAATTTTATAATATTTTTACAAAAATAACTATTTGATGTGGCTGTGTTTTGATTGACTGAACAAAAAGAAGAACACCAAATTGCGATAGTAGATTTGGACTCATGGATTTAAGCCATTGGATATATCACATTATTAGCTAGGTTTCCTTGAGTCACTCTATAGGGCCCGACGAGCCTACAGAACGACTCACAGAGAAGGGGCAAAATGACGATTTTGCTCTCGTTCGCTTTGTAAATTTACAAAGCGGGCCACTATCCCCCTCGCTCTGTCCCTCCCTTACTTGCCATGGCCGTCGCTCGCCTCTTCGCCACGCCTCGCTACAGTCGCTCAGCCTCGCCGACAATCGCTACATCGACTGTCGGGGGGGCTAGGCAAGGCGGCGATGGTTGTGAGGCGACGGAGACGAGGCCGAGCAACTGCAGTGAGGCCGGACGAAGAGGCGAGCGACGGCCATGGTAGGCAGGGGAGGCATAGAGCGGAGAGGAATCCATGGAAGGGAGAGGGTGTGGGGGAGAGCAGGGCGTGGGGGCAAAATGATTTTTTTGCCCCCTTTCAGTAAGCCCGTCGGGCTCTCTAACATTTTTCAGCTTCCTGTGAGGGTTTCTTTTTTTTTGGGGGGGGAATATTTAATAACTATCTTAAAAATTAAATTTTTTGGTATCATTTTTCAAAAATAAAAGCATCATATTTTATTTAAAATATTATGTAAAAATATTTTATACTTTTATACTTTTTAATTTTTATGTTGATTTCATTAAAAAAATATTTTTTAATAATAAATTAACACCACCAATATTAAAAAAACAAAACTGACATCTACCTCCATGTGTCAAAAGCTAAAGGGATAATAGCCATCAATGTATACTAAATATAACAATATAATTGAATAGTCATTCAATTTCAGCCCATACCAAAGATAGTGATTTCATTCAAAGATGGTGGGTTTGCCGACACCAACTAGCAAGGGGTGTACCCACATTTGTCCTCTCGGATTTGATCGTATTGTACAAATGTTATTCTGCCTAACACGAATAATATAATTTTTTTATTTATTTAAAATTATTATATCTGATGTGGCACCAACTGAAATTACTAGAATATCCCTACGTGCTGATAGTCTCACCTGTCACGCGGATCACTTGAGAGATCGACACGTGGCAAGTCAACAATCCGGAGCGGAGCCCGAAAAATCCGGGCCGAATCGCAAGACCCGTTCCAACTTGACCGGGATTCTCGGGAATAGTGCCCGCTCATCTCGGGTACCCCAAAACGGGTTTGCCTATAAAAGACAAGGACTCTCGCCAGGTATATTCAAGCTCTATAGCTCTCTCATTTACTCATACTCGCATTTACTCTACTGATTTGAGCGTCGGAGTCCACCCCGGGGGATCCTAGCCCCGGCCCTCCATTGTCTTGCAGGTTCTACACCCGAGGTCCGACACCCCCAAGTCCGAGGTTCCATTCCCGAGGTCCAGTCGCAGAGGTGACACGTGGTGGTCGGTCCCGAAAACCATCATCATTTGGCACCCACCGTGGGGCCGACGTCCATACTCGCTAGCCTCTTCATTCCCTACCCCGCGCTTCGGACTTCAACTCTTCACCTCAGACCTTGGTCTTTCCACGAGTGTCAAATGACTTTCGCTCCTTGTCATAACTAACTACATGGCTCCCCGAAGAGACGTGACTCGCAGCCAGGTCGAAGCCAATCTAGAAGCCCCGCAACAAGGAGAGAATCCACCACCTCCAGCCAATCCAATGCAGGAGGACCGACTCACCAGGTTGGAAAACCAGGTCCAACAGCTAATTGAGTTGTTGACTAGTTATCTACACCAGACTGAACAGCATCGTTCGCATGTGCCCTCTCAGTGGGCGGAGCATCAGTCACCTCCTCCTGCTCGGGAGCCTCGTCAATCCCGCCAGACGGGTCAGGAAATCCACTCCTCTGAGGCGGCAGGATCCACTTCTGCCCCCTCACGAGAAAGAGGGACTTCGCAGGAGAGACGATTGCGTTTCCTAGAGAAGCAAGTCCAGGAACTCAAGAAGGGAAAGGAAGAGCTGCTCCACCTCGGCTCTAACCAACCCTTGAGCAAGGGCATCATAGTAGAGGTTCCACCGGAAAGGTTTCGTATCCCCTCCATCAAGCTCTATGACGGAAGTACAGATCCCTATGACCACGTCGAGCTTTCTCCTCTCACATGCTGGTGCAATCGGGGTCGGACGCGATGTGGTGCCGGGCATTTTCGGCTACTTTGGGAGGACATGCCCGGATTTGGTACTCCTGCCTTCCCCATCGTTCCATCAACTGCTGGGAAGAGCTGAAGACCTGTTTCTTAGCCCACTACGCTCCCTTGAAGCGCCACCAAAAGTCTTCCATGGCTCTGGTGAACATCAAGCAGAACCAGGGTGAATCCCTAAGGGATTTCATGGCTAGGTTCAACGAAGAGGCGTTAAGTATCGATGAGTTTGACCAGCGAATCGCAATGGTGGCTCTTCAAAATGGCTTGAGAGCTGGGCCATTTGCTCAGTCCTTGGCCAAGACTCCGCCTCGTACTTTCACAGAGGCCCTAGCCCGGGCTAATAAGTACATCAACGCTGAAGAAGTGATGAAGGTGAAGCGGGCGGAACAACCTGACAGGAAAGAAAGAGAAAAGGAGAAGAAAAAGCCGGTGGCAGAGCAGAAGACGGACTATCGCCCAGGTTTTGGGGGTGCACGTGGAAGCCCAGTGAATTACACTCCCCTCAATACAAGTCGAGTAGAGATTCTCTTGGCATTGGAGGATAAGAATTATTTACGGCGTCCTCCCCCGCTGAAATCTCCACCCAACACTCAAAGCAAAAAGAAGTATTACCGTTTTCACCGCGACCACGGCCATGATACTGAAGATTGCATCCAACTGAAAGAAGAAATACAAGAGCTTATCAACCGAGGATACCTCCGGGATTTCGTGGGTCGAGGAGGTACGAGCTCGGGCAGGGTAGAATCCAAGCCGGAGCATCGAGGAAGGTCTCCTACTCGAGATCGCTTTCGAGAGCGAAGCCGAACACCGCCTCGGAGAGAAGGAAAGCAGCCCGCCGAGGAGGGGGGACATAAGTTTATCTTGTACACGCTGGCTGCAGGAACAGTTCCAGGGTCCCACTCAACTGCTCCCAAGAGCACGGTAAAGGAAGGGGTGGTCATCACTTTCTCTGAGGAGGATCTTCCAAGTTATCCCAATTATTCGGACCCTCTGGTGATCACTGCTCAAGTGGGAGAGTGGGAGATGAGGCGAATCCTCGTGGATCCAGGTAGCTCTTCAAAGATTCTCTACAAGAGGGCATTCCTAGGGATGGGGTTCACGCTCAATCAGCTGAGGCCAGTCCGTGTCCCATTAGTGGGTTTTGATGGAATGGTGATCCATTCTGAAGGTTTGATCCGGTTGCCCCTGACGGTCAGTAGTGGTCCTCATAAATCCCGGGTGACGTTGGATTTTTTGGTGGCAGATGTGCCCTCGGCGTACAATATGATCCTTGGTAGGTCTGGGCTTAGTGCTCTGAGGGCAGTACCGAGTACGTATCACATAGTGTTGAAATTCCCTACTTCGGGAGGGATTGGCAAGGTAAGAGGAGACCAGCGGCAGGCTAGGGAATGCTACGTGGCCTCCTTGAGTGCCACTATGGCCAAGGGGTCAGAGTTAGACTCAGGACCGAATTAGGAGGCGGTCCCTCAAGCTGGTCAGGGCCAGATGGAGACGGAACAGGTGAGAGACCCAAGTATAGGAGCAGGTCAGAGGTCAGTAAGGGAGGAGGGACAAAATTCCGCTGCCCCTCCCACTGTGGTTACTAGTTTCATCTTGGAAGGTCCGGAAGAACCTAAGACTTCAGAGCCCGTGGATGAGCTCGAGGAAGTCCCACCGGGGGAAGAGCTCGATCGGACAGTGCGAATCAGTGCCAAGTTACAGGAGCCCTTGAGGTCCGAGATCCTTTCACTCCTACGTCGATATCAAGATGTGTTTGCATGGTCTACCCTGGATATGCCGGGGATAGACCCAGCGATCATGACACATCGCTTGGGGCTCTACCCGGATTGTGTGCTGGTAAGACAAAGGAAGATGAAGTTTGCCCCGGAACGGGCTAAAGCTATAGAGGCGGAGGTGGAAAAGCTTATGGAGGCTAATCATATTAGAGAAGTCAACTACCCAGAGTGGTTAGCCAACGTGGTTCTTGTCTCCAAGGGATCGGGAAAATGGAGGCTTTGTATTGATTTTAAAGATCTTAACAAGGCTTGCCCGAAAGACAGTTACCCTCTGCCCAGGATTGATGCGTTGATTGATGGAACAGCGGGGTGTCAGCTAATGAGTTTCCTGGATGCATTCCAGGGGTACCACCAAATCCCACTACACCCTGAAGATCAGGAAAAGACCGCCTTCATCACGGATAAGGCTACCTATTGCTACCGAGTTATGCCCTTCGGGCTGAAGAACGCTGGAGCTACATATCAGAGGTTGGTCAACAAACTGTTCAAAGCCCAACTCGGTCGAAACATGGAGGCTTACGTGGATGACATGTTAGTCAAGAGTCTATTGGCTGAACAGCATCCAGACGACTTGGAGGAGTGCCTCAAAACCTTACGCTAGTATCAAATGAAGCTCAACCCGGCCAAGTGTGCCTTCGGGGTTACAGCTGGTAAATTCTTGGGGTTCATGGTGCATTACCGGGGAATTGAGGCTAACCCCTCGAAGATAAAGGCCATACTCGAGATGCCTCCCCCTCGAAGTATCAAGGAGGTGCAGAGGCTAACCGGGAGAATAGCAGCATTAGGGAGGTTCTTGTCAAGATCTGCGGAAAGACAATTGCCATTCTTTAAGGCCTTGACTCGAGTCCATAATTTTGCATGGACAGAGGAGTGCCAGGAGGCGTTTGAACAGCTGAAACAGTGTCTAGTCTCCCCCCCAGTCCTGGTAAAACCACAGCCGGGAGAGTCACTATATATTTATCTGGCTGCCTCGGATGAGGCTGTCAGTTCGATTTTGGTGCGGGAGGAGGACAAAATTCAAAAGTCGGTCTATTATGTGAGCAAAAGGTTGGCCGGAGCTGAGATTCGTTACACTCCAACAGAAAAGTTGGCCTATGCCCTAGTCATCTCCGCTCGAAAGTTGAGGCCTTACTTTGAGGCACACCACATTATCGTCTTATCAAGTCAGCCGCTGAGGCATGTGCTGGGAAAGCCGGACTTGTCGGGAAGGATGCTCAAATGGGCAATAGAGCTGAGTGCTTTCGACATCGACTATCAACCTCGGCCGGCCATCAAGGCGCAGGCTCTTGCCGACTTCATCGTGGAGGGTACCCTACCAGAGGAAGCAGACGAAGGGATTTCCCAGACTTGGACTCTCTCTATAGATGGCAGCTCCAGTGTCGGAGGCAGTGGCGCTGGATTACTACTGCAGGGCCCCGATGGCCAGGCTTGGCCGTATGCCCTCCACTTCGAGTTCAATGCCTCTAACAATGAGGCCGAGTATGAGGCGCTCATTGCCGGGCTCAGGCTAGCAGAACAGATGGGAGTCAGGGATCTGGAGGTATATTCTGACTCGAATTTAATTGTGCAGCAGGTCACAGGAGAGTTCGAGGCCCGAGAGGACGTCATGGCCCAATACTTGGCGATAGCTAAAGATCTTATGGCATGATTTCGGACAGTGAAGATCAATCATGTCCCACGGGCACAGAATGCAGTGGCGGATGCTCTCTCGAGGATAACTGCTTCTTCCTTCCCTAGGAATTCCCGAGCTGTTTACATGGAGTCGTTGCCCCAGAGGAGCATAGAGACTGAGGCAGAACAGCTTTGCGTGGAAGGGGTTGAAAGTTGGATGGATCCCATCGTAGCACATCTGACCAAGGGATAGCTACCCGAGGAGGAACAGGAAAGTCGAAAACTCAAGCGCCAGGCTGCCAAGTTTCTACTGGTGGGATCAGACCTTTATAAGAAATCCTTCACTCAGCCGCTGCTGAAGTGTGTGGGATCGGTCGAGGCCGACTACATCCTAAGGGAAATCCACGAAGGGATTTGCGGCAGTCACATCGGAGCTCAGTCTCTCTCCCAGAAGGCACTTCGGCAGGGGTATTACTGGCCGACAATGATGAGCGACGCTGGGCATTTGGTCCAGACTTGTGAGAGATGCCAAAAAACTTCCAACCTGGTTCACACCCCGACAGCTGAACTCACCCACCTGGCTTCGCCTTGTCCGTTTTCCAGGTGGGGAGTCGATATCCTCGGGCCTTTTCCACTAGCGGCTGGACAGAACAAATACTTGATAGCAGCCATCGACTACTTCACTAAGTGGGTGGAGGCCGAGCCTGTGGCGACTATTACAGGTCGGAGGGTAAAACAATTCCTTTGGAAATCCATCGTCTGCCGGTTTGGTATTCCAAGGGTGCTAATAACTGACAATGGCACCCAATTCGAAGACCGATCCGTGCAAGAATGGTGCCGAGAGTTGGGGATTAAACAACATTGTACCTCGGTCGCCCATCCTCAAGCTAATGGGCAGGTAGAGCTTACGAACAGGACCATTCTGCAAGGACTCCGAGCTCGGGTTGAGAAGGCGGACGGTCAATGGGTAGATGAGCTCCCCAGTATACTATGGTCTTATCGAACCACACCGCGAACGGCTACAAGAGAATGCCCTTTCACATTGTGTTATGGCTCGGAGGCTCTCATCCCTGTCGAGATTGGGGTGAGGAGCTACCGAGTGGAGCATTTCGATCTTGAGATTAACGAGCAAGGGCTAAGGTGCAACTTGGATTTGATGGATGAGCTCCGAGACCTGGCACGAATTCGACAAGCTGCATATAACCGGCGCATTGCTAGGTACTACAATCGACGAGTCCACGCTAGGAGCTTCATGCCAGGAGATCTTGTTCTACGATGGTTCGACGTGAGTCATCCTCGGGACATGAATAAACTAACTCCGAATTGGGAAGGGCCGTACTGGGTGCTGGAATCCCTAAGTCCGGGGGCATATCGACTAGAAGACATGGAAGGCAAGCCCCTGAAGCATACTTGGAATGTGCAGAACTTAAGGAAGTTTTATCAATGAGCAGGGGAATTCCCTGAATCTCTTTGTATTCTTTTTCTTTACGACTAATGGCAAGGCTTCGTATTCTCTTCATCTAATAGCAATTGTACAAAGGATTATACTTCGTCGAAGAAAAATCCAAGGGTCACGAGCCCTAGGCCGTCCTCATAAGTGGACTAAGGGCCACGGAAAAACTCTAGCCAATACCCTCCTTCGCGTGGGAGTGGCTAAAATTCAAGGGTCACGAGCCCTAGGCCGTCCTAAAAAATGGACTAAGGGCCATGGAAAAACTCTAGCCAACACCCTCCTTCGCGTGGGAGTGGCTAAAATCCAAGGGTCACGAGCCCTAGGTCGTCCTAAAAAATGGACTAAGGGCCACGGAAAAACTCTGGCTAACACCCTCCTTCGCGTAGGAGTGGCTAAAATCCAAGGGTCACGAGCCCTAGGCCGTCCTCAAAAATGGACTAAGGGCCACGGAAAAACTTTGGCTAACACCCTCCTTTGCGTAGGAGTGGCTAAAATCCAAGGGTCACGAGCCCTAGGCTATCCCCAATGGTGTACTGATGGCCACGAAAAGATCCATTCATGGGTCACGAGCCCTCGACTGTCCCCTAAAGGTGGACTAATGGCCAAGAAAAAATTACAACACAGCACCCAACTATGGAAGGGATCGAAGTTCAATTAGTCTCAGACCATATGTTCACAAGCAAAAGATGAACAGTCAAAATGAAATGGCATTGTATAAAAGCGAGATGGTCCAATACATGACAATAGAGGAAGTACAAAAGGCCCCAGCTAGAAAAAGAAGAAAAGCTCAAGTATCAGGAGGCGCATCATCATCGCCGGCCATCTCTGAGTCCTCCATCCCTGCCACAATCTCCACAACAGACCGAACATTAGACATGTCCAAGTCTGGATGAGCTCGTAATACCTCAGTCGCATGAGCTTGGAATCCCTTTGTCCAAGCGTCCTGCAGGTTCTTCTGGAGGAACTCCTCTACCTCAGGAAGCTTGATAGGCTCGGCATACTTGCGCTCGTATTGGCGAATGACTGAGTTCGCCCAGGATAGCTTGGAGCTCGTCCGAGATAGCTCTGCTTCTAGCTCCTGAATACGTAGGTCTGAAACTTGCTGCTGGGAGGACAACTCATCCAAGTCCTTTCTATGGCTCTCCAGTAACTCGTCCCTCTCCTGCAGCTGGGTGTCTAGCTCCAAAGTCTTCTTGGAAGCTTGAGAGAAACGTCCAGAAAAGTCCGAAACGAGTGTGACCACCTGCAATGGGCAAGACAAGTAAGGACAACATAGATGAGACTGGAGGATGTTGATCAAGTATAAGTGATTACCTGGGCCAGATACTTGCACAATACGGCTTCTATGGCCTCCGAGGACTGCTCGGCCAACACCTGACGATCGGCGGGAGTGGCAAAGTGGTGAATCATACGTCTTGCCACCTGAGTGTTCTGGCTGAGATCGCTTGCCTTCACTCCCCAATCGGGAACATGGTCTGGACTGTGGGGAGGAGACTCCGGGGCTGGCATGAGCTCTCTCGGAGGATGGGAAGTCCTCTTCCTCTTAGCACGACTAGGCTCTCCTTCGTCAGCAGGAGAAGCATTCAAAGCAGCCTTTCCCCTCGTGAGAGTTGGGGCGCCCTCGTCCTCCGTGGGTCTCCGTTTGTTCTTCCCCCAGATGAAAGCTGTGCTCATCATCTCAGCTGCAAATGCGAAAACAAGATATTAAGGGCAAGAAAAGCAAGTTAGACAAGTATGAAAATAGTGGGAAAATGACTACCCAAAGTGACATCAGGCTCGAAGCAAGTGTGAGTGGATAAACCCCTCAGGTACAAGGTGCGATCACATATCAGGACCCGAGCGCTGATAGGGTTCAGCTCCCTTAAGATCTGAATATTATGAAGCTCGTCCTGCGTGATCTTGCGACTACGGACTTTTGAGGGCTGGAAAGCCCACTCAACTGGCACCCCGAAGCTGACCCCCCGGTCTTTCAAGCCAGCAAAGAAAAATCTACTCTTCCATCGTTTTACCGATGTGGGGTTATCGACTACGAACTGACGCTGGTTGAGGGGGGAAAAGGCGAATCGAGGTTCAGTTTTGCTAATGGAGATTACCTTGAACATCCTAAAGAAAAGTTGAGCAGTGGGCTCAAGGTCTCGAGCTCGACAGCAGAGAACGAAGGTAGATAGGCACCTCCAGCCATTGGGAGTCAACTGAGAGGGGCATAACCCCACAATAGCGAACACCTCAACTACAGGAGTCGCGAGAGGGAATCTAAGGCCGACAGCCAAGACTTGCTCGTAGACGGTGATACAGCCATAGGGGGCCTGGTGAGCTTTCAGACCTCGGGGTTCACTATACCAATACTCATCATGAATGAGGTGGTATTTTCGGAGGAGGGGAAACAACTCCCTCTCGGTTATGGTAGAATGGTCCGTGGTTAAATCCTCGGGTAAGCTTCCTAAGTTGGGATCACTACTCACATGAGACTCTGAAGTGGGATGAAGTGAAATTCTTTCAGGCCTCCTAAGTTTCCCGGGCCTACGAAGGGGGCCATGGGAGGGGCTGGATAACTCGGTGTGTGATTCCTCACTACTAGAGCTGGTACTAGAGTTTTCGGAATCAGAGGAAGAAGAAGAAGAAGACATGCTAAAAAACGAGCAGAAGTAGTTAAGAGAAGGTCACTGACTAGGAGAGTAAAGGCCGAGGTCAGGAAAAAACAACCACGGCTGGGCTAGAGCCTCAGAGAGCTCAGTAGACGCGATTTAACTTGGGAAAATCTCGAGTCACGCCTACGAAAAAGAAGAGCCAAGGAAACAGGTTAGTGAAGTTAAGCCTTGTTTTAAAGATCGTTTTGTTATTATTAACAAAGGAAAAGCCTAAGGGCTTTGTCAAAGCCCAAGGGTCGGCCATGGCTAACCCAAGGGGATAAAAAAAATATATATATATAATAATAAATAAATAATAAAAAAGGGCAAAAGTCTCAAGGGTCGGCCATGGTTGACCCAAGGACGCCCATGATATATATATATATATATTAAAAAAATTGCAGAAGAAGAAGTAGGAGGGGGGTCGGCCATGGCCGATTCGGCCAGGGCCGAAACCCCCGGCCCTGGCCAACCTCGGCCAGGCCGAGCCAAGCGCTCGGCCGTGGCCGAGATCTGGCGAGGCCGAGCATGGTCGAGCCAGGGCTCGGCCATGGCCGAGAAAGCTCGGCCTCGCCTTGGCGAGGCCAAGCGCGGTCGACCTCGGCCATGGCCGAGGCGGCCTGGCCAGGTCGACCTCGGCCAGGCAGAGGCGCCTGACCGAGGGAAAAATTGATTTTTTTTAAAAAAAAAAAAACAAGCAAAAGGGAAGCAAAGATAAAAAATAAATAAATAACAAATAAGGAAAAATAAAAGCAAAGGAGGATGAGAAAGACTAACCTCAAAGAGATGAATGCTTGTCTTGAAATAATAATTGTGGGGTGGGACCTTAGGGCTTATATAGAGGGGACCCAAAGGAAGAAAAATTCAAAATGACAATGTTTCCCTCCAAACGAATTCTTCACTCCAACCAAAACCCATCCCTATAATTCCAGGGTAGTAAATGAGGTTTTTAAGCATTAATCTCAACTTTAAAAACACTCTCGTGCGTCTTGGTAAAAATCAACAGTCAGGTAACCTACTCCTCGACCCAGCATGATTTTCAGCTCAGCTCAAGGAGTGGGGGGCAAGTGATGTGGCACCAACTGAAATTACTAGAATACCTCTACGCGTTGATAGTCTCACCTGCCACGCGGATCACCTGAGAGATCGACACGTGGCAAGTCAACACTCCGGAGCGGAGCCCGGGAAATCCGGGCCGAACCGCAAGACCCATTCCAACTTGACTGGGATTCTTGGGAGTCGTGCCCGCTCATCTCGGGTACCCCAAAACGGGTTTGCCTATAAAAGACAAGGACTCTCGCCAGGTATATTCAAGCTCTACAACTCTCTCATTTACTCCTACTCGTATTTACTCTACTGATTTGAGCGTCGGAGTCCACCCCGGGGGATCCTAGCCCCGGCCCTCCATTGTCTTGCAGGTTCTACACCCGAGGTCCGACATCCCCAAGTCCGAGGTTCTATTCCCGAGGTCCAGTCGCAGAGGTGGCACGTGGTGGTCGGTCCCGAAAACCATCATCAACATCTAATTAAACATGTTTTAAAATTGATTCAACAAATAAAAATTTATTTTTAAGTTAACAATTATCTAAAATAATAGTCGATTGATATTTTTTCCTTATTTACTTAGTCATTGCTCTAGTTTTATTAGTATTGTGTGTTGTTGATGTTTCTTTTTATCTAAAATAAAATTATCTTTAAACACGATAAGTGTCAACTAAATTATAAATTAGCATAATGAAAACATGAAAATATGTCTTTTGCTTATTTGTGACCAAATCCGTGTGTCATCTAAGTTAACCTCTAGAAGGCCAAAAAGAAGACTTGTCAAATCTCAACTCCATCACATAAAAAATATGTTATGCCTTGTTCACATCTAAAGTAGTGAAATTTATTGACAGACTATAAATAAATTAAGATCCCAAATTGAGAAAATTATGTTATGTCCCATCAAATAATATATTTTGTCGTTTGATCAAGGTATGGAGCTTTTATGACATTAGCAACATGCGATGATGATGGGAAATTTTTTTGTTAAATTTAAATAATTGGGACATAATAAAATTATGACTACGATACATCAAGAACATTTGACTAAGCACAATGTGATGATGTAACTAACTAGCCTTATAAATTGTGTAAACAACGTGGCTCGATGTGAGAAGATCTTTTAAAATAATCGCCAACTCATGGGACATGCCACAAGAAAGCTCATGTCGCAAGTTTCAAAATGTTCCAGAGTTATCCAATTGAAAAAGATGGATTGTAGATGGATATTATAAAGTTGTAGATAATGATCAGTATTGGTATTTCAGACTTTTGCACGCTAACCTTAAAAATTATAAATAATGGGCCTTCCCTCAATTATATTCATTCAATTATTAATAACATTTTTCAGAGCTTTCTCAAAGACCTTTCTTGTTAGTGACGCGTATGAATGGATTAATGAGATTCCCACTGTTCTTGTCTACTATCCAGCGAAACCACAGCTAAGGGAACGGGCTTGGCGGAATCAGCGGGGAAAGAAGACCCCGTTGAGCTTGACTCTAGTCCGACTTTGTGAAATGACTTGAGAGGCGTAGGATAAGTGGGAGTCGGAAATGGCGAAAGTGAAATACCACTACTTTTAACGTTATTTTACTTATTCCTTGAATCGGAAGCGGGGCACCGCCCCTCCTTTTGGACCTAAGGCCCGCCACCCTACGGGTCGATCTGGGCGGAAGACATTGTCAGGTGGGGAGTTTGGCTGGGGCGGCACATCTGTTAAAAGATAACGCAAGTGTCATAAGATGAGCTCAACGAGAACAGAAATCTCGTGTGGAACAGAAGGGTAAAAGCTCGTTTGATTCTGATTTTCAGTACGAATACGAATCGTGAAAGCGTGGCCTAACGATCCTTTAGACCTTTTTTGATGTAACCATCACTAGGAGAGGTATTGTGAGTTAAGCATCAACATTGTCTTAATTGTAATATCCCAAAAATAATAAAAGTGTAAATTAAATTTATTTAATTAATTAAATTGATTAATTTATGTTAAAATTTGAGGCGGTGCGCATGTGTTGGTGTGCTAAACATCAAATGTGTCTCTCATTGAAGTTTCTTGAAGCTTCTAGCCGAATGGAGAAACAGAGGAATGAGGGAGATGGCCGAATCGGCCAAGGCAGCTAGCTGGTGGCCGAGAGATTAGGTGAGAGAGAGAGAGAGAGAGAGAGAGAGATAGAATGAGGAGTGGCTGGCAGCCATGGGAGGCTGGCCGAGCTTTGCTCGGCCATGGCAGCGACGCGACAGCAGCAGCGGGGGCGGAGCGACGTGAGCAGCAGCGGCCAGCAGGTGCGCGGTGGCGCGCGGAGGCAGCAGCGGAGGCCGGCGCTGGTGCGCGCAGGCGTGCGCGCCATGGAGGAGAAGAATGGGGCAGCGACCTCTGGGAGAAAAACAGGGAAGAGGAAGAAAGGAAGAAGAAGAAGAGAAGAAAAGAAAAAAAAAGGAAGAAGAAGGGAAGAAGAAGAAAGAAAAAGAAGAAAAGCGCTGGAGCAGTGGGCACGGAGAAGAAGAAGAAGAAGAAGAAAAAAAGGAGAAGAAAAAGAAGAAAATAAAAGAAGAGGAAAAATATGAAAAATAAAGGGATTTTGGAATTATTTCGACGTGGGAAGTGATCAGGAAATGATTTAATTTGCCTCGGGAGCTTGAGAGAAGTCAGAATCGGCTACTTTCAGGCAAGTTCCTAACCCTTTCCTCGTATTATTCAATTCCCGTGAGAAACCCTGTGATTTCTCGTATTTTATACGCTCTCTTCGTCTATTTCGGCTCGTTTATTAATTATGAAAATTTGAGTCGTTTGATTTAAATTTAATTTATTAAGCTGGTTTCAAGGATTTTATTAGCGTGATTTAATTTAAAATAAATATGAGCCTCGTTGAGATTTTAATTGTGGTGCGCTTACGTGGGATTTTAGACGGCTAAATTAATTATATTACACGGTAGGTTTATTTAATTAAAGCCGCGATTTTATTTATTGCCAGCGAACGTTTTACTTCGCAGCGGGTGGGCAAGAAAAGCAAAGAACGGCCGTGTAGAGGCAAGCTCTTAACCCTCTCTTCCTGACCCCGTGATTTCTTGTATTTTATCACCTCCCTTACTCTAATTCGGCACCTAACCTTATTTGTTAAACTATTATTCATTTGTTTTAATTTAAATTAAAACCGAGACTTCTAGAGTTTTATTTGTTAAGCGCTTACGGGGGTTTGTACCGCCTCCACTTCTTTTGAGAATGATGCTGTACTCACCCGGGGCTAGGTTCTTAGCGGTTCGGGTATTATTACTGGATTTTTGGTTGTTTATTGGCTAGAGCGGTTGTGCAGTAGGGGCAAGGATTGGCTGTTCAGTGACGGTGCGACTGTTGTATGGTCTATCTTAGGTCGTTGGCTGGTTTCTCCTAGTCACAGACTGCTAACCGGTGCCAGGCACTGCTAACTAGCTCTGCCGTTATGTGATTATAGCATGCCTGTTTTTATTTTATTCTTGTTACATGGTTTGATGTGCACATAGGTACGGGCTGCATGTTGGGATTATCATGATTTGGTTATGCTTGGTCACGGACATTCTAGTTTGGTTAGATTGCATCCAGCACGGGCATATGCATCGTGTGTGGTTTACTATATGGGCGGAGCATGGCCTGATGCCTGGATGTATGGGCGCCTTGTATCACGTTGATACTCACTACGCCATTGCATTTTTATGTGCATTGCATGGCTACTTGTAGTTATTAGTTCTCGGACGGGAGTACCGTTCCGAGGGAGCCTATGGCTCGGTTGTCGGGAGTACCGATGGGGACGGACGACGGGAGTACCAGCCCGGGATCGCGCGTGCAGGTTTGTGGAGATATTTGTTGCCTTTCAGGGCAGCGGCAGGTTGGTATGGGACTTGGGTGCCGTGTGTCTTGTGTGGGCCCCAAGGACCGGTATGTGCTTTTATTATGCTCCACTATTGTATTGTAGCGTCTCATGGCTTGTGTGTACATGGGGGTTTATTTTGGGGAGAGTTTTCTGGTTATGTTCAGCCTTCAGTCTTTCTTTTCCTTATGCTTGCTGAGTCTCTCGACTCACTTTACTTTCCATCATTCCAGGTAGTGCCAGCGTGGGTCCGAGCAAGAGAGTCAGCGTTTAGCAGTAAAGTCGGTATGGTGTACAAGCAATCCCGTCAATCCCCTGTCAACTCTGATGTCTGAATAGGATTTACTCTATTATTTTCGTACTGTGCCAAGTCTTTCCTCGAGTCTCGTGTATGCCGGCACAGGAGTTTGTGTTTATTTTATTTATCTTGTGACCGCTGTGTTAGCGGGGTACCCATAGTGCATGCATGTCTTGAGCTTTGCTTCCGCTGTTCTTATTTTTTGTGTATGCATGCCGGGGTGGTCTTTGTCTCGTGTTTCATTATTTTTTCCCTTTCGTAAGTGTTCCCGTTCGGATAGTCTGGGCGGCTGAGATATCCGGGCGGAGGTACTTACATTAATAGTTTTAAATTGTGAGATATAATAGTAACTATCATCGAGAAAGACATTTTTTTCATTTGAATTAACAAATTAAATTCACTTACTCTCATTTTGTATATATAAACAAGTGATCACATATTAAAGGGCTTATTCGGATTTTGATTATACCCCCTAAAAATTTTGGCTATTGTTTTCACCAAAAGGTAATTTGCCCATCTAATATTTTATAGTCAATGCCTTTATGAAATTTTCTTATTTTAAGAGATTTCCCTAAAATAATATTTCTCTACATCTTATTTTTCAAAAATCTCTCTCTCATCTACAAATTCATGAGAACCATATATCTTTGGGGTGGATCAATTGTAATCCCTAAGCCTTAAGGTTTATAGACAGGGGTGAAGTGCCATTGGCTTCAGCCTAGGGCAACCCACAACAAAATTTATATTTATAATGTAAATGTTTTGATTTTTTAGTAGTAGTTCAGCTTAAATTTAGTCTAGTCTACCCTCAATTTTGCCCAACCCACCTACCTGAATTCACCCTTTTTTATAGACATCATTCTTCTATTTTCATAATTTGTGTTTATTCTCTATTTTCTTCGGACTTGGCTTGTCATTTTTAAGAAAGGTTTATGGACCTTATTATTCTATCTTCACCCTTCGTGCTTATTTTCTATTTTCTTCGTGCTTGACTTGTCATTTATAAGAGAACTTAAACATTAAGACTGTGTTTTCTTTCTTGTTTTCAATTCATTTTTAGTTTTTAATTTTATAAAATACTCAAAGCGCATTTATTTATCTATTTTCAAAAATATATTTTTCAAAACACAAAAAAAAAATTATACACAAAACTCAAAACGTGTAAAACTCGTTTTGGCTATTTTCAGCCAAAACAATCTCCCAAATCCAAAACATGTCCATCCTCACGTGCGTCGACTATTCCTTCTTTACGGCTTCCATCCTTACGTGCGTTCGACTATTCCTTCTTTATTATTTTCTTTTCAAGGCCATCACCACCACCATCACCGTTGCGACCACCATCTCTCTTCTTCCTTTCTTTTCTTTGTTTTGGTCGTTTCCTCCAACCAGCAACCCACATCCGTTGTTCAGCGGTGAGTCTTTCATTTTTTACTCTAGTGGCAAGAGGCTTCAGTGGTAAGAAGCAACAAAGACGGGCTTTAGCGATGAGGTGCGACGATAACATATATATATATATATATAGATAAAAGGTTTGGTTTCAAAAAAGTGAGTGGGTTTCTTTGAGTTTGGGGGATTATGAGTCTTAAGCAAAGAAAGGACTAGATAAGGGAGGGAAGGACGCGCGCGGGGGGCGGGGGGGGGGGGGGGGGGGAATATACATAGATGAAAGGTTCGGTTTCAAAAAGTGAGTGAGTTTCTTGAGTTTGGGGGATAATGAGTCTTAAGTGGAGAAAGGACTAGACATGAGAGGGAAAGACGTGGGGGAGGAGGGGGGGGATATATATAGATGAAAGGTTTGGTTTAAAAAAGTGAGTGGGTTTCTCGAGTTTGGGAGATAATGAGTCTTAAACAGAGAAAGGACTAGACAGGGGAGAGAAAGACGCCGGGGGATATGTATGTATATATTTATATGTTAAATAATAGATATGTTTAGTTTTATTTATTTATCATAAAAAATCAGAGTTTGTAATTTTATTTTATTATTTTAATTCTTAAATTATATTTATTTTTATATTTATATTAAATTTTATAATTATATCTCACTTACTATTAAACTATTTGGTGCAATCTTATCATTCACAATCACATTATGTAATTATCAGTCTACTTCTTTAATTTTTATTTTTATGTTTTTTTTCAAATTAATTTATTTTTATTAATATTTTATTATGTAACGAGAAAAAATATTACAAGATTTATCAACTTTAAAATGTATAATTTTTAATAATATATTAGTATTAAATAATTATAATTTATTAAATAATTAAATTAAATGCTATTAAAAAATTATTCTTAAAATTTCAATTGAACGTATTTTTTAGTTTTCTGTTTTGAAAAATAAATTTTCAAATTGACAAACAAAACATGTTTTCAATTTTTTGAAAACAAACTACCAAAACAAAAAATTAAAAATAAATTTAAATTTTAAAATAAAAAATTAAAACAGAGAATGCAGCCTAATTCTCTAAAACTTGTAAGTTATAATTCTTTTAAATAAATAAATTATTTAGATAATATATGTTTAAAACTGTCAATTTAGTCAAGTGTTTGATAAAATAAAAACTTTTAAGTTGTTAGAAGTTGTAAAATGATCAAAAATGACATACCACTTATTTTTACAAATAAATTTACAAAATTAATTTCTAGATAAAAAATTAATTAATTGTTTTTATGAAATGGTACGACACATATTATGACTTGTTATATAATAAGTTTGATATTTAGTTAATAAATACTATTTAGATGTATGTTTAATTAATAAAAAATATATAAATATATTTTATGTATAGGTACGGAAATCATATATATAAATATACATTGTTAATATATATAACTATGTAAAAATATATTTTTATGTAATTTTATAAAAATATCTTAGCAAAAAAAAAGAGATGTATATATATGTGTATCTATCGTAAAATATATATACAACTATATCATTAACAACTGATGATAGATGGATTATGGAGAGATACTGGCAACCAATAATGATGATTGAGGGAAAGGGGTTGTGTGAGATCTGTAACCAATGTTGAGGGCAAACTAGTCATTTTCTTTTATCAACTTCAGTGTTTTTGAAGAAACTTAAATGTTATAAATTAAAATTTTGATCCCAATAACTTATAAATTGCAGAACGCAATTAAATTTAAAATGATGGTGCCTAATATAACTTATAATCTAAGAGAGTGTTTGGCTAGACTTAAAGTTAGTTAATACTCCTTTTAAAGCTAATCATCGATATTTTTAGAAAATTTGGAGTGTTTGTCTAGGTTTAAGTAGTTAACACGTTAGTTAATTTAAATGTTTTCGTATCAATGATTTTAGAAAACTATAGAGGGCTAATTTTTTATTTTCGAAGCTTAAAACTATACATACAAAAGCTGAAATTGACGAAAAAAAAAACCCTTAAATAGACTAAAAAATTTCAAGTTACCTTAATTTTTTTTGTCAATATTATTTGTTATTATCATTATTATTGTTGTCATCATTGTCATTGCCTGATGTCTTTATTATTGTTATCAGGTGGTGTAAAAGAAACAACTACATTCATTATTATTTTTTTTAAAAAGATAATAATAATTATCTGTTATTATCACATTTTCTCTATCTCTTATCTTTCTCGTCTCTAGTTTTTGGATTCTTGATTTCAATAATCTAAAATCTATCGTCGGTACAAAATTTTCTCCCTTAATAGAATCTATTGATTATGGGTTTCGATGAATTATTTGCCAACAACGAAATTGATCTCAATCATCGATGAATCTTAAGTTATTTATTTATTTATTAATTATTATATATATAAATATATAAACATATATTTCTTTATCTAGTAGGTTTTTTAGATAAATATATAATAATTTATATAAAGTTTATACAAATATATAAATTCAGTCTATATAAATATATTATTTGATGTATAAAAAATTATTAATTAAAATATAATATATGTTATTTTTTGTTATAAAATATAATTAATTATGTTTTTATGATAATTACTTGTTAATGAATTTATTTATATAAAGGAAAATGACATTTTTTGGGGTCAATTTTTACTCATAACAACTTTAGACTTTTATTTTATCAAATATATATTTATATAATTAATAATTTTAGGTACATTTTATTTAAATATTTTTATTAATTAACATGCTACATAATTTAAAATTTTAAAACTAAAAATAATTTTAAAACTCTGTTTAAAAGGCCTAGCCAAACGGCTCTAAAATTAACCAGCAGCGGCAAGCGAACACCCCTTGCATCTTCCTGAGAGTTCTACGCGAAGGGGCTTCCGATATCCTTTACCCCGTCTCTCTGTCTCTGAGTTTTATCTGAGACCAACTCTCCAAGCCCTAATTCCCTTCTCTACAGAGAAATTGCAACTTATAAAAACCCTAAACTCCAATTCGACAGTGGCGAGAAGATGACGAAGTCATGCAGCACCGGAGGCGCCACTGCTTTGCGGAGTACTCGGTTGTTGAAGGCGGTGCTACCACACAGCAGGCCCCAGAGAAGTCGCCAGGGTCCCAGATCGGTTCTTCTCTGCCCAACTCCGTCACTCTGCTCGACATCCAGCGGACCGCCTTACCGAAATTGCTGTGACCAATTGGTCCATGCCTGGCGGCGATGAGACTCCTGAAGATGCCGGTTAGTCCATTGGTTGGTGAACGAGATTAAGGAGACGGGGTTACCGGTGAGGGGCAGCCGGAGGCTCGCCCCCTTTAGGGTGTGATTATTTTGGAGGTGAGCCAGTACTGGGAGAATTACCTGTGGCCCAATTTCGACCCTGAGGCGGACGTTGGATGTCGATGACACTCATGATCAATGAAAAGGTAATTTGATTGTTGAGATGGGTTTTCCCTGATGATTTTTTCGATTCTATTTACCGGATCGGGCAATTTTCTGGGAAAGTTTGAGAAATTTAAGGAAAATGAATTTATGTTACACAATGTGATATAGTTGTGCAATGAAAGGGAAACCTTAGGTAAAAGAGATGAATTCATTTGAATTTGGGATCTGCTTTGTGTCATGTACCTAGGGTTTACCTAGCGTTTGAGTAGGATCCTGGAAATTGACTTCTCTGCTGAATGAGAGAATTAGGGCAGAATTAGAGAAAGAGAGTTAAAAGAAGAAGTAGGCGGAAGAAACAGGGAGATCGAGAGGGAGAATAGAGGGAGAATCAGAGAGAATCGGGAGGGAGAAAGAGAATAAGAGAAGCTGAGGGAGAGAAAGAGACAGATCTGAGAGGGAGAGAGAGTTCGGAGAAAGGAAATCAGAAGATTCAATTGATATTTCTCTATAATCCCTTATAACAGTCCTAGTAGCGTTATATAGCTACTTCAACAGCTTAATATAAAATACAAATAGTCAAATAACTATTGCTAACAAGGTAACAGAATTAACAACAACTCCTCAGGAATAATCCGCTACACTCAACCCTACTGTAAGCTACTATACACCCTAAGGTCCTGACACACTGTTATTGAGAGAACTGAATATAATGGGAACGAAGTTTTGGACTCTTATGTTCCATGCAGTTTTGGTTCAACAAAAACACAAAAAATGGAGTATAAAATGGTTTTTAAGAAATCTTGCCTTCTCCTTTGCTTTATTTGATGCCTGAGTGTTGGGAAACAAATTGTGAATTGTTTTAAGCTGTCCCATTCATTAAATGAGATTGCAACCAAACTGCATTGCATGGACTCAATCACTAGTTTGATGATAAATTAAAGAAAAAATATTTTATTTTTACACAAATATATATATATATATCTATATATAAAAACAAAATTGTATGCATATAAACTAAAATAAAAATTATTTAAAATATGTGCAGGTCAGAGGAACTCATACTTGCCTTTGACTCATCTTTGGAAATGTGAACTTTTTTCTCTATTCTATACTCATCCATTAAGAAAACTTTTTCATTTAAATTATTAGCCAAATACCCATTGGGATATGTATGCCCTGGTTAATCCTATAAATTCTTAGATATATTTCATCCAGACTCCTTGTAGTATGAACCTTTTTTTCTTTGCTAGGTAAAAATTAGTTTGGACAATTTTCAAGGAGACCTCTTGTGGTTTGCTTCTTATATTTAAGATCCCCATGCTTTATTTTTTATTGGAGACACCCATTTTATGTGCTTTATTTTTTATTTGAGTTATATTTGCAATTGCTCTCCTTAAGTTGGAAGGGGTGGGTGTCTAAAGCATAAGGCACAGATATGTTGAATGCCAAAAATAAACTACAAGAGATATCCTTAAAACTGACCCAAACTACAAGGAGTTTGAGTGTAATTCACCATAAGTTATTTGAAACAAAAGTGTATCTCATGGGATGATAATTTGTCCTCAAAGTGGCAAAAGATAAATTTTGAGGATCAATGACAGTTGTCATCCAAACCTCCACCCAAACCATCTCTAGATTTTTGAACCACAGGTTGTGCCTCGAAAACTCTCAAAATGTCTAGATTCAAAATCAGGGGCAGAGCATGATAAATATTGTCATGGGGGCCAAAGATTTAATATATAAATATGATTATATGCATTCATATATATTCCCATAGGCTCAATGAAAATATATGCTTAAAGAATAGAAAATATATGTACCTCTTTATTTTTATGAAAGTACTTACTTTTTTCCTTAGTATAAGATATTATTGGGGGGTCATCCTTGCAAAAACTATAAATAAATTCTTAATGTCCCATGAAAAAACATAGTGTATGTGAAAAAAAAAATCTTGAAAAATGGAGGTATGAAAAATTCTTGAACAGTATAAAGGGGGTAAATGAAAAAAATCTTGAAAGATATAGGGGGTAAATGAATGAAAAAAATTCTTGAAAGTAACTGAAAGTTTGGGGGGGGGGGGGGGGTTGGCATGGCCCCCGCCCCAATGAGGCTTCGCCTTTGCTCAAAATAGAATTACAAAGTTCTGTTGGAGTGTGGGAGTTGAACTACTACCAATTATCCACCATATCTCCTACCGCCCAAAAATTTCGATATGACGGCTGTCAGGCCACCACTTGGAACATTCTCGGAATGTAGCTTTTCCTTTCTTATCTAGGCCTCCTTTGCGTACCCTAGATTCTCTGCAAATTTTCCATTTCCAGTAGAGTTTGTTCTTATTTCAGCATCTGCTTTGCGAGATTGATGTGATTGTTTCGTTTGGTTGGAGAGAAGATATGGAAGGAAAAAGTGAAGGCCTAGCGATTGGGATTGACCTTGGAACAACTTACTCCTGTGTTGGTGTGTGGCGACATGGTCATGTTGATATAATTCCCAATGATCAGGGCAATAGGACAACACCATCTTGCATTGCTTTCACCGATACAGAGCGTTTGATTGGTGATGCTGCCAAGAATCAGGTCGCCGGGAATCCTACCAACACTGTGTTAGGTAAGTTCCTCAACTATTTTTTATCTGCTATGCCTTATATATTCCTTTTGTTTAAGTTGCACGCACAACTGAAGAGTTTTGTATATGCATATCTTATCTTAGATCTATTCCGGATGCGATCTTATGCTCACTGAAACAAATGTTCATCAACTGATAAATATGCTAGTTGTTTTCTGTCATTATTGTACGACATAGCTACTAGATATATGCATACGCATGCTGTATTCAGTTCTTCATTCTTCCCCAAATCATTCATTTAATTTGTTGCCTAACTCCTTTTCTCTTCTTCCCAGAAGATTGCTTGGTTAGATTTGAGAAAGTGTAGTACTTTCCAAGTAATCTGCAAGTCATTATCTAATGCGCTCGAAGAAAGTTTGTGTTTCTATCTGAAATTTAGCATTAATCCTAGTATTCCATAGACTTAAAATCCATAAAACGCTTAAAATACGAGTTTGTAAAAATTTTGCTTCACATACCATAGGGTGCATCTGATATAATTTTGGGAGTAGCTACTATGTAAGTCCTTTTTTGGTATAAATTCTAATGGCGCTTCTATAAATTCTACTTTCATTGAAGAGATGATGGAAACTTTATCTTGTTTATGAATATATAGGAGTTAGAGCTAGGATTTATTTAATGTCTTCTTTCCTTAATGATGCCTCAATAGATTATCTTAGGGATGTTTTCCTAAATTCATATGTGTAGGATTGACCAATTTGGATCCAAACACGTGTTGCTTTGAGGCTTAAATTGGTTTCTAATCATGGCATGCTTTGTTTTATCTGTCAATTGCCTGTTATCACTAAATAATTGAAAATATGTGTTAAGAACACTGCTCCTAGTGGATAGTATTTCATTCAGTAGCCCGTTTCAGAAGTATGTATAAACGTTTGTGCTTTGTCTCCTAAATGGGGTTTGAAATTGGGTTTTCAGATGCTAAGCGTTTGGTTGGAAGAAGATACGGTGATCCCTCAGTGCAGAGTGATATCAGGATGTGGCCTTTCAAGGTTATAGCTGATCCTAGTGACAAGCCAATGATTGTTGTCTCGTACAAGGGTGAAGAGAAGCAGTTTGCTGCTGAGGAGATCTCTTCGATGATCCTCACAAAAATGAAAAAGATTGCAGAGGATTACCTTGGCACCACGGTGAAAAATAATGTTGTTACAGTACCTGCCTGCTTCAACGAATCTCAGAGACAGGCAACAAGAGATGCTAGTGTTATAGCTGGTCTTAATGTCTTGCGTATCATCAAGGAGCCAATTGCTGCTGCCATTGCTTACGGGCTTGATAAGAGAGCTGACAGTGTTGGTGGAAAAAACGTGCTTATCTTTGATCTTGGTGGTGGGACATTTGATGTTTGTCTCCTAAACATTGAAGAGGGTATTTTTGAGGTCAAAGCTATTGCCGGTGACGCGCATTTGGGAGGTGAAGACTTCGATAACAGAATGTTGAACCACTTTGTGCAGGAGTTCAAGAGGAAGCACAAGAAAGACATTAGTGGGGACGCAAAAGCACTGAGGAGGTTGAGAACAGCTTGTGAGAGGGCGAAGAGGATTCTCTCGTCGACTACTCAAACTACAGTAGAAATTGATTCTGGGTATGAAGACGTTGATTTTTGTTCAACCATTACTCGAGCTAAGTTTGAGAAGCTGAACATGGGATTATTCAGGAAGTGCATGGAGCCCGTTAAAAAGTGTTTGAGGGATGCGAAAATGGACAAGAGCAGCGTTCATGATGTGGTTCTCGTTGGTGGATCTACTAGAATTCCCAAGGTTCAACAATTGTTGCAGGACTTCTTCGATGGGAAGGAGCTCTGCAAAAGCATTAACCCTGATGAAGCTGTCGCTTATGGTGCCGCTGTTCAGGCTGCCATTTTGAGTGATGAGAACAATGAGAATGTGCGGGATCTGTTGTTGATAGATATCACCCCTTTTTCTCTTGGAGTAGAGACTGACGGAGGAGTAATGACTGTTGTCATTCCAAGAAACAGCACCATTCCTACTTCGAAAGAGATGCTGTTTTCGACGTGCCATGATGACCAGCCTGAAGTGTTGATTCAAGTGTATGAGGGGGAGAGAACCATGGCCAGTGACAACAACTTAATGGGTAGTTTTGTGTTTTCAGGAATTCATTCAGGTCCAAGGGGTGCCCCCAAGGTTAACATTTGTTTCAATATTAATGTCAATGGTATTCTGATCGTCTCTGCTGAGGACAAAACTACAGGGCACAAGAACGAAATCACCATCACCAATTACGTGGGTCGGCTGTCCACTGAGGAGATCCAGAAGATGATTCAAGAGGCTGAGACTTACAAGGCTGAGGATGAGGAGCGGAAGAAGAAGGTGGAGGCAAAGAATGCATTGGAGAGCTACGCCTACAACGCTAGGAGGAAAATCAAGGATGAAGAAAACATTGGCCCCAGACTCTCTGCTCCTGACCAGGAGAAGATTGAAGATGCGGTCCGACGAACAATTCAGTGGGTCGAGGAGAACGAGCTTGCTAAGGCGGATGAATTTGAGAACAAGATGAAAGAACTGGAAAGCATCTGCAATCCCATCACTGCGCAGGTGTATGAGGGTTCTGGCGACAATATTAGAGGAGGTATGGATGTAGATCCACCTTCTGCAGGTGAATGAAGTGGTCTTATTTCTTTCTAAATGATGCCAAGTGTAATGACTTTTTATTTTTATTTTTGATTGGGGATTTCTTATTTTTATTTTTGCCTTTTGAGATATTTTATACATCTTGTCTCACTCTCACTTTCTCTGTCTCCATCTCTTTTGTTACACAGTCTTCGGGGGCACTTTTCTGAAGGGTAGTTCCCCTAAAGAAGGAAAAGCCACTCGAGAGATTGTCTCTCAGAAGGGTCTTCGGGGTGCCCCAAAGACTTGGCTAGGTCTTTCGAGTACCCTTCGAGGACTTATTTTCCCAAAGGCTTGGCCTATCCACCTCACTAGCTATCTGGTCGAGCCATTTTTCAGGAGACCTTTCTCCCACAGCTTGACCTAAGTTGTTTTTCAATAATTTGGTGTGCCCTTATCCTCCAAAGATTGGTCTCTTTTAGTGTTCCGAGTCTAACCTGAGGCACCTGAAGACTTGTGCACCTTCATGCAACGAGTTCTCATGCACGTGTCACATGTCCTAATGTGTCACATATCCCAATTACTCAATGCTTATACATATCTCTTGACCCTACATTTTTGGAGATCATAATCCCAAAACCTTAGATCAAACACTCACACAGTTCAACAACACCTTTTTCAAAGAGTGTTTACTCTTTCAAAGCTTCTTTTCTACATCGCATTAGATCTACATCAACACCTTTTCATGACAGGAGCACCTAATTTAGGCATTGAAAGGCTTGCACAAGAGAGATCTGCGTGCCTTCTGATTGCTTCCTACCTTGTACATTTGAAGACTAAACATTTCTTTTGGACACCTTCTTGGACAGTGGAGACTCTTTCGGAAGGCCTCTTAGAGCTTCTGAACACTTTTTCTAGAGCTTCGCAGCTTTCCCCGAGACCCTTCTCCTAGTGCTAACTTGGAAGACCCTTTGGGTCCTCTCAATTCCAAAGACCCTTCAAGTGGCCCTTTCTCGGGTAATTTTCTTGGGGTGATTCATGAGATGTATCTCTTGCTCTCCCAGACAACGAATTGAGTTTTGCCCTACATATTCTCTTGCTCTCTCAAATAGCCGTATTGAGTCATCTCTTGAGCAGTTCTTAGCCCTTTTCGATGATGCCTTACAGCATAGGCTTTGCACCACCTTCTTGCTAGCCCCTATCAACTTTTTGTCGAGCTTCTCTAAATCTAATAAATCTTGATTGTTATATTTCAGTAACAATACTCTATTTTCTCCCAACTAGAGAGTTTAACAATGGTAAAATCCATATAAACTATAGTGATTTGTGAATGCACTAATCAACTTAGGGAAAGGGAATGATTGAAAAATAGAAAAGAAAATAAAAACATGTCTAACACTCATCCTCAAATGGTGAGAAAGAGAGAAATGTCATTATATATATATATATATATTGATAAAATCATAATTTATATTCCAATGGAACAGCTTTTCATTGCCCCAACTACATAATCTGAAAGCATTATTTGATAAAATCATAATTTGATAAAACTAACCTAAAGGCATTAGTTTAAATTTTGGACAAAGAAAGATTTTAAATTTTTTTAAGAGCTTAAAAATATTTATCACATGTTCGAAATCATGAAGAGCTTATTAGGTTTCCATAAACTTAGTTGATAAAATGGTACTCTACATCTCATGTTTTTGACGGCCATAAATGATCTTAAAAGGGGTTTACGTTGACTAAATAAATGTTCAAATTACCTTCATAAAAAATAAACAATATAGAGAGCTTAATTATAAGCTCCCTATCTTCATATGATCATCTTATCACTATCATCTCAACGGCGCTTTGAGCAATTAAAGTGGGAGTGTCTATGCATTTGGGTAGACTCAAAATCGGGTAAAATTAATAAATACTCATTAAATTTTAAATTGTAACCAGTTATTCACTAAAATTTATTCAAAGTTAACCATTCATCATTTGTTATAATTCCGTTAACTATTATAAACAAAAAATGCTAACGAAATCTGACGTGTCAAAAATTAATTTAACATACATTCACTGAACTTTAAAAATATAACTATTTATTCATTGAATTTTGCTCAACGTCAACCATCCATCACCCCGGTACATTACCGTTTGATCTTGAAATACCCGTTACATCACTGTCTGATTTTGAAACATATTAAAATATTTTTGTATGAATTTGAGATCACTTACTTCTCAAACCAAAAGCCAAAAACTAAACTAATAATTCAAATTAAAAAAATTTATTGATGCAAACTAAAAGTAAAAAAAAAAAATATTTACTTAGATTTTTTTACCTCCATTACAAATAATGAAATTCACAAAAAAATGTATTTAATTTTTTATCTCCATTATAAATAACAAAATTCATAAAAAATGTATTTAATAATGAGACCAAATTGGTCATATCCGGTGACCGACATACTTTCAATTTTTGGTCATATCCGATGACCGACATATTTTCAATTTTTGGCTTTTGGTCTTATTATTGAATATGTTGAATTTTGTTCTTTGTAATGAAGATAAAAAAATCTAAGCAAATATTTTTTTTTTTAACTTTTGGTTTGCATAGTAGTTTTTTTAATTTGAATCATTAATTTAGTTTTTGACTTTTAGTTTGAGAAATAAATGATCTCAATGCATACAAAAATCTTTTAATATATTTCAAGATTAAACGGTGATGTAACGAAGTGATGGATGGTTGACATTGAACAAAATTCAATGAGTAAATAGTTATATTTTTAAAGTTCAATGAGTGTATATTAAATTAATTTTACCCACTCAAAATCGAATCAAGCTTGATTTGATTTTTTAGTAAATTGATTCGATTTTAGGTCCAAAACATTGGATTTAATAAAGATGAAATTGGTTTTATGTCTAGGCCTTCAAATTCATGTACCGGACTTGAACCAATCAATATATATATAAATAAACTAAAAATATGCAATGTTAATGCATAAACATTTAATGTTATTTGACATATTTTATAAATTTCTTAATTGTTTATCGTGAGTTATTTGTCATTATTTAAAATAAATTGCTAATTATTGTATTGTGCTTAGGTCAAATTATTTAGTGAGCATTGTTATTATTTTGGGTTGGGTTGGGTTAGTTCAGTTTTGTATAGAAATTACTTCTATTTTGAGTCTAATTGTATAAATAAATCAAAATAAAATCGATTTGATTATGAGTTAATAATGTCAAATTTGAACCAACGTGACCAAATTGATAAAGTAAAATAATGAGCATCCCCAAAGTAAAATAGGTTAACAAAAAGGCCAAAAACCCCGTACAAATCGCTTCCATCAAAGAGAAAACCTCATCAATCAAAAGCCATATCTACGCCCATCTATTCCATACCAGAAAAAAACCCTAGCTTCCAAAACCAAGCAATGCAATAAACAGCTTTCTTGTCATTCAGTCACTCTAGCTAGCTAGCAAGAACCATTCCCATAGAAGAAATCAAAGAAAGGTCGTCCATAACCAGAACCTTCATCTTCAATGCCCGATGTCTCTGAGGAGCTCGAAGGAGCAGTTGAATTCTCAGCTGAGGTTGAAGCAAGAGGATCAGCTGGCTCCGCCGTCGTTTTCACTTGCAAAATTCCCGTGGGCTCCAGTGGAAAGAGAGGCAACGTTTCGTGTTTAGAGTTGTAGTTATCATCAAACACTCCATGACGATCACTCATCGAACTCATCATTCTGTAACTTATCATCTTCTCCAGTACTGTCTCCGGCGCCGCCGGTCTCCTCTCGGTGCCGCCATGTAAAAGAATCTTCTGGTTCTGGTGTTGTTGGAAGAACCCTAGTTCGTTCTGGGGAAGATGATACAAAGGGCTTCGAACAACTGATCATAAACACAGACTTAAATCAGGACGGCGAAAAAAAGGAAGGCAACTTGAAGAAGAGGAGTCATGACTCATAATGGTTAGCTAATTAATATTATGTGATAAACATGGATATTTTATTATTTGATGATGAGTGATTGTATACAAACAAAAAATCAATCGAACTTTCATCTTCGAATAGAAACATGATCATGATATGACACAACTGAATATAAACAGAAAGATTTACTTTTATATTTATTCAAGTATATATGAAATAAAAATTAATGGAAAATCACATATATAGAAGGTGGCGAAGTTAAAAGAAAGGCTTCTATGGCAAAGACGAACAGTGGTCTTACGTTGGAAACAGAAGAAAACAAACAATATAGAGGCAGAAAATATACTGAATCAGGCCATTCATATATATATATGAAGAAATGAATTAAATTAGAGAGGCCAACGTACCAGTGGGGCAAGGAGGTGGATTAAAGTTGTGGTGAAGATAGCGATTGAAGCAGGCCATTCTTTCTTGCTTCTGCTTCTGCCTTTGCCGGGCCTTGTGGTTCTGAAACCAGTAGAAGACATTCTTGCCTTCAATGTGGCCGAATTCCCCTAGTTTTCCGGCGATCTTCTGTATCTGCTCCGCACTGGGCGTCCTAATCCCTTGCTTGTACAGGCTCTCCAGAATGCCAATCTGCTCCTTGGTCGGATTCCACCGCGAATTCGCTGGAGCACCGCCGCCGGAAGTCGACACCTCCACCACCACCTCCTCCTCCTCCTCCTCCGTCATTTTTGTAACTACTGTCTTTCTGTTTGTCCTCGCATGATGGTTTTTGTAGAGCTTGACGATGATGATCATGACATGCGTATTGTTTTTGGCGATGAATTAGCTCTCTGAAAACATTATGCATGGCGGGGCAGCTGCTGCCAGTGGAAGAGACGAAAGTAGGCTTGAAGAAGGGGCAATTGTCTCGGGAATGACAGAGATGGTGAAGGGTAGAATGGGAATTTCAAGAGGAAGAAGACGAGCGGTTGGGTTGTAAGGTTGTAGGTAGGGGTGAAGAGCTAGGGCTTGGAAATTGAAGTGATTGCAGAGCAGAAGAACACAAACCGCAGAGCGAGAGAGAGAGAGAGAGAGAGAGAGAGTTTTGAACTGTAATTTTTGCAGTTCATCTCCTTTGCGCTAATACCCAATATATAAAACACTATAGCAGTGTCCCTCCCTGATTTAGTGATACTTTTTGTCGGTTTAGGGTTTGGGAATTGAGGAAACCGTGTCCGTCCGTGTTTGCGCTGGGCTTGTTAATGGTAACAAAGAAAGATCAGGCAGGCTGCCAGAGATGGCATTGGCAGCCCCCCCCCCCACCCCCACCCCCCCTGTTTCTTTCATTCTTTCACTTTTGTGTTTTTGTCCACATAACAATTTATAAATAAATCAAATCATTAGATAAATAAATAGACATGATTTTCTTCAGAAAAATTAGAAAAGATGACAAATGATATGATGCGTATGGTCTGGGTACATGTACGTATTGTCCACAAGGGTTTTGTCCCGTACGTGTACTGGTGTTTATCTGCTGGCTTCATTGTTTTTACTTAATTTATTGGCTTACCAAAATCCTATCTCCCATTGGCTCAACTGTTCTTTTTTTAATAATAATAAATTAATTAATTAAAAGCTAATGTTAGGTTAAAGCAATAAATAAATAAGATGTATTTATTGTATCTTATTTTTAATACATAATTGATTAAATAATTTAAAATAGGATGCATTTATTATTAGTCACGAAAATTGTTTGAATGATAAAAAGGAAAATACAATAAATACATTTCTCTAAAATTAAAGTATATTTTTTTATTACTTAACCATTACTCATAAGACATTAATTAACATCAATTATCCCAAATTAAAGGAAACTTAATTAATTACCCAAAATTTAATCTCAAGTACTGAGTCACAAGTCACACGAGATGCATGCATATGGTTGGTAATATTCATGCATAAGCATGTTTTAATTAAGGATGAGTAAATTGGGAAAAGTTTGAGAAATAATTCAATTTTTAAATTTAGTTAGATTTTAATATTTGTTAACTCAATTAAAATGTGACACCTAAATTATTAGTTGAATGAGTTTAGAAACCCAATCATTATCCTAAAAAAATTAATATATAATATTGTTATGAAAAACTTTAACACATGTTTAACCATAGTGTCTTGGATGCCTTTGCATGCAAGGGTTAGACGTGACTAACATTCTACACACAAATCTTGTTCACAGTGGATTAACTAATTAACTAGCATAGTAATAATAATAATAATAAGGTAACCCTAACCTAAATGTAATGGTTAAGTTGTAACAAGTGTATTTGATTTTTAGATTATGTGTATTTATTATATTTTATTTTCAGTTTTATGCATCTTGTCTAAAAATAAAGTATATTTATTACAATTTAACCATGTCCTAATAGTAATAATAATAAATTCATTACATGAGGTTGATTTTCTTTTTTTTTTTCTTCTTGTCATTGCATATAAAGATGCCGAATTAATTAGCTAAGACTGCATTGGGCCCACCACTCTGTGGATTGGGCTAGGCCCAACCTATTTTCAAAAAGGGGGTCTGGGCTGTCTGGCAGCGTCCAAGGGCTTGCCTAGGTCCGAAAACAATTACATACATTAATTTGTATGTTGAAATTACTTAGATTGTGAAAGAATAAAATACAAACAGAAAATTAGTCCCATAATATAGTCTTATTTGTTCTTATTCATATATGTGATATGTGCATGTAAGTGATATAGATCTATCTAGCAGATAGCTCTTATAGATTATCCATAACCTAACGGGAAATTAATACATAAGGGATTAATTGGTGCTCTACAATTATGGGAGGAAGGTCTGTGATGTAGAAAAACTCATAATAATGAAGCAAAGAAAATAATATTTTTGATTTTGAATTCTCCAATTAGGTAATCTAAATTTTCTTGTATGTGTTTGTATACCATACTTCTTCAACAATTTCACAAATTATTTTTATCAATGTTTTTGGAATCGGATCGAATATTGAACGAAAAAAAGGGAGTGGTTCGCGATTCAATGGTCCAATTGGGATTGGATTGTTTTAAATTCTTATAAAATAAATAAATCCATTAAAAATGCATAACTAATGATAATATATTAATAGGCCGAATAGACAATTATAGTAACTTTATATCAAATTTCAATTTTATCCTGATTTGATCTTTACTTCAATTTGGTTATCAAACTTTTAATTTTATTTCAATTTTATTTTTGATTGAACAAGTGTGTGCCCCTTGCTTATGTGACATGTTGAGGTGTCCAATAATAGACACAACAACAAAACGACGTCATTTTGCCTTACTCTTACTATGATGCACAAGGCAAAACGACGTCGTTTTGCTAAAATTAATAATCAAATGCATAAACTCAATAATCAATAATTAAATACAAAAAATTAATAACTAAATACACAAATTAATAATCAAATATATAAAATAATCAGATATATACACACATAATCAATAATCAAATATACAAATCAATAACCAAAATCATAAATCCAAAATTAATAACCAAAAACACAAACCCAAAATCACCAACCCAAGTTGGGTTAACCCAAAGTTCAGCTTGTTGTTAACCGCGTCAATCGGAGAAGATGATCGGAGCAAGTCAACGATGGGTGTTCGATCGAAGCAAGCCGACGGTGGGTGATGTTTGACGAAGACAAACAGTCGTGGGCGTCGTTGACGAGGACAAATTGAGGAAGCCCACTCGATCGACAATGATGGAACGATTACAGTCGGTGGCTGTGGGTAAACCACGAATAGGAAGAAGAAAACGTGAATGATGGAAGAAAATGACCTGGGGTTGGCCGACAGCGACTAGCGGTGGTGTCCACTGTTCGACTTGCTCTGGTCATCTTCTTCGATCGACACTGTTACAACGACCACTTTCGCCGAAGATCGCTGCCTTCTTCTCCTTTTATCGTCGACGAACTCAGCTGCCTTGCCATCAGCCATTGCTGCCGTGGGCGAGTGTCCCGGCCTCCATCAATGGTCAATCATTGAAGCAGCCAACATTTTTTGTTTTAGGTCACCCAGATCTAGTTTTACCCATTGGCCCACTCCAAACCCACTTTAGATTTGTCAACCTAGTTTTAGATGTATTCATTGTCACCCATTACCCATAAACGAGGTCATTTTTGTTAATGTGTCCGTTATTGGACACATTAGTCGCCATCACGTAAGCAGGAGCATACGCTTGCTCAATCGAGGATAAAATTGAAACAAAATTAAAAGTTCGATGACCAAATTGAAGTAAAGGTCAAATTAGGATAAAATTGAAAATTGACTTAAAGTTCAGGCTATATTTGTCTATTTGGCCTAAATGAATATATTATATATTTACATACCGAAGAGGTAAGTGCCAAGTGGTAGTTGGAGATGAATGGAAAAGAAGAAAGTAGAAGATCGACAGTAAGAGATGAATGAAGAAGAATAAGAGGAGTGGAAGAGGAAAAAGAATAAGAGAAAAATGGATAAAAAGAAGTATGATGAAAAAAGGGAGAAGAAGAAACAAAAAAAAAGATAAAAGAAGAAGAATATTAAAAAATCGGAGAGCAAGGAGAAAGAAGAAAGGAACATGGAAGATAAAGAAGAACACTAAAGGATTAAAGAGCATGGGGAAGAGAAGATTAGAAAAGAAGAAGAAATGTGAAAGAACACAAGGGAAGAAGAATAGGGGAACAATGACCAACGGAGAAGCTCGAAATGAAGAATTGTGAAGTGTGTCAGTGGCACTAGGATCTTTATATATATAAAAGTAGGATATTCTTGAAAAAAGAAATTTTCCCCCAAAACTCGCATGAATGATTTGTAATTAATAATTATCCATTAAATAAAATCTTATCTTTGTATAATATAATAATATATAATATCTTTATCTTTATATATATAAAAGTAGAATAGTCTTGAAAAAAGAAATTTTCTCCCAAAACTTGCATTAATGATTTGTAATTAATATTTATTGCATTAATAATTTAAATCTTTCAATTGCTTTGAAATAATAAGTAGTAATAAAATTTCTCCCAAAACTTGCATTAATGATTTGCATTTAGTACAATAATTTACATTTTATAATTTGCATTAATAATTTAAATCTTTCAATTGTTTTGAAATAATATGTATTAATTATTGTAAAATTAATAATAAATTTTAAATACATGAATTTTTCAATGTTAATCATGGGATTTTCAATACATTATTATGTAAATATTAAATATTTAATTAATCCGTCAATCAATCAAAAATAAATACTATTTATGAGGAATATGAATAGAAACTTAAACTATTAATTAAGTTATAGAAAATTGTTCATTTACATAAAATTCTATCTTTATATAATATAATATAAATATTATATATAATATATAATATATAGTAGAATAGTATGTAAATATTTTTTCCCTCCAAAAATTTGCCAAACTATTTTTTACATCTAAAATTTGTATTAAACTTGCATGAATTTTTCAATGCTATTAATTAATTAAAAATAAATATTTTCTGTTAAATCTTCTCATCAATTAATCCGTCAATCAATAAAAAATAAATACTATTTTTGAGAAATATGAATAGACACTTAAAACCTATTAACTAAGTCTTGAAAAATTATTAATTAAATAAAATCTTATCTTTGTATAATATAATAATATATAATACATTATATTAAAGTAGAATAGTTTGTAAATTTTTGTTCCCTCCAAAAATCTGTTAAGCTGTTTTTTGCCTCTAAAATTTGTATTAAATTTGCATGGGTTTTATGAGAAATATTAATAGACAACTTAAACTATTAATTAAGTCATAGAAAATTATTTATTTATGTAAAATATTATTTTTATATCTTTATTCTATATATATTTATATAATATTAAAATATGATACTCAAACAAAGTATTTTGATAAGTGTCAATCAATGGTGGTTTTCTTCCTAAAAAACTTACATTAAATCAAATGTAGTGATTAATTAATTATTAATTACTTTAATAATTATATTATAGTTTTGAAAATGTGATATCTTAACAAATTCATAAAAAATTATTTAAAGTTGTCAAATACTAGGGTTCTTCAATGCTAACTAATATTTAAAGTATCACATTTTTAAGACTATAGAAGAAATTAAAATTTATATTTTTAAAATTTTGTTGTTATTGAAAAAATGTATTTTTACTCATATTTAAGAATTTTAATTTATATTTATAATTATAATATAATAAATTAAAAATAATGAACGTCTTTGAGTGGATATATTATAGATTTTATAATATTTATTTATAAATAAATATAATATAATAAAAAAAATTATAAGTATTTTACAAGTGACCTACATAATATGTTAAAATTATTTAAAATAACAAATTTATTTTTTTATTTTTAAATTAAACTCTCCCGTGTATCACACAGATTCACCACTAGTTATATATATAAAATAGGATAAGTTATCTAAGTATTTTGAGATTTAATAAAAAGATACAAACACCCTAATATTTAAAAAATAAGAAAAACTTTCCTTGAAATTGTTGAAAAACATTTGTTAATTTTATTTAAATGCCAAAATACTTTTTCTCATTTTCTTTTTCTCTCACAGATAATATAAAGAAAAAAAATAGAGAATTAATAATAACGTTTTGATCATTTACCAATTTTTCAAAGTGAACTGATCAAACCATGCCGATTTGTCGGGCTAGTGATTGAATTATAGCTTAGTCAGATTTTGAAAATCACCTTTTTTTTTTTTTTTTCCCTATCCAAACCGAACTGATTTTCCCTCTAACCCATAGTATTTAAAAAATACTGATCTTTATTGTAAAGAAATGATGTTATTTTTTGCACAGTTCAACTAGCCCAAGGCTCAAAGAACTTCAAGAGCATTACGGGCAGTGGCGGAGCCACGTACAGCCAGTTGCGCACCCTGAATTTTTTAAAAAATTATTATATATAATAATTTAATATTTTTTTAATATTCTTTTTTTTTTAAATGCCCATCCTGAATTTTTTTAAAAATTTAGATTTTGGGTATATTAGTCGATGAGGATAAGCGTATCGGGTAATTACCTCTGATTGTCGAAAAATACCAGCCACGGTGGTCGGTCGCAATTGCCAATACATTTACACGCATTGAGTTTGGTCAGAAGTTTAAATTTAGATCTACGAAATTTGGCTATTAGATTTTATTAATTTTTGTGTATGTTGGTCGATGGAAATAAGGGTGTCGAGTGGTTGCCTCTGATCGTAGAAAATCATCGGTCATAGTGGCTTGTGGTGACTGCCAGTGCTTTTTTCAATATTTGTCAAAAATTAAAAATAAGATATCTAAAAATTTGACTTACTTTTCTTTTGTGTATGTTAACCTCCATTGACTATTTCTTTAACTAGATTTTAATTAAAGGGATTAATTTTTTTTATTTTTTTGTTATAAATTTGTCAATTATATATTTAAAATTATGACATAAAATATATTTTTTATCATGAAGTTTGTCAAGATTCGGCTACGTAATTGAATTGAAGATCAATGATTGAATGACAGTCTGTCATGAAATTTATCAAGGCTCGACTGCAGAATCGAATTAAAGATTAATAATTAAATGACAATTTAGTTGTGTATATTGAAAAATAGATATTTAATAAAATTGATAACGATATTATTATACAACGTTATTAAAATATGAAAATACATCAATTATATAATTTATTGATATATATATTTTTAATATTATATTATTTAATTTTAAACAGAATTTAAAGTTTAGGATTTAATCTTTATCTATGCCTAAAATTTATCGCTCCGCCACTGATTGCGGGCTTCATGTTTCTATTTTCCTTTACAGAAATAAAAAAAAAAAAAACTATAGTAATGTAAATCTTAGTGATAAAAAATAATAATACGAATCCGAAGTAATCTATAGAATCATACAGAAGTTGATACCATATATTCACATTGACTGGCAATCTGCACATTTTAGTATCATTACTCTAGCCTTATTGTTTTTCTTTTATTAATTAATCACAGTAGTTGTAGTTATTTATTTATTTGTTTTGAATTGTCCCAGAAATCGAAAAATTAATATAAGAATGGGACCAACATTGAACCACTTAAACCAGAACCGAACTGAGGCCCGCCCGCTTGGTCCTGTTCATGGCCACCACATGCCTGCTGGGTTGGTTTACAAGCCCATCCCCCATGTTGTCGTTAGAATTGATTATAAGAATTAATATTAAATGCCTACCGTGCGATCCAGAATTGGGCACATGTAACCAGCTGTTCACCATCTCATCTCAATCAAACGTTACTCCAGCTAGATCTTTGCCGGTGACCAGTGTAACGCTCCAAACCTGCGTCTACGCGTTGCTTCTAATCCTCGTGTTGTTCTCTTTCATATATAAGTTTAAATATATCATAATAATAATAATAATATTGTGAATACATTGGATTGACATATGTGTCCTATTTTCCCCTCTTCCTTCTTTGCAATTTTGCTCTCGTTTTTGTTCCTTTTCCAAATTAACTAACAGTGGCTGTGCCGGCCCATGTGAGCCAGCCGCAGTTTCCCTGAAAGAATGTTATTTTGGGGAAAATCGAACAGAAAGGAAAAAGAAAAAGGAAAATGGAATCTCTTTGTTTTGGGAATTCACAAAAATAGAGATTAGAGAGAGGCTATCAACAGGAAAGTTGATTTTTATTATTATTATTATTATTATTATTATTATTACTATGATTGCTGTACACGCGGTGGATTTCCTTTCCGCAAAGCAACCCCTTTTCTCGCTGCAAAATGCACAGAAGCCTCATATCTCCCTTTTTATCTCCTCACCTCTTTGCCTTTTGCCTGATGGAGCTTTGAGCGTTTAGCCGTTTTTCTTTCACTCGGAGAAGATACTTCTGGTTTCTTCCAACTTCTTGTAGGGTTTGGAGGATTGTTTTCCAGATTTAGGGGACTATGTTTCCTCTGTTGGATGGAATCTTTTAGCGGTTTAGGCATTGGCTTGAGTTTAGTCTTCGGGTGCGTCCTCTTGGGCTTAGTTGCAGAGCTGTACTACTTGTTGTGGTGGAGAAGGAGAATCGCTAGTGGAGGGATCGAGGCCCGCTACTCCAAAGAGCGGTTCCACATGTTCTGCTGGAAGAAGCCAATTTCTGTGGGCAGAGGCAAGCCCCAACAACAACCCGCCCATCTGGCGACGAACCCATATGCCAGTGGCATTGAACCAGACTTACTCCAAAAGGGCTACGATGAAGAAGCCTTGGACTCGGAGCTCATGAGGCTGCACAATCTCAGTGGCCCCCCGCGGTTTCTCTTCACCATTAACGAAGAAACGAAGGAAGATTTGGAGTCTGATGACGGCAAATCTAGAGCCAGAAGCAGAAGCCTCAGCGACTTTCTCCTTGCCGTTGAGACCCCTAATCTCACCCCTTTGGCTTCGCCAAAATTCAGGAACCACTACGGGTTCAATCCTTTGTTTGAATCATCAGCAGAAGCAGAGCTCAACAGGTTGAGGTCTTCTCCCCCTCCAAAGTTCAAGTTCTTGAGAGAGAGGCTAAGTCTATAGGGGAGAGAGATGATGGGTCTTTTCTGAGAATTCTTTCGACCACTTCACAGGTACTTCCGCTGGCTTCATCTCCTTCTGCATTCAGGCCCATTGGTGGCAAACAACCAGTGCAGAAGTAGCTCTTCAACATCAATTAACGTCAACTTTTTTTTTTTTCCCCTCTCTCTATCTCTATCTCTCTTCTTTTTACTAGATTTAGAGATTGATTACATCTATGTATTTATCCTAAATTCGCAATGGAGTACAGAGCAGCTTGGTTTTAGCTTCTGGGTCCTTATTTCTTTGGATAAAAATGACAATATTTGATCGGTGAAATATTGGGCACCTTGTCTTTTCAAGGCAAATATCAACACATTCTCGGCGATTCAGATTGTGATGCCTGCTTAAAATTCTGGTGGGGTAACCCTGTTTCTCTATTCCCTCTTCAAGGCCTACGTATAACGTATAACTTATCTTGTTGATTATTCTTTTCTTTTCTTTTTTTTTTTTGTGAAGAAACCTGATGTTTTTACAGTAACCAAAGCATTTCTTTCGTCTTTTATGTATAAAATTTGTGTTTCAATCAGCAAGCTTTATTGCTAATGCCTTTAATTTGGCGGTTGGCACGCGATGCTTCGTGCCTCCACAACGAACGAAGTTGGTTGGTATGCACAACCCGATGAAGGCTTGACATCATATCATCAATCATGTATTTGTTTATGTTTCCCACTAAACACGGCATGATGTACAGTAGTACTTGATTGCGTCTCCTATCTCCAAGTAATGTTTGCGATGTTTTTTTCTTCAAACAAAAGAATAAATACCTTATGTTCTTTCTCAATTTTTGTGGGCCGTTCACACTATTATTATAAATAACTCTCAATAAAATAAATTATAAGTAATAGAATTCATCATTAGGTTATTTATCGTTTGTACCTTTGGTTATATATACATATGTTTTTTTTTTTCAACTAAAAATATTATATTTTCTTGTTAACTTCTACTCTTTTTTTTTTTTTTTTACTTATTTAGTTAATTTAGAAGAACTTATAGGCTACTCAACTTATAAATTCTTCTTAAAAAAATTATAATGAACTAAGTAAAAAAATCAAAATACCCTCTTAAAAATCTGAAGTGTAAAATGAAAGTCTTATATAATTTAAGCTAAAGCAAACACGCCGTCAATTGGGCTGCACTAATGAGTAAATCCGAATGGACGTCTTGAATGCCTTGTGGGGATCACCAAAAGGCAAAGGCGAAGGCAAAGGCAAAGGACAATGCAATGCCCTCCTCAAAAAAAGAAAGAAAAGCGGAGGCAGCTAAGCTTTGTTAATTGGAGTTTAGCCGAATGATTAGAGTTGGAGAAGCTTTGTTAGGATTGAGTCTTAAGAGAAGCACATGCATTCATGTGAAGGTAGAGAAGACTGGGAGCGGGTCCACTGCTGCCGCTGGATGTTTGGCAAATTCAATTAGGATTGGGACAGCATTTTGTCTCCATTCTCTCACAGTTTGTAATCTTCCCTTCTTCTTCGCTTTTAAATTTTGAATTTATGACTTTGCAGAGTCCGATCAAAACCCACCTTATTTTTTCTTTTGGGGCTTCGACAAACTCCCAAATTTGGAATCTTTTTTCCCGCGAAACAAACAAGCCGCATGGGCCAATGGTTATTTGGTCGGAGCGGAGTGATTTGATTAATTAAGATTATTTAAAACAATGTTTTTGATGGCAAAAAAAAAATTAAATGCAAAATATTATTCTGATATTTAATTATGTCACTTTTAATGAAATTTATGTTATATATTTACATTAATATAAAACAAAAAAAAAAAACTATATTACAAGTGAATGCCCAAATAAATTTGTAGATTTTAGTGGGAATGGACGATACTTTAGCACTCAGCATAAATTAGTGCGGATTTGCCGGCGAAAAACAAAAGAGATGAACTGGCCAGCTGTTCTGTTGAATATCACTAAAGTGAGTGGGTTTTGGAAGTAGAAATATCAAAACTTTTCCTCTATATTTTGCTTAACGGATGTGAAAATATTGGCTTTTAATTGTGATCTCACTTTTATCCTACCCATTAAAGTGATATTATTTGTTCGAATTATGAACAATATAATGATTACAAAAATACTTTCTATTTTAAATTATAAACTTATCATTATCATATTTTCACAATCTATTTAAGTTGTAATCACAATTATATTCAATATTTTAGTTTAAAGTGAACGGTTGGTGGTTTAGTTTTTCTGGCCTCTGTTATTTATTTAGGGCCGTGAATGGTGCTCGATTCGACTGGGCTCAAAAGACTTGGTCCGATCCCCATTTGGCCCAAACCCTTATCCAAATTCTACACCCCCCCCCCCCCCCCCCCCCTCTCTCTCTGGTATATTTGTTCTGTTTCACGGATTCAGTTTGTTTTCGGATCTTCTTGAATCTTACCCGTAAAATTGGGCTCTTCCCAACTCACACGCGAAAGTTTAGGCCCAAGTCGTAGGCCCGTTTCAAGACAAACGAACTGCTGGTTGATGTAACAATGTCACCGACTGAGAATCGGAGTCTGGAGTATCGGCGCTGAACGGACAGCAAGCAGGCTTGCCCTAGATCGATTCCTTTCCAGCAAGCTCGCCTATTCGGTAATCCTTATGTTTCAGTGTTCATATTTATCTATCGTTCGTAGGAGTATGCATACATCTCAACGACGTGTTGCGTCAAAAACCCTGTCAATCTTCGTATTGTGGGAAGTCTATGCTTTGAAGTGATATGCAGCTTGGAGCACTTAATTCTTAGAATTGTTTGTTCTAAATGCCTGAATTTCGTTACTGCTGCTTGTATGGATTTGTATTTGTTTCTTAATTGGCCTGATTTGTTTGTAAATTAGTGATGCTCTTATGCATATTGAATAACGAGTGCCATGTGTTTGATTTATTGCCCAAGCAGACAGTCATCATCAGTTGAACTAGCAATACGGAAATATATACACTCAATGGTTCAACATATGTGTCTATGGCCTTCTGGGGGGTGGCATGTTGAGAATACTCTTCCCAGGTGTAGGGCATGTGGCCACTCGATCTTTTATTTCTTTTCGTTTATTGATGAATTAGAATTTATGTATTAGGGGCGTTCAAAAAAACTGATAAACCACGAAAACCGACCTAACTGAACTGCACCGCGTGGTTTTTTGGGGGGCCTTCGGCACGGTTTGAGAAATCCTTAAACCGTGCAATTTGAAGATTTCTTGGCTAGGTTCAAAACCGAACCGCCCACAAAGTATTCTAATAATATAAAAAATAAAAAAATAAATTATAAAACATTAAAACAAACCCAAAAACCCTAATCCTTCATTTCTCACACCCACACCCAGCCCCCAAGCATCAATATCGTCATTATCATCAATGTCGATATCATCAATAAGAAAACCTTTAGGCTTGTTATCCAGGAACTTATCAGAAATACCGTAATGAAAGGAACATAGGAGTTTGTCGCTAGGTATTTGACCAAATAGGATCATCCAGTTCCTATAGAACCTATCACCAAAATACCCCTCTCTACCCACCCACACCTGATGGTCCTCTCTACCTAGCCCCCGTCGGCCGCCGCACTCTCGAGACCAACGACATTGTCTCAGAGTTGGAGGAGTCCAAGTGCTATCGGTGTCGGAGGAGATCCCCTTTCGGCCTTTCTCATTTCCCTCCCCCTCTGCGCTATTGTCTCTCATCGACGCTTCACCGGAGACGCCTTCCACAGTGGCGGGAAACTCGAGAGGTTGGAGGTTACTTCTTGACCATTTTGGTTCCCTGAAACTTTCTTTGTTTCTTTGGTTCATGCTTTGGATTTGATAAGGTGGCTTTCTCTGGTTCATGTATTCCTATGAATAAATTACAAGTGTATGAGGTTAGGTAACTTCACGTTCATGGGCTAAATGGATGAAACAACTTTATGAAACCGCGGAAACAGTACCGTGTACATGGGTGGATTAATATTAGGCATGTTTTGGGCAAATCGTGGAAACTGCACTGTCGGTACGGTTTCCACGGACTGAACCAGACCATGCAGTTTACTTTGACAGAAAAACCGTACATGCAGTTTGACGTATTGAAAATGCCAAAAACCGGCTAAATTGCACCGTACACACTCCTATTAGGCATTGTAACTCGAACCTCCTGAAAGAATCAGACCACATGCCACTTGTATGGAAGGGCTTAAAACTGATTCCTGCACTTACTGGAAGTCAATTATTGAATTCAATTTCATTTATGATTTCAGCATGCTGATTCTGTTGTGTACAAGTTGCATTACCAACATATTTTTGTAAACTTTGTATCCCATTGTTTATACTTTATATCCTTGTATTTGGATAAAATTTGGGTTTGCACAAGGCTTTTTGTCTATTGTTGGAGCTGGAAAATAGATCTTTGCATTTCAGTGACAAAAGATTTTGTTTTGCATAGTGTTGAAGTAGGCTATTAAATTAGGAGTGAGCATTATTTGGTTAATACCAAATTTCTAAACAAATTTATTAATTTTGGTTAATTTGGTCCGGTTTGGTTTTATTTGGTATACAAAAATTTCATTAATATTTTGACCAATTTGACCGAAATATATGCTTGTTTTACAAAAATTCCCCTTAGCTTTTTGTTATTTACAGGATTTCTATCAATACAAAAATCTGCCGTTTATCAGTTAGGTTAGGGTTCTCTTCTTTCCAGTTTGAAATCTCTTGCAGGGCTTCTGCACCACTTCAAGTCAGGCTGTGGCACTGTTACAGAGTGAAGCAAACCCCCCTTTCAGTTTCAGTTGCACCCTTTCAACACCACCACAATATAGCACCACCAGCTTGAAGCTCCTTTCAACAAACCCCATTCCAACATCACCGCCCAAACCAATTGATATAAATCAAAGTACATCTTTCTGCATGTTATTTTTTATTTATTTTACCAAGCTGAGAATCATTTCTCAATTATTGAAGAGCTCCGAATAACAATAATTCAAAATGCATCTTTTTGCCTTGCCTTTTTCTATTTATTGCATGAACTAAGCATCACTTGTAAATTACTTCAAGGTCTGAAAGATAAACCTTGCTACCCTCTCATCACATAATGTTCAGCAAAAGTTATAATCTAGCAAACATCTAATTTGAAAATTAATTGTTTCTGCCTTCCCTCTTTGTGATATTTTTATTTTTTAAATCAAAGTTCATTACCAATACAGGAAACAGATTGAAAATTTCAAACTTCACATTTATTTTTCTAACTATAATTAGCCAAGTATCTTTTTTCCTGTTTCCCTTTTCATAGGCGTGGAAGCATCTTTTAAGGGTCTACACACACAATTTCAGGTCAAAGACATTAAGACCAACTGCCCTTGCTATTAAGCGTGCTTATATTTACACAATTTCAGGTTAAAGATTCACAGGCTCCATGAATTAATTTGCATTTTTCATTTTTTTTTGTTTGGTTGATTCGCGCCAAATGATTGATTGCTTCATGCTGGGGGGGGGGGGGGGGGTTGATTGTCTTTTTTATTTATACTAACTTGAGGATTTTATTTGTACCAACTTCGGGATTTTTCTGTTTGTGTTTTTCTGAGCGTGAATAGTAAATAGATACGGAATACATGATTTCTTTTTTTTTTTTCCTTCTTTTTTTTTTTTGGGGGGGGGGGGGGGGGGTTGTTAAATTCAGTGTTTTGAAACACCTACTATTTTGAATAATTCTGTTATTTTGGTAAATTTCAGTTAATATGGTTAAATCTGTTTTTCTAATTTCAGTTCCATTCTGTTTCACAATATAATAATTTGATTAATTTTTTTTGGTCACTAAAATCCTCCATCACCGACTGTATTATCTGAGTTCTCACCCTTATAAAATGCTAGTGGCTTGTAACTCTGACTTGGTGGTTAGCTGTGGTGGTCCAAATGTGGTTGCTGAACCAATTCCATCCACATGCATGTGAAATATATGCTAAAGAATAATATCTTTTAGTTAGTTAGGTTGGACTAGAGCCTCAAAAGGGTGGCTTATTAATTTTTAGTGCAGAAATGCTATTAGGAGATTAGTTTTCACTTTTCTCCTATGTTAGATTTGGTAATACCTCAATTTGGTCCTAAATTGTAACAATCCTTTGTGATGGACTGTGATTGAATATCTCCTTTTGGGGAAATAATAGTGAATTCTTGATAGCCTTATTGTACTTACATTTTGTAGCATTTACATGCTTGCCATTATTTTTTAGCAGAAATAGAATTATTAATCATTCCCTAATTTTCAAATGTTCACTAGGTCTCTGTTTTGGCAATTTTTGCTCTTAGTTTTTTGCTTTAGCCAATTTAATTCATTACTGGGTGAGTTTAGAGAACTGCATTAGGATCCTCTCTTACAAAACAGGTCTTGGTACTGCCCCCCCCCCCAAACACACACACTGTCATGAACCTAGGGCTTAACCTAGGATCAGTTTGGGAATTGGAAGAAACTGATTCAGCTAAGGCCAATAATAGAAGGGAATTAGGGGGGAATTTGAAAGAATGAGGGAGAGCTTAGAAAAAGCGCTAGGGGGATTAGAAGAACAGAAGAGAAGGAGATGAAGATCAAGAAAAGGGAGAGAATTCGGAAGAGGAGAAAACAGATTCAGTTCTTTAATTTCTGGATAAAGAAACAAACCCCTTACAGCAACCTTATATAGGCATATTTGCCTTCTAACAGCCTAGCACATGCTCTTATGTGCTTCTAACCACTTGCTAAAATATCCCTAACAAACTATTATACCCTATTACAATAATACCCCTTTATTACTCATAGGGTCATCACACACACACACACACACAAAGAAAAAAGAAAAGAAAGGGAAAGTTCAACCATGAAGGATAGATCATGGAGATATCCTCAATCCTTTAGAGGAGGAAGAGCCCATGTAGGTCCTTAATTGTTCCTCAAAAGGCTGTAGCACGAAGTCATGCTTGATGATGATTGCTGAGCGGAGGTAATGGAGCATATCAGCCTTGCTAGAGCAACATGTGTACCCATGAAGGATATTTAGATAATGGTATCAGATCGATCAATTCCAAGATTGGTCATTACTTAGCTGCCAAATGAACAGAGCTAAAAGTTAGAGCCTGTTTGAATTTGTGTTAGTTTCCAAATTTTTTTGTTCATTTCCAGAATTTTCAAAATGAAAACTGAAACTATGTTTGATTTTGTGTTTGGTGTTAAAAAAAAAATGAAAATTTTATATATGTTCAATTTTTGTGTTGATTACATTCCATTTCTTCTTCTTCTTCTCACTCTATATGTGCGCGCGCGCGCGTGCGCGTTATATCATAATATTATATATTATAGTATATTATATTACTGTAATTAAATATAAAATAATATATTATATTAAAATAGAACAACTATTAATTATTAGTAATGTTATATTAACAATATAATTATATTAAAAAATTGGACACAAACACAAAAATCAAATGACTGGTTCAGTTTCCATTTTTTCCAATTGAAATTGACCCAAGAAAACCAACAATGATAAAGAACACCAAAAAACTGACAGAATTTTCATATAGTGGCTTCATGAAAAAAAAAATTGAGTTTTTAACTTGCAGGCTCATTTATTATGTTCTAGGATGATCAAATGGGAATCTGATGCAGGCCTTATTTCATTATCTTACTAATCTTTAACCAGAATAGTTCTTACCTAGAACTGTTTCTTCAAGGGTTGGATTGATACTAAATCTCCTGTTTAATGGGAAAAGTTTTTGCCTGCCTAATTGTAATAATAATTGTAGAGATCTTAAAGGTTTTCTTCTTTTTTCCCTAGGCTGCATTTCATCCAAACTGCTGTTGGTGATTTCTTCAGTTAGCTACCATCATTCTCCATATTTTTATAGTAAGATTATATATTAATGCAGAATGCGCATGCTCCTTTTCTTTTTTCACTTTCTTATGTAATTACATACCCTCTTCCCTTTTGCATCAACTAACTTTATCTGTACAATGCACACTTTTGGATGAGACGTTCAAGTTTTGTATGCTCCAATTTCTTAGTATTGGAGGAACTTGTTATGTAGATGGAGGTATTCTCTTTGGGCAAGTGAGTTGATCATTGTTTAATTATCAATAACACATCATGTCTTAATCCCACTATGTGAAGTTGGCTATATGAATTCTAGCTTTCTATTCATGTCTATATATGATTATATCTTTTATACGATCCTTTTAACTCATACCATACCTAAGAGTTCTTTTACTAAGTTTTTCTTGGTATTCCTCTGCCTATTTTGCTGAAGACTTCTATTCCATCTGCACAGATGTCTTCATCAATTTTCTTCTTACATGATCAAATGACTTTAATTGTGTTTCACAGACATTATTTTCATTGAGAGCCACCCCGACTTTATTACAAAATACAAATAACCTTTATATATATATATATATATATATATTATCAAATGTTCATTCTGTTTCTTGAAAACGGTATTAACTACAATGAGATCATGTACCATGTTAAAATACAAAATAACCTATTCTCTCGTTATTTCTTCCTTCACCTCTATGCACATCTTTATGCTTATTTGCTTCTCTACCTATATGACCATTTAAATCACCTCCTATTAAATGATCTTCTCACGGTAAGCCCATCTTCTCACCTCTTTACATCCATTACCTCATCCTTTAAACCTTATCCATAATAAGCCATACTTTCCAATGTTCTAAAGTTACATATGCCAACTTACCAAATATTTTAGTCTTCTCACCAACACCTATCTCATCTCTTTGAGGCAAATAATATTTATTCTTTCCTAATGATCACATCTAACAACTTTCACCCAGGCAGAGTTTATTGTTAATTATCATACGGAAAAAATAGTTGACCATCATTTGACATTGTGGTGTGAAAGTTTGTATTGTTCAATTGACATAAGGTATTGGTGGGATGGATCTAGGGGAATTACATGACAGGAGAATTTCCTTTACTTTCCCCTTTTTGATAAAATTTTAATCTTTAGTTAACTTGGCGAGGCTTGAATTTGATTCCCTCCAATGGTGAATCAAATGTCTAGCTGCTACATCTTCGCGTGTGAGATAAATTTCCATCTATATTCTTTTAACATTATATTATTTTCTTTAGATGTAATTTTGTTGTATTGTGACAATATCTTTCCTTCACATCTTAATGTGTTATCTTGCATCCATTGTATTTTTTTCCCAAGAATTCAAAGTCTCCAACAGATGTCTGCCTTGATATTTAATCAGTGAACCAGGGGGGAGATGGGCCGGAAAGCTGGGCGGCTACATATAAGCCCAAAGAAATTTGGGTCTCTTCAGAAACCTTGCATGAAGGAGATGATAACTTTTCTTAATTGTTTGGCTCTTAACCACAACAGTGATGAGAAATGCGTTAGGCAAAAAGATCTCTTGAATACATGCATGGATGCTCAGGCAACTTCTTAACTCAATTCTTAACCTTCTACTTATCATGCTTTGCTTTTCTCCCTCTTTAACAAGAAAGCCAAAAAATCTAGTACGGAATAATTGATAACCTTTGGTTGACCTCTTAGACGATCTTGTTAAATCTCAGCTTTGCTGTTGATTTTGTTGCAGACTAGCAAAAGCAGGAAGCCCTGGGGAAGCATAAATTATCATCTGCAGCGGCTCAGCAGGGGAAGGAAGTAGGAGAATCCAACCTAGTGTTTGATTTGACTGACTCCGTAAACCCACAATTTGTTCTTAAGTGGTAGTAAGTAATAACGCCAGTTGGTGGTTATGTTTTTGAACAAAAGTTACTGATTTTGGTCCATCAAGAACCACCAGAAATTACTAGATAATTGTCAGAAACATTTTTCGAGCATGCATCCAGGGATTATTGTACTTTTAGAGATGAAGGCCTGTTTGGCTAAGGTTTTTTTTTTTTTTTTTTAAAGGAGCTTTTAAGTTATTTAAAGTTTTTAAGTTAAGTAGTATTTAAACTGATAACGTGTTTAGATAAATGTGTTTTTAAATTATTAATTAATAATTATGTGTTTGATTTGTAAAAATTGATAAATTGTTAAAATTTGTCAAAAATATTAAGATGGACATGTTAAATAATATAAATAAAATTTATTAAAATATTAATTTTTAATAAAAAAATTATAAATTGATGTCTGATACATAGTTATTAAAGGTTTGCTTAGGTGCCTTCGACACCTCAATTGAGTCAAGGTGAGGTGTTTTCCAGGAGGTGCGTGCCTTGCACGGCAAGTTGCTTTGGCGTGAGACACGCTTCATGAAACTTGTTGTCAAGTAGCTAGCTGCCCATTGAAACTAACTGTCATTCTCAATTTCAACCTCTTTTATTTTAAGTTCTAGCTTGCTTTTGTGAATTTTTTATTTGTTTTATTTGATTAGAATTAAAATTAAACAAACTCGATTACAATCGAATTTAATTTTGGCTTCGACCGTATTGCGCGGGGGGGGGGGGGCATCAACGCCCCTCTCTCCCAGCACCCCTCCACGAGAGTAGTGGTGGGCTTTGGCCCAAGTCCTTCACTATCACCACAGCTTCCTTGAAAAATTCACATTTAAGTTTTGTCTCAAATTATCTTGGTTAGGTCAAATAACAGGCTTTATTCTGAAAATTAAGACATATTTTAACCTCTTTATTGATTGTAGATTTGTAATGTTTATTGATTGTGAATTTGTAGTGTTTTTGTGTTTGTTTAGAACTTTGCATAATGATTGATATTTGTTTGAGTTTGAGACTTTAAGTTTAAATTTTGATGATGTTTCTAGTTTAGAATTTGCATGATGAATGAATCAATTTTGATGATGTTAGTTTAGAATTTGAAGATGATGAATAATGAATGATATGCATGTATTATTATTGATAATTTAATAGTTATTTATGATTTTACAAGATTTTGATTTTTCTTAAAAAATGCGTCTCGCTTCGTAAAGATACGCCTTGCACCTCAAGTTCCAGAACCATTTGCGCCTTGGTGGGCCTATCGTCTTTCAAAATTATGGTCTTATAAAATACTTACAATTATAAATTATATATAATTATTAAAAAATATATGAATATAATATTTTGTTTAAATTTAATTTATAAAGTAATTTAATATATAAGTTGGAAGTATTATATAAAATTTTATAATTTTTATATTTTATCAATACATATCAAGTATAAAAAGTAAATAAATATTAATACTTAAATATATATTTGTTTTATTTATAAATGTTGGTTCCTTAAGGTATGGCCACTAAGAGGGGAGATGAATTGAGTATTTAAATTTTTTTTTTAATAAATATTATTGATTAATTATTTTCTCTAAAAATATATATAATTTTTTTTAATTAAATTCTTATTATTTTCTCTAAGAATATGTAAGTTTGAGATTAATAAATTACAAGTCATAAGTATAGCAAGAATAAATAAATGAGGCATAAAACAATTTATTGTGGTTCGGTGTCTCCACATATATCTACTTCACTCTCTCAATGTCTCAACCACCCTTAGGGTTTCACTAAATTCACCAAGATTTTTACACTATTTCATCTTGAAAACTAGATACACTCCTAGATTACAATGGGTTCTAGGAATACCACCAACAACAAGGTTTTCTCCATAGTTTACCTTGGAAACTAAATTCACCTAGATTTTAACAGTTCTAGAAAACTTACACAATCTACAATAGTAATTTAAATGTTACAAATAATTTGTTCACATTTGGACACAAATAAATAATTAAGAACAAATTATACAAGGTAATAATATTTAAATAAATAAATAAACGGTAACCTTAGTTTGAACGAAGAAGATCGGATTCGACTTTACGATATATTTTTCTCCTCTTACCTTGTGACTCTTCGGTAGATGAACAATGAATCTTTGAGAGACTTGAAATGTTTGAAAATTAGCTTAAAAGCTTTTGAGAGATTTGAATGTGCAATATGTGTAATGAATACTCAAAAAATGAGTTTGAGAAGTATTTATAAATATTTTAGCTACTAAAAAAATGGTTAATATGAGATTTGAAATTCAAAAAATGATTAGATTTTTTCAAATAATAAGAAAACATGTCTCACTTTTAATTCAAAATAGATTTACTTTTTGTATGAGAAATCAAGATTTGAAAATTCAAATATAAGTTTTTGAAACATAAATGATTAAAACAATAAAATATGTCTAAAAACAATCTTCTTTAATTTAAAATAAATTTAGTTTTGCATGAGTAAAAGAAAATATGTTTAAAACTAATTCTCTTTAATTCAAAATAAATTTATTTTTTTATGAGAAAGAAAAAACATGTCTAAAAATAATTTTCTTTTAATTTAAAATAAATATACTTTTTGCATAAGTAATAAAAATATTTATCAATAAATAAAAATTCAAGTATAAAATTTTGAGACATAAATGATCAAAATAATGAAACATATTTAAAGACAATCCACCTTTAATTTAAAATAAATTTACTCTTTGTACCCACTTTTAATTCAAAATAAATTTATTTTTTTATATGAGAAATAAATACATTTATATCATAAAAATATTTTTGTTAATTATCAAAACTTAATTAATATGAGCAAGTTGACTCAACAATAAATTTAATATATATTATAAAATTACAAGATTAGATTAGATAATAATTGATAATCAAATAAATTTGTTAATTATGAAATTTAAAATTAGATAACACTATTTAAATTAAAATTCAAGTATTCCATATATATACAAAAAAGGGTTAGTAGAAGCAAGAGATGGTAATGGTGCGATCAAGGAGGAGACTCACAAGGTGATGGTTGATCTAGAGAATGAGGCAACGGGAAATGCGACGACGCTAGGTGGCTTGTGACGATGGATCTGGAAGTAGAGGTAGCGATGGTGCAATCAAGGAGGATACCCGCCAACAAGAGGTGGTTTGCGACGGTTGAGTTGGGCAACAGTGGTAATGGAGAAGGGACAACGACGGTAACGATAGTTATGACAAATGCAAAAGGAAAATGGGAGAAGAAAAAGCAATGAAAGAGAAGAGGTAATGTTATAATAGCAATGATAAGAGGTGTAAATATTGAAAATATTGGAAGGTAAAATAGTAAATAACTTAGTAAAGGCAATAGGCTGGTGATAACGTTTTTGTGAAAGTTAGAAGGTAAAAACTTTAGTTAAACACTGTTGTATTAAAGTTTAAGGTAGATAGCTTTTAAACTATTTAGAGGCTGTTTGGCCTATCATTTTTAATTGTAGCTTTTAAGTTAAATAACGGTTAGCATAAAAGTCGTGTAATGTTTAAGTTGATAACATGTTTGGATAAATGTACTTTTAAGCTGTCAATTAATAGTTATGTGTTTGGTTTGTAAAAGCTGATAAGTTGTCAAAACTAACAAAAAGACTAAAATAGACATAATGTTAAATAATTCAAATAAAATTTATAAAAATACTATTTTTTATAAAAAAATTATAAATTAATTTCTAAATATTAGATAAATTATACATACTTATTAAAAAAATATTAATATAATATAAATACATCTTCTATTATTTTTTAAATATTATTATTAATATATATACAATATATATATACTTACAGCTCTAATATATATATATTGTATATATTCTGCTACGGACGCCATCGACGATGGAGGAGGAGGCCGTGATCGAGGCTGGAGGCGACACCTGATGGTGACGGCGGTAATGGAGGAAGGTCGATGGTGCTCAGCGACGACTGCGACAAATCTGGAACCTAGTTGTAGCGATGGCGCGACCTGGTGTTGCAACAATGGTGCGACCCAGCTGGACTACACGACCATGTCGACGGCGGTATGGAGGAGGGGCAACGGCTGCGGCGTCGGTAATGGTAGAGCAAAACTTGGGAAAAGATGATGGAACCTGGTTGAGATTTGGGAGAAGATGAGGGCATTTTGGTATTTTAATTGGTCAACCAAGCAGCGTTTTTGGGCAAAGCTAGGGGTACCAGCTTTTGAAAAACACTGGTATAATAGCTTTTACGCAGGACAACTTTTACGCTAAAATTTTTTGCCAAACACTTTACCTTCAAAAGTTGTATAGCTTATCCGCGATCAAACCGGTAAGCCAAATAGCCTCTTAGTGTGGTCAAACACTTAAAAAGAAAAAACATTGAATAGCTTATACATAACCAACTTATAAACAGTCAAATGGCTTAGCCAAACAGGTCCTAAAGCTTTTGACTTCTGAGCTTTTAAGCTCCTTTTTTTTCCTCTTCTGACCCAGAATATTGACTGAATTGATGTACGGGACGTTATGTTGATCTAGCAACGGCGGTCATGCTGTTGATAAGATATATATATATATATCTGCATCACGATCTTTCCTGGTTCAACAATTTTCTTATGTATGAGCTTCATCGAGTACCATTTCCCGGAGACCACCGAGAAATATTTCCGCTGTGAATTTCGGGAGGGGTCATTATTCCGAACCACCAAAATCCAATTGGTTAAAATGCTTTTCCAAGTACCATAAGACCAAACAAACAGAGTAACAATGCATAACTAGAAATAAAGCTTAACCGACCTTGAAAAATCAAAATTGATGGCTCCAGATCATAGATGCCATCAAATCCAAGTTCAAAGTTTTCCCCCAATCGGGCAATGCAAAAATACAAAGTACCACCCAGCTAGTAAATAATATAGTTTGAGCACGGAGAGAACACTGCCTAGTCAACTTCCTCAATCTTGGGGCCAGCACCACTTCCACCAGCGGGAGGAGCATCATCATCCACGGGCCCTCCCGCGTCACCACCTGCACCTTGGTACATCTTTGCAATGATAGGGTTGCAGATGCTCTCGAGCTCCTTCATCTTATCCTCGAACTCGTCAGCTTCGGCAAGTTGGTTGCTGTCAAGCCATGAAATTGCCTCATCGATAGCATCTTCGATCTTTTTCTTGTCCGCTGGGCTAAGCTTGGCACTGATCTTCTCGTCCTTCACGGTGTTCCTCATGTTGTAGGCATAGTTCTCCAGTGCGTTCTTCGCCTCCACTTTCTTTTTGTGTTCCTCATCCTCGGACTTGTACTTCTCTGCCTCTTGCACCATCTTCTCTATTTCTTCCTTGGACAGCCTACCCTTGTCGTTGGTGATGGTGATTTTGTTCTTCTGGCCAGTGGTTTTGTCCTCGGCGGAGACATTCAAAATACCATTGGCATCGATATCGAAGCACACATTGATTTGAGGCACGCCTCTAGGGGCAGGAGGGATGCCGGAGAGCTCAAATTTACCCAACAGGTTATTGTCCCTTGTTCTTGCCCTCTCACCCTCGAAGACCTGAATCAGAACTCCAGGCTGGTTGTCAGAGTAGGTTGAGAATACTTGCTCTTTCTTGGTTGGAATGGTGGTGTTTCTTGGGATCAAAACAGTCATCACTCCTCCAGCAGTCTCCAGACCAAGGGACAGAGGGGTGACATCTAACAGAAGCAAATCCTGGACCTTCTCATTGCCTTCTCCACTCAAAATAGCAGCCTGAACAGCAGCACCATAAGCGACTGCCTCATCAGGGTTGATGCTCTTGCAAAGCTCCTTTCCATTAAAGAAATCCTGCAACAACTGCTGCACCTTTGGAATCCTGGTAGATCCACCAACAAGAACGACATCATGGATAGTGCTTTTATCCATCTTGGCATCCCTTAGACATTTCTCCACTGGCTCCATGCATTTCCTAAAAAGATCCATATTCAGCTCTTCAAATCTAGCACGAGTTATAGTGGAATAGAAGTCAACGCCCTCAAACAATGAGTCAATCTCAATGGTAGTCTGAGCAGTGGAGGAAAGAGTTCTCTTTGCCCTCTCACAAGAGGTCCTCAGTCTACGAAGTGCCCTGGGGTTGCCACTGATATCCTTCTTGTGTTTCCTCTTGAACTCCTGAACGAAATGATTCACCATTCTATTATCAAAATCCTCTCCACCAAGATGAGTATCACCAGCTGTGGCTTTCACCTCAAAGATACCTTCTTCAATAGTGAGCAGGGAAACATCAAAAGTACCACCACCAAGATCAAAGATGAGCACATTCTTCTCACCAACACTAGTTGCTTTCTTGTCAAGACCATATGCAATGGCAGCAGCAGTTGGCTCATTGATAATACGCATGACATTGAGCCCGGAAATAACACCAGCATCCTTGGTAGCCTGTCGCTGTGAGTCATTAAAATAAGCAGGGACAGTAACAACAGCGTTCTTCACAGTCGATCCAAGGTATGCCTCAGCAATCTCCTTCATCTTTGTGAGAACCATAGAGGATATCTCTTCTGCAGCAAACTGCTTCTCTTCCCCCTTGTAGTTGACAACTATCATGGGCTTGTCACCAGGACCAGGAACGACTTTAAATGGCCACAGTTTAATGTCACTCTGGACAGTGGTATCGCTGAATCTCCTCCCAATGAGACGTTTTGCATCTGAAAAAAAAATTACGTAAGCAGCAAACTTGAAAAAACACTACTACTTCTAAGGACAAAGATGGAAACCGTAATTAGGTAGGCATACAGCATATTTTGATAGCAAATAATCTTTTATTAAGAAATACGTAACATAAACATTACAAGGTAAGAGATAAAAATCATATCCAACCCAATAAACTTTCATAAAATCATAATTTCTATTGAGTCGAAATCAAACTGTGAGAAAAAGGCTATAAAATCCCAAAACAAAGTGATACCCAGAACTATTGTAATTATGGAGAAGTCCACGTGGAGTGTGGAATGAGTGGAGAAAGCCTTGGAGACAAATCCACATAGGCCTTACAATAGCAAAGTTTCCAAGTGCAACAGAAGCAATACAGAAGGCATAAAGTTTCATTCTTAATCCCATTACAGGAAGCAACAAAGACTATAAACATTAACCTTACTAAATATAATATAATTTAGTAATAAATTGTCTCTGCAAAAAATGAAAAACTAAAAAACCAGCAAAATCAAATTCCTCAAACAAACTAGTTCACTTTCCAAAGAAATGATAGACAACCTAATCTCATACATAGATTAACAAGGAGAAGTCAACCCACCCACGACAAGGATTACAGTGCATATTAATTAGGTTTTATCTAAATAATCTAAAGGATGGTGGTTTTTTAACCGAACGTGCATGCCAACCTTGTGTGCCGACATGGGTGAAACGCCTGTCAGAATTAGAAACAAACAATTTCACCTCCGTCATCTCATGTGCTCAGTACGAGCAATTGTCTCAAAAATCATTATCCTAATCTAAAATAGTAACCCAAAATTATTCAATTAGCCAACTTCCATCACATCACACCCAAAAGGCCAAGCCAGATACGAAACAAGAGCTTAGTCGGTACAATTTCACTAACGTTATGTTTGGCAGGAAAAGAAATGGGGAGTTCCTTTATTTCTGTTTAGATGTTTAAAAAGAGAAAAAGGAAACGATTCTCCTTATTTGAGAGTTTAAAAAAATAAAAATGAATAAAAGGGTTACAATATTAAATTTTTAATATAACTCCTATATTATATTTTATATTCCAATCCATGACAAAAAAAGCAACCAAATAAAAAAAATTAATTGAAAAAGACCCACTTCCCCGCTTAGCTCTTCAAACCTTTTCCTTTCCCCTCCATCACCTCAATCCAAACATAGCCTAAGTCATCCGTCAATTTGGATGATAGAAAAAACAAAACGACCAAGAGATAAAACAAAACTAGATCCAGAACCATTGCAGATCCGACAGAGAAAAAGAGTGCAAATATTCGACCACACAGTAACTGCATCCAGATTTTTATAGATCCATAATCATGCAAAGGGCTCATTCATATACATTTACTGGATTAGAGATCTAATGGAGAAGAGGATCTTACCAAAGACGGTGTTGGTGGGGTTCATAGCGACTTGGTTCTTGGCGGCGTCACCAATGAGACGCTCTGTGTCGGTGAACCCGACGTAGGACGGCGTCGTTCTGTTGCCCTGATCATTGGCTATGATCTCGACCCGATCGTGTTGCCATACTCCAACGCAGGAGTATGTCGTTCCTAGATCGATTCCGATAGCCGGACCTTCTCCTTTCCCAGCCATGTCTCCTTTGCTTGCTTAGCTTCGAAACAGCGCACAGGAGAGGGAAAGTGAAGGCGAGAAAGAGAGAGAGCCAAGATGTATAGAGGGAACACTTTATATAGAAAGAGGGAGAGCAATTAGGGTTAGGAGTAAACAAAATACAGCTGTTTGTAACTTTGCTACTTTCTAGAATGTTCCTTACTGCCGACCAGTCCGATGTTCTCTTTTTCCCATTGGTTCCATTCAATGGATTCAAGATTCCTTGGCCGTGCTGTATGACGACATCCGACGGCCTGGTCCACGAAAACCGAGGAAGCCCAGTCCACTCTGGTGTGATAAAGTTCGGTCTAGCCCAATTGATTGAAATTTTCGATTCAATTTGGTTAATTTTTTTAAGGAGAATCCGATTCTCTTATTTTGAGTTGATTTTTTTATTAGAACTAATCAAATTAATTGAATTTTTAGATTACGTTATTTTTATAATTATAAAACAACATTATTCTTTTATTGTGACACAATTTTTCAACTTATTCCGTCCTTTGTTCGATTTTTCAGCTTGTTTGCTCTATTGATTAGTTCGATTTTTATTTATTTTTTGTGATTGTTTAATTTATTTGATGGGTTCATTTATATAATTTATATTTAATTTTTTAATTATCAATTTATTAGATTTAATCAATCAATTTAATTTGATTTAATTTTCTGATTTAATAACTTTCGATCAATTACACACCCTCGGTCCAATATTGGTGAAGGATGACTGGTGTTCAGCCTTTATAAATACAACCGTCCGATTGGAGCGAATTTAAATGTGTTTTTTAAATTAAATTTTTACTGTTGATTTATTTATTTTTAAATTATAATTAAATCATTTTTGTATATTTGAAATTTGAACTATCACTTAATAATTTTGATATTTTTAACTATAATAATTAATAAAAAATAAAATATACTAACAATAATGATATTTTTTTTTAAATTTGAGATTTGTCAATTAAATTAGCCCACCAAAATTATTAATTTGCATAGTAACAGTTTCAATGTTTTACTCAAAATTATGAATTTATTATTTACCTAACAATCAATTAAAATTCATAATTAAATAAAAAATTCAGACTTTAAAACTTAATTTTATTTGGGATTTGGATGAGTGAATGATTCAATAGTCTACTGAAATTTCAAAACTTAAATTAAATTACTTTAGATAATTTTTAAAATTATAAAACCATAATCAGCTGCTTCTCTTATAGTTTAGCGATTTAGCCATTGGGGTTAGTTTGGTTTGATTGATGTGAATGGTTCAGTTTTTTCTTGCTCGCCCCTAATTGGTAGATTGTGTTAGTATGAATTTTGTATAAACTTGAACCCAAACCAATTATATATATTGGCTTCTTTTGAACTTAGATTTAATCTAATTATAATGTGTATCAAATTGTTTCTAGATTTTATAATCTAAAACTTGTAGCACACAAAAATATTAAGGCTCATAAAACTTATTTTGGTACTTTTTTTAAAAAAAAAAACAACTTGGACAAAACAAAATAGATTTGGCTTAATATAAGTTAGAAAATAAACACAATTTTAGGAAAATAAACTTTATTTTAATTTGATTGGGTTGGGTCAATAGCCTAACTCGCCCTTAACTTTAACCAAGTTTAGAAAATAGAAAAAAGAACAAATGAAAATAAAAGGAAAAAAAAAAAAAACCCTAATTTTATTAACACCCTTATTCAAGTAAGTTTGGATGTCTTTAAAATGGTGAATAGGATGAGTCTGAACTCATGACCCATTTTTTTATAACCATTTGTATCATATATCATATATATGATACGTATATTTAAAAATATAAAAAAATTACCAATAATATTGTAATCCATGTAAGAAATGGTGGACGATAAAGTTTTTAAGATTGAGAGATCAATTTTTTAGAGATATTGTATTCACTATTTTACATGATTTAGAGATATTATAGTCATATCAATTATAAATTTAACATGACAAAATGTTATGATACTTTAACGAGACAAAAAAAATTAATTATCAAGTATCTTACCTTAAGTTTTATATAATCAACATCCTAACATACCCTAATGAATAGGCATTATATTTGTACTTACCTTGTCAGGTAGCAGCCAAAAACCTCAACCTATAAATCATTCTACTTAATTAATTTTAAAGATTTCTTAATAAGTTTATTTTTTATTCTTAGTTGATTTTTTATTTAATTTATAATTTTATTTTCTAGTCAGTTTCCACTTCTTATTATGTAAGAAAACCTTAATTTTAGTAAACAAAGAAAATAATTTATAAATAACAAGGTCGACTTGTTATTCAATATGAGCAAATTATTTGTGAGAGACCAGTAAAATCTAAGAATTATGTGTAATTGAAATTTGGGTTTAGAGAGAAAATATTGAATTTGTAGTTATAAACTTTACTACATAGTGATATTTTACGACAATAATTTGTTTCTTTTAAGAGTTTTCACATAAAAATTTATTATGATTCAATGTGATTAGATTTTTTATTTTTCATCTTATTTTTCAATAAGTGGTATCAATGATTTGGTTATCGGTTACTTAGTACACAATAGATATGTCAAGTATGATGAAGTTTGATTTCAAAATGTTCGATAGGAAGATCAATTTTGGCTTGTGCCAAATACAAGTCAAGAATTGTTTGATTCAATATAGGTTACAAATGTGTTGAAGGCCAAATCAACTTCTAAAGGCTCTAAAAAAAATTGGTATAGTAATATGCTGGAATTGCAAACAATCTAGTCATGTGAAAAATGATTGTCACGTTGATAAAGCAAGTCTAGTAAAAAGCATCAAAGATTGTGATGTTGAAAGTTCGTCTCTCAATTTTGTGAGAGATGAAGATGTTCTCTAAAGAGATTAATACATCCTCATGGAATGCCTTTAGACCAACAAATTTTTCATGAAAGAGGATGTGATACTTCTGTAGGTCCATAAGTTTACACACAGGCATTGACTTGGCGGTGATGCAAGGTGTGTCATGAAAAGAATGTTGATGGCGAGCTCACAAGGAAGCCAAGCATGACTGTTGCACCATAGTTTTTCAATAAGTTGTTGAGATTTTTAGTGAGAAATCATAATTAGTTTTGAAAATTTCCTAATAAGTTTATGTCATACTTCTAGTTGGTTTCTTATTTAGTTTGTAATTTTATTTCTTAGTCAGTTTCACTTTTTGTTAGACAAGAAAACATTAACCTTGTTGAATAAGAAAAATAGTAAATAAATAAGATGCTTAACTTATTATTCAATGTAAACAAATTACTTATGTGAGATCAGTGAGAGATATAAATTAGGTGTAATTCAGATTTGAGTGTAGAGAGAGAATATTAACTTTTGTGATTGTAAATTTACTATATAGTGATATTTTTTTCTATCGTCCTAACGGTCGTGTTTTTTATTTTTTTTTAGGGTTTTTTATTTAAGAATCTCTTGTATTTGAGTGTGATTAGATATTTTATTTTTTATTTTATTTTTTAACACCATTTATGATGGAGTAGTTCATGGGTTTGGATCAAACGGCCGAAAATTTTAGATATACAATTCATCATCAGTTTTTCTTTTTTGAGAAAATTCTGAAGTTTAATTATTTAGGATAATCCAGTTATTTCAAGGCCCAATTCAAATCCATTCTTTACCGATATCTGGCCCTAGAAACAGGGTAGTTAATTACCTTGGGCCGAGACTGGCCCATGACGGAAATAAAAAACTGGTTCTCATTCATTGGGCCAGTGGACTGGACTCAGACTCGCACAAGTTGGCGCAAAAAAAAAAAAAAAAAAAAATCCCCCTTTACCAGTTAATTTTTAATATTTTTAGCAACTACCTTTATTAATTTATGGTATTTAATTGAATATACAATGGTGATATATAGGAAATATATTAATTACAAATTAACTCGTATCCAAACTAAAAAAGATTGAAATACTTTGGTGAGGCCAGTGACATGGCATGCCAAATTTGCATCATCTTGTGAAAAATGTTTACTCTGGATGAGGAAATTAAATAGAAGAGTTGGATGCTCCAAAATGGAATTAGGATTAGGATTCTTTATAGATAATCATTTATCATTTTCCTGGAAAAATTTTTAGATGTCGGAGTTATCCAATTTGTGCTTTTGTGTGGGAACCCCCGCCTCGAATATGAAAAATTTATGCCTTTTAGCCTAAGATATTGTTTTGGGTTCTCGAACTTTTAATGTGTCTTTGCTTATAACACAATAATTGTTCTCTACTATTTCATTTAAGTTTTTCGGACGAAAGAGTAAATTGTGCGTGGCTTACCTTATTTCTTATGATAAGTTATTCTCACATTTTATGAGTTTTTGATTTTTGAACCATTCTCACGCCCTCGTGTTTCAATTTTTAAACCGTTTTCGCACGTATGTGTTTTAGGGTTTTTGAATTGTTCTCGCGCCCTCGTGCTTTAGTTTTCAAATCGTTCTCGCACTTTGCCCTTTGGTGTTTTTGAACTGTTCTCACGCCCTCGTGTTTCGATTTCTAAAGTATTCTCGCATGTCCATGCTTTAGTGTTTCTGAATAGTTCTCATCCTCTTGTGCAACGGCATTGAGACGACGAAAGTGATGGATTGGAAACGACCAGGAGTATGTGAGAGGCAGATTCAACAATGGAGATATGGAGATTTGTATTTGCCCAAGGGAAATAGGCGGGGCATCTCTCGTCAATATTTTTGGTTTTTTTTATTTTTTTGTTAAAATATTTAATTGTTAAATAAAAATAAAATAATTTATAAAATTAAAATTAATAATTATTTAATTGATAAAGATAAAATAATTTAAGATCATGATAACTGATAAAATAATTTAAATTATTGCATTAAATTAATATTTATTTAAAAATATAATTATATTATAAATCTAATAATTATAATTAATTAGTTTGATATATTGTATTCTTTTTAATATGTTCATAATTTTTTAATATATTGTATTATCAATAAATAATTAATGCTCAATTGTAATAGTTTAAAAATTATATTTGTGCATTTACAAGAAAAGACAATTATATTAGGAATTGCTTATATAAGTGTTAGTTAATCTTTTTTATTATTTCATGGTTAGAATTAAAAATTTTAGTCAATAGTGATAGGAAAATAGTTTATTAACGACAACTTATTTAATTTGTCGTTAAAATTTATCTTATAATGATGAAATTTATATTTAATCGTTAATAATACTATATTAATTATCAACATTAAAGCCGTAGTTAGCTTTTAGTTGTTAATATTTTTTTTTACTGTTTTCTAAAGCAGTTGATCCCCAAACAAATTTCACAATCCACGTCAGTGGAGGATCCCATGCAGAGCTTATATGTATATGTAAAAGAAAAAGTATCCTCAACATCCTTAGTGTGTTGTTGATTCGAGAAAAGCATACCATAGACTTGTCCACAGAGAGAGAGAGAGAGAGAGATGAGGAAGGAGTAAAGGCTGCAAGGTTTGCTTCCTTTCCAACCATGCATCTATATGTCCATCTTCAATGGGAGAGAGAGAGAGACAAAGATAGAGAGGGAGAGAGGGAGAAGCTACTTTTTGCCATGAAAATGAGTAAAAAGACACTCTCTCCTCTGACAAACAAAGAAAAGAGAGCTAGCCAGCCAAGGAATTAGATTCCTACACCACCATCAACCTTCATTATTTCCATCAATCTCTCTCTCTATGTATAATACAAAGCTTTCATTATTATAATTTTTTGAATTAAAGATCAATGAAACTCATCAGCTCGATCCACGTTTAGCATGTCCACTGAAAAATATGAGTTTCAGAAACATTTTTGGACAAAAAGTTGACAATTAAGACAAATTTCCATCTATATTGTTTTAACATTATATTATTTTCTTTAGATGTAATTTTGTTGTTGTATTTTGACAATATCTTACCTTCACTTCTTAATGTGTTATCTCGATTCCTTTGTATTTTTTCCCCAAGAATTCATAAAGTCTCCAACAAATGTCTGCTTTGATATTTAATTAATGAACCAGGGGGGAGATGGGCCGGAAAGCTGGACGGCTACATATAAACCCATAGAAATTTGGGTCTCTTCAGAAGCCTTGCATGAAGGAGATAATAACTTTTCTTAATTGTTTAGCTCTTAACCACAACAGTGATGACTGATGAGAAATGCGTTAGGCAAAAAGATCTCTTGAATGCATGCATGGATGCTCAGGCAACTTCTTGACTCAATTCTGAACCTTCTACTTATCATGCTTTGCTTTTCTCCCTCTTTAGCAAGAAAGCCAAGAAAGTCTTGATAATCTTTGGACGATCTTGTTAAACCTCTGCTTTGCTGTTGATTTTGTTGCAGACTAGCAAAAGCAGGAAGCCCTGGGGAAGCATAAATTATCCACCTAGTGTTTGATTTGACTCCTCCATAAACCCTCAATTTGTTCTTAATTAGTAGTAAGTAATCAAGCCAGTTGGTGATATGATAATTATGACTCAGAATCCTAATTCATTTATGGTTGAGTTTTTTAATTTGATCGTGATTATGATGTTGTCAAATTTGATTTTAAGTATAATTTATCTCATTTGAAAGAATATCCTCATGAATCATTTTTTGATCAGAATATGATTTTTTGTATACATCCATAAATAATTTTAGGCCTATATAATAGGTGCCAAAGTCATTAAAATTAGTGTGACAATACCACTTTTTGTTGTAGTAATATTTGCTTAGTGATTTACCCGTGGTTTTTCTTGATTTGAATTTTTCACGTAAAATGTATCTGATTGATAGTTTGATTGTGGTTTATATTTAATCAAATCTCGTAACAAACTGGTATCAGAGCTGTTGGTCAAACTATTAATGTTTGACAAATCTCAACTGTTGGATCTGCATCATCATCATTTTCTTCTTCAATTGGGTTTCAAGTTACCCAACCCTAGCCGTCGCCCCCGTCACCATTATCGACGACCTCTTTCGCCCTTGCCATAGACAGCCTGGACTTTCTTTATTCACAGCCGACCTCACAACCGCCATTAACAATTACTTCTATCTTCTCCAACCTCACTGTTGTTGATTGTCGGCCACTCGTAAGCCGCCTCTGCCATTGCACAAAGCTCCTCTACAAATTGTCGAAGATAGCCGCCTTCGTTTTCGCTTTTGCCGTGTAGTTGGCGCCCTTGTGCAGTCTTTTTTTTCGGCCAGTCGACTATGTCCTTGTTAACTGCCTCGCCTTTGCCGTTGGTCGCTTAAGTCAGCCCTTATAGTCACCAACGACCATCATTCCAACTTTCTTGTCATGGTCCATTGATTAGTGGTTAATTTTGTAAAAATTTTGTTATAATTATACCCTTCTTTTGATCTTAAAAATGGTTTAAATTAGATATTAATATATATTTTATGGTTATATGCAAGTTTAAATTGAAAAATGAATGAAATGAAATTTTAAAGTAAAATTTAATAATAATAATAATAATATATAAAATTATATATAATACATATACATCATTATATGCATGCATGTAATATATATATATAATATAATCTAATATATATATGTGCCATGTGTAATACATATATATAATATATAATTTATTAATAACATTAAATTATTATTATCTTTTTTTTAGGCATGAAGAATTCAAGCCCATGAAGAAATCAAGTCCATGAAGAATTCAAATCCATGAAGAAATCAAATCCATGAAGAAATCAAACCTATGAAGAAATCAAGCCCATGAAAAATTAAAGTCTATGAAGAATTCAAGCCCATGAAGAATTAAGGCCCAATTTGAGCAACCCATGGAAGATATTATTTGGAGAAGGCCCAAGGATTATTTTTAATCCTAATGAAGATTAAAAACCAATTTATAGAAATCTATTTTTATTTTTTATGTGAGAGCTTTATTATGTGTGTTTTTTAGCTAAAATCCATTTAACTATTAGGTGGATATTATAGCTAAAATCCATTTAACTTTATGAGTGCTTTATTAGGTATGTATTTTAGCTAAAATCCATTTAATATTAGGTGTGTATTATAGCTAAAATCCATTTAACTTTAAGTGTGTGAGTGCCCATTAGATATAATTATGTCTAATTGAATAATTGAAATTGTGTGGTTTGTATTGCATCTTGTGGCCTATAAATAGCTCACTTGATTGCATTTGTAAGTGTGATTATTATTCTTGAATAAAAGTTTAGTTGTTTCCTTATAATTCTCTCTTTGAGAATTGTTCTTGTTCTTTCTCATTTTCTTTAGTACTTTCTCTTATAATCTTACTTTTTTCTTTCTTCTTTTAAATTCTTATGTCATTTATTATTACTTTATTATTCACCGCCTAAATGGCCGGTTAATTTGTGCCTTTAAATTTCTGCAATTTTAATTCTTGTCATTTAATTATCCACCGCCTAAATGGCCGGTTAGTTTATGTCTTTAAATTTCTGCAATTTTAATTCTTGTCATTTAATTATCCACCGCCTAAATGGCCGGTTAGTTTATGCCTTTAAATTTCTTGTCATTTAAATTCTGTTATTTAAATTACGTCATTTAAATTTATGTCAATTAACTTTCAAATAAAAATGAGTAGTTAAATCTAATCTTGGGTTAAGGCAAGGACAGTGTCCAACGCCAATGATTCCCAAAGAAAGCTGCGCTTTAAATAAGTAACATTAATTTAAATTTCAGTATGAGTGTGTATTAATTATTAAAAAATCACTAGGTTTGGATTGGAGCGTAAGCCTAACTTAGAGCTTTCATGCCATGTATGAGAGTTACTAGAACTGGAAACGCTATCATACCTAAACCCAGATGATTAATTTAGTTGTTTTGTATATTAATTGCAATTGGATTTATGGTGGTTGCTTAAATTAGAATCTCGCATATCATGTATGGGGATTGCTTAACCTAGAACTATCATCATCTCTAATTGCATTTAATAACAAACCCTCATATCTGAAATTAAATTAATGTTGCTAATTTTTTATGCTAAAATTTGGGAATCAACGGGTTGGTACTGAAATTGTCTTAACTCAAGCACTATCCAAATTCATATTTTTACGTTTAATGTTTATTTCAATTTTTGCCTTACTTTATTTTCTAGTATCTGTTGTCTAAAAACAAAACCATAAAAAATCTTGTTGTCAATTTGTCCAAATGCGTGTGCGTGTGTGTGACATTCTTTTTCTTTTGCCATAAATAAATCTCTCAGTGGACGACCTGGATTCATCCAGAAAATATAAATTTAAATTTGGACTACAACTGCACTCGTACACTGGCGAGTATAAACCTCTCACTAAAATAAAAAAAATATAAAAGTTTTATTATGATTTGTTTTTATTGTGTTTTAATTGCAGGGTGAGAGTGCAGTCATCCATCCCTACCTCTGTCCGCTTCAACCTAACGTGCCAGGATCCGACCCGCTTCAGATCCAATCAACTAAATCCAACATATTCATATCTATTTTTGCCTAGATTGTTGTTTAGATCCAATATTTTAGTCTATTTTCAATTAGATTTCTTATTTATCAATTATTTGATACTATTCAGGGTTATTTAATGGCTATGTTGAAGTACGATATTCCTTTGTTGGATTGGAATATCAGATTTTCGCTATGGCGAGTTAAGATGCGTGCAATTTTAACACAAATGAATTTAGATAATGCGCTTTTAGGCTTTAAAAAATGCCACAATCATGGAGTATTTAGGAAAAATAGCGTAAGGATCGTAAGGCTTTGTCTCAAATATATCTACATTTATCGAATCAAAATTTTCAAAATATTTTGAAAGAAATAAATACGGCCACTTTATGGTTTAAAATTTAAATGATTGTGTATGATGAAGAGCTTAACCAGTAAGTTGCATTTAAAGCAAATGATGTATTCTCATCGACTGGTTGAAGGTACGTCTATTGAAAGCCATTTAACTGTTTTTAAAGAAATTGTTTTTGATTTGAAAAGTATGAAGGTTAAGTATGATGATGAAGATTTGGGTATAATTTTGTTATGTTCTCTATCAGTCTTGTATTCAACTTTTAGAGACACCATACTCTATAATTATGATACTCTCATTCTAAATGAAGTTTATGATATTTTGTTATCGAAAGAGAAAATTGATAAGCAATTATTAGGAAATTTTGAAAATCAGGGAGAGGGTTTGTTGATTAGAGAAAGAACACATAATAGAAATTCTAATGATTAAGGGAAAAGTAGATCCAAGTCCAGAAAAAACTTGTAATTATTATAAAAATAAATGACACATAAAGAAGAAATGTTATAAGCTTCAGAATAAACTTAAGAGACATGAATCTGACCAGAAAAGGGAAACAATCTAAAAATTTTGGTGAAACCAATGTTGTTGAAGATAACAATAATGATGGGAAACTTATGGTAGTTACTAATGAGATTACTAAACCTAGTGAAAATTTGATTCTTGACACAACATGCACATTTCATATGCCTCATAATAGGGATTTGTTTTCGACATATAAAACTTTGACATCTGGTAATGTATGTGTAATAATTCTTTTTGTAAAATTGTTGAAATTGAAACTATTAAAATTAAGATCTTTAATAGTATTATTTGAACTTTAACTAATGTCAGACATGTTCCCGATCTCAAAAGACATCTTATTTCATTGAGTATTCTTGATTTAAATGGGTACAAGTTTATTAGTGAATGTGGGGTTATTAAGGTAAGTAAATGTACTTTTGTTGTGATGAAAGGTATAAAACACTATGGTCGATTGTATGTTCTGCAGGGTCCTACCATTACAGGTGATTCTTCTGTTTCTACTTCTTATTTATTTGATACCGATTGGAAAATTGGAGATCTGTAAACATTGAGTTGGACCCCACCGGGATCCTTTAGGACTGAGTGCTTATCACTGTGCCAAAAGCTTAAGCTATTAATAGAACCGCAACTCTTTATCCCTATCCATATTGTGGGTGCAACCTTCTCCCCAGGCCTCACAAACAGGCAATCCAACAAAGCATTTGCTGGGGTATGGGCTATGGACCAACAATCCCCCCCTCGAATTGCGCTCGGCCATGGGCTATGGATCACCAAAATCCCACCCACTTCCCTAGCAACTACTTTGTGGGACAACCTGTTTGTGAGGCCTGGGGAGAAGGTTGCAACCACAGTATGGATAGGGATAAAGAGTTGCACATTTGCTAACAACTTAAGCTTTTGGCAAGGTAGTAAGCACTCAATCCTGAAGTTTCCTAGTGGGGTCCAACTCATTGCGTCTTCGGTAAGCAAAAACAAGTTAGATAAAGACATTTACAATTTGAAAAATGTAATTGACTATGTCCATTCTAATCTCTGGGGTCCGGTGGCTGCACACTCACCCTGCAATTAAAACACAACAAAATTTATATTAGATTTTTTTTCTTTTATTTTGGTGAGAGGTTTATACTCGCCAGTGTACGAGTGCAGTTTTAGTCCAAATTTAAATTTATATTTTCTGGATGAGTCTAAGTTGTCCACTGAGAGATTTATTTATGGCAAAAGAAAAAGAATGTCACACACAAACACACGCATCTGGATGAATTGGTAACACAACTTTTTTTTTATGAATTTTTAGATAACGGATGCTAGGAAATAAAACAAAACAGAAATTAAAATAAACACTGAATTTGAGAATATAGAATTAGATAAGACTTGAGTTAAGACAAATTCAGCACCAACCCGCTGATCCTCAATTTTTAGCAGAAAAGATTAACAACATTAATTTAACTTCAGATATGAGGGTCTGCTATTAAATGCAATTAGTGATGATGATAGTTCTAGTTTAAGCAATCCTCATATATGATATGCGGGATTTTATAGTTTAAGCTACTACTATAAATTCGATTACAATTAATATACAAAATAACTAAATTAATCATCCGATTTTGGGTATGATAGCGTTTCCAATTCTAGTAACTCTCATGCGTGGCATGAAAACTCTAAGTTAGGTTTATGCTCCAATCCAAACCTAGTGATTTCTTAATAATTAATACACACTCATACTGAAATTTAAATTAATGTCACTTATTTAAAACACAACTTCTTTTGGGAATTATTGGTATTGGATATTGTCTTTGGCTTAACCCAAGATTGGATTTAACTACTTATCTTCATTTGAAAATTAATTGACAGAAATTTAAATGGCGTAATTTAAATGACATGAATTAAAATAACAGAAATTAACCGGTCATTTAGATGGTGGATAATAAGAAGACGTGAATTAAAATTGTAAAGATTTAATGGCATAAATTAACCGGTTATTCAGGTGGTGGATAATAAAGTAACAATAAATGACATGAGAATTTAAAAGAAGAAAGAAAAGAAGTAAGATCACAAGAGAAGACAAGAAAGAGAGAACAAGAGTAATTCTCCAAGAGAAACTCTAAGAATACAACTAAATTTTGATTCAAGTAATAACAACTTTCACAAGTGCACCCAAGTGAGCTATTTATAACCCACAAGATGTAATACAAATCACACAATTTAAAATTATAAAACTAGACATAATTATATCTAATGGGCACTCACAAAATATTCACCTAACTAGTGGAAGAAAAATAGCTAAAAGACACAAAATATAAAAGACTTTAGGTGGTAAAACACTCATAAAAATACAAAACAACGAAAAGTCTTTTACAAGTTGGGCTTTGTTGGGCATTTGGTTGGTCTTAGACCTTTGGTTGGTCTTAGGCATTCTATGTGATTAAAATGATTGGGCCTTCCTTGTGATTAAAATGCTTGGGTCTTCCTTGTGTTGGATTCATTAAATAATTGATCCAAGTGCATTTGAAACATCTTCTAAACTCAATAATTGACCCTTAAATTTTAGTAGCAATAATGAGTCATCAAACGTTTTCGATTTATGCTCCTAATTAATTGTAGAAGTCAACTTCCTCACTTCATCTTGAAAATAATATTTAATACGTATAATTATTTATTTTAAGTATAAATATAAAACCAAAATGGGGATATAATTCATTAAGATTTAGGAAACATTAACCCCTCATCATCTGGCCAGAGTATCTGATGCTTTGCCTTTGATATGGTTTTGATGATAAAAAATAATTGTATTTTGATGATGAAATTATTTTGTTAATAGTTATTAACTTGATACTCTAAATTACTTTTATATGTTTTATTAAGCCAAAAATGAAAATTAATTTCATCATTTAATCCAATACCAAAAATCTTGTGATAAATTTTTTGATGGCATTTGGAATATTATCTTAAAAATGTTGTATAAAAAATCTTTTGAAAGAGCTTGATTCTAAAATAATATAGCCGTTGCTATAGTGATTTTTTAACCATTGCTACAATGATTTTTTGATTATAAATATGGTGTTAAGGGTTATAAGTTATAGGATCCAAAAGAGCCGAAAGTTTTAATTAACAAAGATATTATTTTTGATAAAATTGATATATTTCGTGGTTTGTTTGCAAATTAAAGAATCTAACCCTATAGGTTACCAAAGTTCTGATATTTAGGTAGAGCTTGAAATCAACAAGAGTTAAACATCTAAGCTTTCGTCATCTCAGATTAAGTCAAGCCCCAAGTCAAGTTCGAAAGCAAGTGCTAGTCCATTAGATTATTATATTGCTAAGAATAGACCCAGAAGAAATATTAGACCTCCTCAAAGATATGTTGAAACTGATCTTGTTACATGTGCTTTGAATGTGGTTGATGATAATCCTATAAATATGTTGACCAAGTCCCTACTTATTACAAAGTTCGAGCATTGCATAGATTTGGTTGGTATTCATCAACGATATTGATTCTTCTTGATTTTGTTGGAAGAAAGAATTCTGGATAATTCCCTTTGTGGATTTTGAGTTAAGATGGAAATTTGTGATAATTATGACTTAAAATCCTAATTTATCTGTGATTGGGTTTCCTAATTTGACTATGATTAGAATTTTGAATTTGACTGTGATTAGAATGTTATCAAATTCAATTTTAGGTGAGATTTATCTCATCTGGAGGAATCCTTATAAATCATCTTTCGATCAGGATATAATTTCCTATATACATTTGTAGATTATTTTAATTTTATAAATATATGCCAAGTCATTAGAATTAGTGTGCTAATATCACTTTTATTGTAGCAATATTTGTTTAGTGATATTGAATTCTTTTTGTCTATGATTTTTCTCTATTTGAGTTTTTTTACGTAAAATTCTATATTCGTGTATGTAATTGATGATTTAATCGTGATTTGTATTTAATTCAAATTCATAACAGGTGGTTATGTTTTTGAACAAAAGTTACTAATTTTGGTCCATCAAGAACCACTAGAATTTTCTCCATAATTGTTAGAAACATTTTTCAAGCATGCATTCAGGGATTATTGTTTGGCTTACCCTTTTTTCATCAGCTTTTAAGTTGAGTAAAGTTTAAAAATTGGGTAATGTTTAAATTCATAAGGTATTTAAATAAATATATTTTTAAGCTATTAATTAATAATTATGTGTTTGATTTGAAAAAAATGATAAGTTATCAGAAATTAACAAAAGACAAAAATAAACATGTTATATAATGCAAATAAAATTTATCTTTTTGTTAATTTTTAATAAAAATGTTCAATATATTAATTCAATATAATTAATATATATGTTATAGAGAGAGAGAGAGAACGGAATCGCAAAAGGCGACAACGACGATGAGAGGAGGTGGTGATAGAGGCAACGGTGATGACAGAAGACGACGACAGTGGTGACCAAGGATGAGTCTGATGATGACGAGATTAGAGAAGACAGATGGATGATATGAATTAGAAATGTGTGTTTTGTTTTAGAGTAAATAAATAATTTAATCGGTTAAAACAAAAACCTCCTAGTTGCATTTTTAGAAAAGTTGGCGGGAGCTTTTGCCAAACCCAGTGAAGTAGCTTTTAAGCTTAGTCGCATGTAAACGGTTGAATATTGTTAAACATTTCAAAAAAATAGATTATACAATTTATAAGTTAAAATAATTTATAAGCGGTGAAACCGGCCAAACCTGTCTAAAGCTTTTGACTTCTGAGCTTTTAAGCTCCTTTTTTTCCTCGTCTCACACAGAAATTTGACTGACAATTGATGTACGGCATGTTATGTTGATCTAGCAATGGTGGTAACGCTGTTGATAAGCAATTTTTCGATGTATGAGCTTCATAGAATGTCGTTTCCTAGAGACCACCACGAAGAAAAATTTCCACTATGAATTTCGGGAGGGTCATTATTCTGAACCACCAAAATCCAATTGGTTAAATTTCCTTTCCAAGTACCATTAACCAAACAGAGTAACAATGGATAACTAGAAATAAAGCATAACCGACCTTGAAATATCAAAATTGATGGCTCCAGATCATAAATGCCATCAAATACCAAGTTCAAAGTTGTTGCGTTTTATAGTGTGTCTATGGGTGGTTGTCCCACATTTGTTGTGTAAAGAGGTGAGAGTGGGTATTTATACTCCTCCCTCACACTTGGATTTGGGCCTTGGCAGCGGCGACGCGCACGAGGGCCAAGGGGTTCGCCTGCTCGTGCGCGTCGCCACTGCTGTCCGTCCGGTCGGGCGAGTGGGGCATTGAAGCCTGCGTTCAATGCGAGCTTCAATTCGAAGTTTCTTCGGTGTCTCGACCCAGCCTATAAAAGGCTGGTCGCGCCTCGCTCTTGGATCATCCGAGTTCAGAGTATTCCCTTCTTTCCCAAGTTCCGTCTCACATAGAGAGTGAGTCCCTTGAGTTCTGTCAAATCCGATCGATCGAGGTCGCTGTCCGTTTGGAGTAGACCGTTGTATCCCGTTGGCAGTCGTCGGAGCTTGCGAGTGACTGAAGCAGGGCGTTACTGTCTTCAGGTCAACGCCTTCTGCGTGCCTAGGTCTTCCTATGTCTTCATTGCGGTTGTTGTCTTCGAAAACTGGGTTTGCATCTCTGTTCTCCCAAGCTTGCTGCCATTAGTATATATATTGTTGTTGGTTTTTGACATACTGTTGTTATTTGTTGAGTTCGCGGCAACTGGATTGAAGTAGTTTCACGTTCTGTTACTGTTGTTATTAACTACTTTGGGGCTAGTCGATTGTGTAACTTGCTACACTATTGTATTGTTGTTCTAACAAAAGTTTCCCCCCAATCGGGGCAATGCAAAAATACTATGTACCACCCAGCCAGTAAATAATATAGTTCGCTCAAGGAGAGAACACTGCCTAGTCAACTTCCTCAATCTTGGGGCCAGCACCACTTCCACCAGCGGGAGGAGCATCATCATCCACGGACCCTCCCATGTCACCACCAGCACCTTGGTACATCTTTGCAATGATAGGGTTGTAGCTGCTCCCGAGCTCCTTCATCTTATCCTCGAACTCGTCAGCTTCTGCAAGTTGGTTGCTGTCAAGCCATGAGATTGCCTCGTTGATAGAATCTTCGATCTTTTTCTTGTCCGCTGGGCTAAGCTTGGCACTGACCTTCTCGTCCTTCACGGGTTTCCTCATGTTGTAGGCATAGTTCTCTATTGCGTTCTTCGCCTCCACTTTCTTTTTGTGTTCCTCATCCTCGGCCTTGTAATTCTCTACATCTTGCACCATCTTCTCTATTTCTTCCTTGGAGAGCCTACCCTTTTCATTGGTGATGGTGATCTTGTTCTTCTGGCCAGTGGTTTTGTCCTCAGCGGAGACATTCAAAATACCATTGGCATCGATATCGAAGCACACGTTGATTTGAGGCATGCCTCTAGGGGCAGGAGGGATGCCGGAGAGCTCAAATTTACCGAACAGGTTATTGTGCCTTGTTCTTGCCCTCCCACCCTCAAAGACCTGAATCAGAACTCCAGGCTGGTTGTCAGAGTAGGTTGAGAATACTCTCTCTTTCTTGTTGGGAATGGTGGAGTTTCTTGGGATCAAAATAGTCATCACTCCATCAGTCTCCAGTCCAAGGGAGAGAGGGGTGACATCTAACAGAAGCAAATCCTGGACCTTCTCATTGCCTTCTCCACTCAAAATAGCAGCTTGAACAGCAGCACCATAAGCAACTGCCTTATAGGGATTGATGCTCTTGCAAAGCTCCTTTCCATTAAAGAAATTCTGCAACAACTGCTGCACCTTTGGAATCCTTGTAGATCCACCAACAAGAACGACATCATGGATAGTGCTTTTATCCATCTTGGCATCCCTTAAGACATTTCTCCACCGGCTCCATGCATTTCCTAAAAAGATCCATATTCAACTCCTCGAATCTAGCACGAGTTATAGTGGAATAGAAGTGTTATATTTTGTGAAACATAAAAGAGGCCCAAGTCTGGGGGGCCTCTTATGGCAACCTGGGCTGGCCCTTTAGGCGCCCACTGGAGGGCCGCAAGACGCAGCCAGCTTGGGCCAAGCCCATTTCTCATATCACTTGATCTCTTGTCGTTTTGCCTGCTGCTGCTCCTTTTGCACGATTCAATCTAGTCCATCGGCGCTGCTTTTGCTGAGGCAATCCGAGCCATTCATTTCGTTTATATCTCGCCTCGAGATTGTCGTTTTCTGATCGCATTGAAGACGAGCTTGAATGAGGGGGTGGGGAGAGGGTCGGTCATTTTTCTAGGGTTTCATCTTTTACTCTCTCTCTCGTTCTCTATCTGTAAATGTTGTATAGTTCGTCTTCTGTAAGTGCTTCCTGATTTTGTGTTGTGTAAGGAAAGCTCCTAATCTGTAAGTGATTTTGTGGCTTACTGTTTTAGAAAATCAGGGTTGTTTTGTTATTGTTTTGATGTAATCAGATTGAATCTATTTAGTGGAAGTGAGCTCTTCTCACTGGAGCTCAAGTGGACGTAGCCCTATTTTTGGGGTGAACCATTATAAAATCTTGCGCCTCTTGTTTCTGGTTTATGTTTAAAATACTGTCAATATTGGCTGCGTTTAATTTTTCAGTTCGTGTGAGTTCATCTGTGTGAGATTTTGACGGTGTGTTTGTGTTTGGAGATTTTGCTATCTCTGTTTGTTTGTAACAAGAAGTCAACGCCCTCAAACAGTGAGTCAATCTCAATGGTAGTCTGAGCAGTGGAGGAAAGAGTTCTCTTTCCCCTCTCACAAGAGGTCCTCAGTCTACGAAGTGCCCTGGGGTTGCCACTGATATCCTTCTTGTGCTTCCTCTTGAACTCCTGAACGAAATGATTCACCATTCTGTTATCAAAATCCTCTCCTCCAAGATGAGTATCACCAGCTGTGGCTTTCACCTCAAAGATACCTTTTTCAATAGCGAGCAGGGAAACATCAAAAGTACCACCACCAATACTAGTTGCTTTCTTGTCAAGACCATATGCAATGGCAGCAGCAGTTGGCTCATTGATAATACGCATGACATTGAGCCCGGAAATAACACCAGCATCCTTGGTAGCCTGTCGCTGTGAGTCATTAAAACAAGCAGGGACGGTGACAACAGCGTTCTTCACAGTTGATCCAAGGTATGCCTCGGCAATCTCCTTCATCTTTGTGAGAACCATAGAGGATATCTCTTCTGCAGCAAACTGCTTCTCTTCACCCTTGTAGTTGACAACTATCATGGGCTTGTCACCAGGACCAGCAACGACTTTAAATGGCCACAGTTTAATGTCACGCTGAACAGAGGTATCGCTGAATCTCCTCCCAATGAGACGTTTTGCATCTGAAGAAAAATTAGGTAAGTAAACTTGAAAAAACACAACTACTTCTTATAAGGACAAAGATGGTAGGCATACAGCATATTTTGATAGCAAATAATCTTTTATTAAGAAATACGTAACATAAACATTACAAGATAAGAGAGAAAAATCATATCCAACCCAGTAAACTTTTATATAATCATAATTTCTATTGAGTCGAAATCAAACTGTGAGAAAAAGGCTATAAAATCCCAAAACAAAGTGATACCCAGAACTATTGTAATTATGGAGAAGCCCACGTGGAGTGTGGAATGAGTGGAGAAAGCCTTGGAGACAAATCCGTAAAGGCCTTACAATAACGAAGCAACAGAAGCAATACAGAAGTCATAAATTTTCATTCTTAATCCCATTGCAGGAGGCAACAAAGACTATAAACATTAACCTTACTAAATATAATATGATTTAGTAATAAAATGTCTCTGCAAAAAATAAAAAAACCAGCAAAATCAAATTCCTCAAACAAACTAGTTCACTTTCCAAAGAAATGATAGACAACCTAATCTCATACACAGATTAACAAGGAGAAGTAACTCCACCCGTGACGAGGATTACAGTGCATATTAATTAGGTTTTATCGAAATAATCTAAAGCATAGTGGTTTTTTAACCGAACGTGCATACCAACCGTGTGTGCCGACATGGGTGAAACGCCTGTCAAAATTAGAAACAAGCAATTTCACCTCCGTCATCTCATGCGCTCAGCACAAGCGATTGTCTCAAAAATCATTATCCTAATCTAAAATAGTAACCCAAAATTATTCAATTAGCCAACTTCCATCACACCCAAAAGCCCAAGCCAGATACGAAACAAAAGCTTAGTCGGTACAATTTCACTAACGTTATGTTTGGCAGTTGTGGAGGCAGGAAAAGAAATGGGGAGTTCCTTTATTTTTGTTTAGATGTTTAAAAAGAGAAAATGGAAGATGGTGTTTTTTTCGTGTTTTAAATTTTAAATTTATTTTCAATAATGTGTTTTAAATATCTATTTTGAGATTATTGAAAATGTATTTTTTTTTATCATTCTGAAAAATTATTTATCAAAATAAAAAATCAGAAAACACATTTACTTTAAAATTTTAAGAAAATTTATTTTATAATATTTTATTTAATAAATTTGATTTAAAGTAAATTGTAAACATTTATTACAAGAGATAGCAGATAAACATTTATTACAAGAGTAAATTATAAATTTGATTTAAAGAATTTAAATTATAATATAAGAGATAACAAATAATCTAACCGTATATAATGCATTAAAATTACAAAGTGTTTTCTAAATTAATTTTTAATTTGACTCAACTATTAGTTTCATAATAAATTTATTTTTACTTATAAATTGAAATCTATCGTTAATTTCGAAATTTAGATTATCCACGACATGAGACATTGAAAAAAAAGAATTATAAATCACAAAATAACAGAACATTGGTTTATCATAAACAAAATCCAAAATTTTAAAAATATAATTGAAAAGAAAATCAATACAAAAAACCCATATTACATATTCAATTTAATATTCAAACAAACAAAACAAAAAAACTTATATATATATTTTGATTCTCCTTCAATGCTATTACACAAGATTATTACAATTACATCAAGGTTATAAATCATTAAATTAAACCCTAATTCTAAAATTGAAACCCCCAAATCCAAAACCTGAAGAGAAGAACCCACGGGAGTAAGAAATCAAATCACAGAGGAAAGAAATGATTGGCAAAGACGGGGTGAGCTACAATTAGAATGGCAACAATGACTAGGGTTGTTGGTTGCGATGCTCGATCATTCGATAGTTGAGCGATGGAGGCAATGATAGTGGTGGTGGGTGTGGATGGTGATGGTAGTGGTGATCGAGTCTTGAAGAGAAGAAATAAGAGAGAAAGAAGGACTAGAGAGTGTTTTTCGTATTTTAAATTCAAAGAGGTTGTTTTGGCCGAAAACAGTCAATATGTAATTTTAATATTTTGAATTTTTAGTATTTTTTTTTATGTTTTGAAAATATATTTTTAAAAATAGATAAATAACACATTTTGAATATTTTTAAAAATTGAGAACGAAAAATAATTTAAAAACAATAAAAAGAACATGCCCAAAATAATTCTCTTTATTTGAGAGTTTAAAAAAATAAAAATTAATAAAAGGGTTACAATATTAAATTTTTTATATAACTTTTATATTTTATATTTCAATATATGACAAAAAAGCAAACAAATAAAAAAATTAATTGAAAATGACCCGTATCCTAATCCTGTTCCCTTTTTCTTTCAAAACATCTTCCAAACAAGGGACTTGTTCCCCCCCCCCCCCCCCCCCCCCCTCCCTGGCTATTCAGACCCTTTCCTTTCCACCTATTTGCACAATTATTTTGACAATTTATGTCAAAATGACAGATACATCCTTAATCTAAATGATTAATTTACCTTTAATTTTTGAGGCAACTATTATGTTGCCCACCATCGGGCAACATAACAGTTGCGTGACTGAGACAAGGGGGTCGACCACATGCATAAGGCCCACCCCTTCTCTCTCAGTCGGACAACTACTATGTTGTCAGACGGTGGGTAACATAACAGCTCTGTAACTTTTGATGCCCAATTTGAATATCATAGCGGGCCATACAATATCTCTCTATCTCTCGCTCTTTCTCTCATTGCGACAGTCTTTCTAGTCAGATTCCTTCTTTAGGCAACATCGTCTTTCCAACCAAATTTCGACATCAAGAACTTCGATAGTCACGTTTTTAGCATAATCTGATTGTGACTGATTTATGTTGTTCATTAAATAATTTTTTCTCTAAAATTTTAAAATAAACGTGTTTTTTATTTTTTTTTATTTTGAAAAATAATTTTTTATAAAAAAGTACGTTTTTAAAAATTTATACTCAAAATTAAAAATTAAAATACGAAAAAAAAAAATCACCTTATTTCTTATTTAAACATTTCCAATTTGACATTAGGTTAGTATATTAGAGCATTTAAATGCTGATGACATTTTGAACAGTTTGTCTATGTAACGTTGGGAAATTTGAGAATCTGATTAGTAGTATCAAACTTGAATGATCAAGGATCTAAGCCAAACATCATGAGTCATAATTGTTGGTATCAAACTTGAATGTTCAATGATCTAAAAGAAAAAAAAAATAGTGATAATTGTTGGTATCAAACTTGAATATATCAATGATCTAAAATAAATATCATCAGTGATAGTTGTTGTACTACAATTGTGTTTGTAAGCATGATGAATTTAACTTTCCAACTTCAATGTGTCTAATCGTGTTATATCATTGAAAACAATTCTCAAATGAATCAATAGTTTATTTAAAAAACACTCCAAAATACTTTGCTAATAAAATTATTATTTTTTAGATTGTCTTATATTTAAATTCAAATAGCCCAAATTAAAATATCTTAAAAATATGATTTTTATATATAATTCAAAACTATCTTATTCTCTGCATAAGTATAATATGATTATTAACATTAAAGAAATATGATTTTGGTGCTTATATTTTTAATTTAAAAAAACAAAATCAATAATTAAAATTAAAAATCACACTAAGAAAACAAAAAATCAAAAAAAAAAAAAAAAACCTTCCAATATGAGACGTCGACAATAAATAGGGGAGGAGACGCTGGCGGCAATAGCGGGGAAAGGACACGACAGTGGTAGCAAAGGGAAGAAAAGACGTCGGGAATAGTAAAATGGGCTAGTCCAAGTAGATGAGAGAGAGAGGCGGGTGAAAGAGACGCTGGCGGCAGTGACAAGAGGAAGAGATGACGATGACAGCACAGAGATGAGGAGATGTCAACATGACCGGTTTGAGTAGGCAAAGGGCGTGTGGAGGTGAAGCCAACGACGATAATGGGTAGAGATCCCGACAACAAAGGAGGAAGAAGAGACTATGAGAAAAGGAGAGAGAGGGAATGAATGAGGAAGAAAGAGCAAGTATTCAAATTATTGATTATTTGGGTCAATTTATTGTGATATTTTGGTGTTAAAATATCACGATAAATTGAATTATCCAATCAATTGTTAAAACAATTGTGCAAATAACATTTCCCCTTCATCACCTCAATCCAAACATAACTTAAGTCATTCGTTAATTTGGATGGAAGAAAAAACTACTATCAAATCAGAAGAAGTAAAAAACTGCAAAACAACAATGACTGAGAGATTAAACAAAACTAGATCCAAACTTGATCCAAAAACATTGCAATCCAACAGAGAAAATAGAGCAAATATTCGACCACAAAGTAACTGCATCTATATTTTATAGATTCGTAATCATGCAAAGGGCTCATTCATATACATACAAAGGCTGCTTGGCTTACCGCTATTTAAATGACTTTTAAGCCTTCTTACTTAAAAATTGTGCAAAAGTTTAAAATTAGCTATCTTTTAAATTAATAATGTATTTGAATAAGGATTATGCTACTTGTACAGAAAAGTTTTACAGGAAGCTTTACGGAAAGAATTAAATTTTATTTTTAATTTTTTTTATCTTATTTTCTTTCTGAAATCCCGCCAACGCCTTTTCACTCCCCCTCTCTCCCTCTTTCACTGCTCTCCCACTCTCCCTCTGAATCCCGCCGCTACTTACACCGTCCTCCATCACTGCTTGCACTGCCTGTCTTCGCCCACTCCACCGTCGCTCGCACCGCCTTCGCCCCTTCCCACCGCCGTCGCGCCCCCCCCGGCACTGCCGTCGCCCCTTCCCCATCCCGCCCCGGGCGCCGCTCACCCCACACCCACCGCCGTTGCAGGTTTGAAAGGAATGACAAAAACTTGCCAAGTGTGACGTTCTCGTCGAAGAAGCTGATAGGAATGGGATTCAAGTTCAAGTACAGCTTGGGGGACATGTTCAAAGGAGCCATTGACACCTGCAGGGAGAAGGGATTACTTCCCTACTCCTTTGAAACCCCTGCCGATGACCATCCCTCCCAAAGCCCTACCACTGGCACCTAGATTTTGAATCATTCACCAAATAAAAAAGCTAGCTTAAGTAATGATCCCTTTTTTTTTTCTTTCTGTTTTTCTGTTTTTGACAATTGGCTTTAAGCAATTGTCTTCTTAAATGGGCTCTTTTGTTATCTTTTCAAAAGAATAATTGAATGGATGATGTGCTCCCGCTGTGATTAAAGGAAGAGCTAGCCCTGTTAATGTTTTCTGCATTCTATTCTCGAAAATACAATAGGTAGTGGATCATCAACTTGTCAACTGAAATTGTTGAGGAAATGAATTCTATTTTGAGGGAAAATTCATGTTCTATCTGGGAATGAGGGGGAGACAGCTCCAGATACAAAAATTGAGAAGTTATAATTGCTAGATTTGCCCAAGAAGGGAAGGAAATGGAACTAATTAACTTCCTATAATTTGGAGATCTATGTTACCCCTGTTACAAAAATTATTAAGGTAATCAAAGAGTGAAATGATTTCAGGTTTCAATTGCGATAATTGCAGTTGCAGTTGAATGCCCTATTGGAAAATCACCAAATCGGGTCCATAATCAATCACATGGCAAATCAAGTTCTTGCGTTCCAGAGAAACTACAATGCCATTCCCATGTTCCTATCATTCTTACATCAACTACTCTAGAAAGTGAAGAATAATGGATGCATTGAGCATTTGTGGGAAAACATTCATATGAGTCAATCCTAAGTAATCTCCTATTCAAGACTAAATACATTATTCGGCCTCAAGTACATCCGGATGTTGCAAATTTGTCATGACCAGTGACCAAATCCCACAGGGCATAAACATGGTAAATCACTTCTAAACGGAACCATTCCCTTGTTGGTTTATATAATGCAACCTCAAGGAATAGTAGAAAAATCATCACTTCACCTAATACCATCCCTATTTCCAGCCTCAAATTCTATCAATCTTTGTTCCCAATATTCCCACCTTCAAACTTTAGCTCTAGCCTTTAGCCATGGAAGTTTCTCCACCGTCGGCCACCGTATGTGTCACTGAAGCTTCCGAGTTCATCGGCTCGTGGCTCGTCATGAGGTTTCTTCAACGCGGCTATACTGTTTGCGCAACCGTTCGCGACCCAGGTACACAAACCAGTTTTAGTTCCAATCCATTAATGGGAAGAATTCAAGCAGATCAAAGGGAAGAAGAATTAGAATAAGGAGAACAATTCTATGATGATTTTTCGTTTAATGTTAGGGAACATGAAGAAGGTGAAGCCGATGATGGAGTCGCCAAATGCCGACACCAACTTGATGCTGTGGAAGGCGGATTTGGGCAAAGACGGGAGCTTCGATGGCCATCGAAGGTTGCTCCGGCATGTTTCGTGTGGCCACGCCCATGGGCTTCGACTCAAAGGACCCTGATGTTCGACGGCGGTGGTGTGGTCGACCAGGTGGGGACAACGGCGAGCGGTGCAAGTGGTGATGGCGGACAATGCAAGCGGCGATGGCGGACAATTGGCATTAACAGTGAAAGAGGGAGAGAGGGGGAGTGAAAACTGAAAAGGCGTTGGCGGGATTTCAAAAAGAAAATAAGATAAAAAAATTGAAAATAAAATTTAATTCTTTCTGTAAAGCTTCCCGTAAAACTTTTCTGTACAAGTAGCATAGTTTTTTGAATAAGGGTTGTGCTGTTTGTACAGAATGGTTTTACAGAAATTTTACAGAACGAGAGATATCGCGAGAATTTGGCGATATATTGGATATAAATTGAAGCAACCTAATCACGATATATTGATGAGAAATCGAATTAAATGAAAAAGAGAGAAACAGAGAGAGTGAAACCCTCCCCTCTTTCCAAATCTCTCATCCCTTGATCGAGCCACCATTCAAGCTACTTCCTCCTGATCTCGCCACTGCCACCGCCTTCAAGCTCCCACTGCGCACTGTGCACAGCCTCCTTCTGGGCTCTATGAGTTTTCTGGGCTCGACGATCTTCTTCTGTCTTTGACAGCAAAATCAATCACGGCGTTGACTGAGAGATCAAATGAAGAAGAACAAAGAACTTGTATTTCTTCTGATTTTTCATGTTAAGGTAGATAACTATTTATAGGCTCAGATTGCAACGGCTCATACAAAAAGTCAAATGTTTTTACTTATTTTTGCTATTTATTCTTCAATTTCTTAACTCTTCAGCTTCAGTTTCTTCTGTCTCTTGAATTCTCCCACAGCTTCAGTTTCTTCGATTTAGCTAGAAAATCCATCTTTTTGGATTCGTATATATAGTCATAGATATATCAGAGTATTATATTTATGAAGAATTTTTTTGAAAATTTTTTCTTGTTAATTAAACAAAGAGGTTATTAAGGCTGTATTTCCACTTTCATCAATGTTTTTCTCCGGTGGCCGGAGAGTGAACCGACGGTCGTGAAAGGAAGAGGCAGAGACGGATAGGGCCGACACTGGGTGGTCGGAGGGTGGGTCGATGGTCGTGAAAAGGGGTGAAAGGGAGAGGCAAAGGCAGATGGGGTCAAGGCGGTCTGCAACAAGTAAAGGGAGAGTGAAAGAGTCTTTTAGAGTTTCACAGTCATTTATTAGAGGGTCAATCAAGTCATTTTATCTTATTCTGTAACATTTCTGTAAAAATCATTCTGTACAAATAGCACAACCCTTTGAATAAATGTACTTTAAATTGTCATTTATTTAGTTATGTGTTTGATTTGAAAAAATTAATAAATTATTAAAACTTAACAAAATTATTAAAATAAATATGTTGCTAAATAATATAAATAAAATTTATAAATAAATTAATTTTTAATAAAAATAAATTATAAATTGATATCTAATTAATAAAATTTTTATTATTACATGTTGATCAATTATATAAAATTATTAAAAAATATATTAAATATATATATATATATATATTGAGATGAAGACGATAACAACAGATGGAGATAGAGGCAACAACAATAGACAGAGGGCATGACAACGATGATGGAGATGGTGCTAGAGGTGGCGGCCATCATAGAGGAGATTGAGGCGGCGACGAAGGGCACGAATAGAGGCGGCAATGGAGGGAAGACAAAAGGATGAAAGAGAGAGATAATGTTAGAAATATAATTTTTATTTGAGGGTAAAATTATAATTTGGTCAACAAAATAAGCTAGTAACAACGTTTTTTAAAAAATTGGGATAAGTTTTTTAAAATGTTGTGGTAACAATATTTAAACTCTTTAATTTTAACAAACGTGTAACAAAATAAGTTATAGAGCATTTATGCTCTAGTGACAACTTATAAGTAGTTAAAATAGAGTGCCAAACACACAGGGAGACTGTTTGGCTTACTTTTTTTTTTTTTTTTAATTTATAAGTTTTTGTACTTATAAATTGTATAAAGTTTAAAAGAGGGTAACATTTAAGTTGATAACGTGTTCAAATAAATATGCTTTAAGCTATCATTTATATAGATATATATTTAGTTTAAAAGAGCTGATAAGTTATCACAACTTAATAAAAAAAATGAAAATGAATATATTGTTGAATAATACAAATAAAATTTATAAAAATATTAATTTTTAATAAAAATAAATTATAAATTGATATCTAATTAATAAAATTTTTACTATTAAATATTAATAAATTATATACAATTATTAAAAAATATATTAATATAATATTTTATATTTAAATTAGGTATAATCTATAAAAATGTTAAATATATTAGTATATATTTACGTTAAATATATATTATATATATAGTGAACAAAGGAGAAGATGGAGGATGACGCTGATGATGACGATGGCGATGTCGACAAACGATAGCAACGGACATGGAGGAAGTAGGCAACGGCGACGAACATAGAGAAGGCGACAATCAATGGGAATGGGTCTAAAGGCGATAATTGATGGGGATGGAGATGGAATTAGAGGCGACGAATATTAATGGGGATGGAACTAGAGGCAACAGCTGTCATGGAAGAGATGGAGATAGTGAAGACGACAACAATGGAGAAGATGTAGGTGAGGCATCGATAGAAAATATAAAGGGATGAAGGAGAAGGATAGATATGTGTTTGTTTAGTAAAGTTGATGGAGCAACTTATCACAAACGTTAAAAAAAATTATAAGCTCAATAGCGTTTTAAGTTCTTAAAGTTTAATAAATGAGTAGCTAAATAAACTATATAGATTATAAGCTGAAAATAAAACTTATGAACGGTCAAAACAGTAATCCAAACACCCTCCCATAATCCCATTAGAGATCTAATGGAGAAGAGGAACTTACCAAAGACGGTGTTGGCGGGGTTCATAGCGACCTGGTTCTTGGCGGAGTCACCAATGAGACGCTCAGTGTCGGTGAACCCGACGTAGGACGGCGTCGTTCTGTTGCCGTGATCATTGGCTATGATCTCGACCCGATTGTGTTTCCATACACCAACGCAAGAGTACGTCGTTCCTAGATCGATTCCGATAGCCGGACCTTCTCCTTTCCCAGCCATGGCTCCTTTGTTTGCTTAGCTTCGAAGGGTAAGTGAAAGGCGAGAAATAGAGACAGCCAGGGTCTATAGAGAGAACACTTTATAAAGAAAGAGGGAGAGGAATTACGGTTAGGGGTAAACAAAATACAGCTGTTTGTAACTTATGTACTTTCTAGAATGTTCCTTACTGTCGACCAGTCCGATGTTATCTTTTTCCAATTCCACTGGTTCCAGTCAATGGATTCAGATTTCTTCGGCCTCGTCCTCGGACACTGTGGAAGCCCAGTCCAGTCCAATGTTTGTGGAGGATGACCGGTGTCCAGGCTTTATAAAGGTTAGGTATACAACAGTCCGATTGGAGCGATTTTAAATTAAATTTTTATTGGTGATTTATTTATTTTTTAAATTATAATTAAATCATTGTATGTTTGAAATTTAAACTATAACTTAATAATTTTGATATTTTTATTTATAATAATTAATAAAAAATAAAATATAATAACAATAGTGATCTTTTTTATTTTTATCAAAAAATTTAAAAATTTTGACATTTGTCAATTAAATTAGCCCGCCAAAATTATTAATTTGCATGGTAATTTACTCTAAATTATTAAATAACAAATTATGAATTTATTATTTACCTGACAATCAATTAAAATGTATAATTTTATAATTAAATAAAAAATTCAAACTCTTAAAAGCTTAATTTTATTTGGGATTTGGATGGGTGAATGATTTAACAATTTACTGAAATTCAAAACTTAAATTAAATCACTTTAGATAATTTTTAAAATTATAAAACCATAACCAACCGTTTCTTTAGGAGTTTGGCAATTTAGCTCTATTTGGGTTAGTTTGGTTTTAGCCACTTTTTTGAAAAAAATTATTTTCATCCACTTAAACAAATTAATTGCTGAAAATAGTCACTTTTTAATTTTGACTCTGTCAATTATTTTTGTAACTCTATCATTTTTTTATAAGTTTTAACCTATCCAATTTTGACCCTATCACATTTTTAATTAAGTACAGTTTCAAAAAAAAAAATAACTATAGAGTGTAATTACTTTATTTGAGTGGCCGAAAATGATTTTTTCAAAAAAGTGGCTAAAAACAATTATGTACATTTGTTTCGGGCTAGTTATGAATTCTTCCCAACTTATTTTGGTATTTAAAAGAAAACAATTTGGACAAAAACAAAATAGATTTGGCTTAAGTAAACATTGTCTAGCAGTGTGCTTCCTTTTGTTTTTGTTTCTAATCTGTAAATCTTGAATTAGACACGATATTGGTCATAAATATTCTTTATCTGTATGAAATTCTCACAAGTTGTGAATTGAAATTGTGTGTATGATGAAGCCTTGGGAAGATGGCTTTTCTTTTTAGCCCTTAATGGAAAGTGTCTGGAAATGATTTATTAATCAAATTTATTAATTTATTTTAATAGTAGAATTTTATTAAAAATAGTTAATTTTATTATTTAATAATTAAATTTATTAAATAAAATATTATAAAATAATTTTTTTTTCAAAATTTAAAAATAAACAAGTTTTTTAGTTTTTTATTTTAAGAAACAGTTTTTAAAAATATCAAAAAGAACATTTTTTTTAAAATCTTAAAATAAATATTCAAAATTTAAAACTAAAATACAAAGAAAACAACACTTAATCCATGCATGCATGCTTGTGACAACAGATGAATCATTTACCCACCCATTCATAAGTTATTGATATCAATTAATCAATCAAACCCAAACCCATTTGTTAAAATTTTCAGTAAAATATCTTAATTAATTTTGAAGAATTCCTAATAAGTTCATTTCTTACTCCTAGTTGATTTCCTTTTTAATTTGTAATTTTATTTTCTAATCAATTTTCACCTTTTGTTAGGCAAGGAAACCTTATTTTTTATGAACAAAGAAAACAATCTATAAATAGGATACTTGATTTGTTATTCAATATGAGCAAATTATTTGTGAGAGACAGATGAGCGATAGAAATTATGTGTAATTTGATATTTTACTCTTGGTAATAAAATAGTTTTGATAATAACTATATGAAAATCAATCTCTATCTTATGGAGAAAATCAATCTTTAAATTTCTTTGAAACAAAGTTGTGAAAATTCCTATAGAAAAAATATTAAGTATGGTTGAGTGTGATTTGTTTCAAAATATATATTTGATAATCTCAACTTGCTTTCAAAAGAATCGAAATGAGGATTTGTTAAGTTTTCATTTTTTCAAAATGGATAGTCGACTATGTGGTTCATTCTGTTGACTATGCCTGAAAATAGTCGACTATGCTGTTAAGGATAGTCGACCATGCATAAGAATAGTCGACTATGCTGATTTGATCTGTCGACTATTTAAAGTTTTTGTCGACTATTTTTGGATCTGTCGACTATCATGTAAGGATAGTCGACTATGACTTTTCACCTGTCGACTATTTTTGTTCATGAATTTCAAAATTTTCCTTGTATTTCTGATCTGTTGACTATGTAAAAGGATCTGTCGACTATGATAAGTTTTGGTTGAGAAATAGTCGACTATGCTTTCTTATCTGTCGATTATGCCCAGTTTTATTTGAAGAAATAGTCGACTAACCTATTTGATCTGTCGACTATGTGTTTCACATAAACTTACAACGGCTAGTTTTTCAATCTCCAACAGCTAGTTTCTCATTCTTCAACGGCTCAATAACGGCTAGTTTTGTGCAAGACTTTTGGGATGCTTATATATACATATCAAAGAAATCAAGAGAAGGCCAATGGACGAGAACGAATTGATTTGAACTTACATTTTATATTCGTTTGTATTTACAGTGTTCTGTGCTTTCATTGTTATACTTTTCTCTTCAAGGCTTCGTTCTATTATTGTTAATACATTCATTTAAGCCTTGTTTAATCTTGAGAGACATTGTAACTAAGAGATTCATCTCTTAGATTCTCTCACATTCTATATTTCTTATGCTTCCTAGCTTGTGTAGCTAGAGGGTCCATTTTGAGTGGGAGGTTTTGTATTTCCTAGCTAGGTGCTAGAGGGCTTGCTTGTATAAGCAAAAGGTTGTAATTTCTAGTCTTGGAATCGAGGACCTACTTGGTTTAAGTAAGGGATTTTTAGTGGATTGTTTGCAAAATCCTTAGTGGGAGCTAAGGTAATGGTTTAGGCTTGGTTAAGTCAAACCACTATAAATCCTTTGTGTTATTTATTCCTTTTGCTTTACATTTGTCATTTCATATGTTCTATGTTTTAAATCACTAAAACCTCAATTAGGTCAAAAAGTTTTCAAAGTTCTGTCAAGATTTTTTAAAATATCCAATTCACCCCCTCTTAGTGTGTGCTATAGCACCTACCCGTTTTAACATAATTGAGATTTGAGTTTAGAGAAAGGATATTGAGATTTGTTATTGAGATTTGTAATTGTAAACTTTACTACATAATGATATCTTTTTTTATCGTTATGACGACCGTGATTTTTTCCTTTTAGGGTTTTCCACATAAAGACTCGAGTTTGAGTGTGATTAGATCTTTTGTTTTTTATCTTATTTTTCAACAAATGGTATCAAAACTTTGGTTATCAGTCGCTTAATACACAAAATATATGTCAATCATGATGAAGTTTGATTTTGAAATGTTCGATGGGAAGATCAATTTTGTTTTGTGGCAAATACAAGTCAAGAATATCTTGATCAAATATGCGTTACACAAGGTGTTGAAGAGCAAACCAACTCCTGAAGGCTCTGAAAAATTTGATAAAGTAATATACTAAAGGTGTAAACAATTTGGTCATGTGAAAAGGGATTGTGGCGCTTTATAAGCGAGTTTGGTAAAAGGCTTTAAAGATAGTGATGTTGGAGTTCATCTCTTAGATTTGTGGAAGATGAAAATATTCTCTAAAAAGATTGATACATCCTCATGGCATGCCCCTAGACCACCAAAGTTCCCATGAAATTAATGAAGATGTTATACTTCTAGTAGGTCCATAAATTTGCACATGGGCATTGGCTTGGCGATGATGCAAAGTGTGTGGTGGAAATGATGTCGATGTCTGAAGAGCTCCAAAGGAAGCCAAGCATGGGGTTGCACCATAGTTTTTCAGCAAGTTGCTTTTTGACATTGTCCATTGAAAATCTTAAGGCAGTATGTGCCTAACTGGTTGTACCTTTTATGGTGGGATACGGTGATCTTGGTGATAGAGGTCATGGTGATTATTGACAATAGATAATCATGGTTATCGTCGGAGAATAGATGAATATTTTTAGGAATTCTAGTTGAGATGGTGGTTTGTTGGGATTTTCAGTGAGAAATTATAATTAGCCTTAAGAATTTCCTAATAAGTCACTTTCCTATTCTTAGTAGGTTTTTTGTTTAGTTTGTAATTCTATTTTTTAGTCAATTTTCACTTCTTGTTAAGCAGGGAAATATTAGCCTTGGTGAACAAAGAAAACAATTTATAAATAGGATAGTTGGCTTGTTATTAAGTATGAGCAAATTATTTGTGAGAGACCAATAAGAGTTATGAATTAAGCGTAATTGAAATTTGAGTTTAGAGAGAGAATATTGAAATTTATAATGATATTTTGTTTTGTTATTCTAAAGCCTATGTTTTTTTCTGTTGGGATGAGCCATAAGCTTAACCCTAATCAACCCTTATAAATTCAAATAAAAGCGACCAATCCCTTACACAAAAGAACGGACAAAAACATACAAAAGCATAAAACAAATAAGCAATATCAACATAAGAGATTTACCGTGGTTCACCCATTAAAAAGGGTTACGTCCACGTTGAGTTTCGACAAAAGGAGTTCACTGCACTATAGGGATAAAAATTTATAGCCATCGATTACAAACCAAAACAACTCTCTGATCTCATTGTACAAAAATAATCCCTCAGAAATTTAACTCTGCCCCATAACCACAATCTAAGATTAGAGGCTTACAACTTAGAGAATAGAACAAAACAGAGCATCGAAACAGAGAGAATGAGAACAAGAGAATGATCAAAACAAACCCTAGATGCAGTGGATAATCGGAGGCCGTCTCTTGCATCATCCTGAGGAGACTGTAGCTGATATAAAGGAGACTCAAGCAGTGGAGATCGAGTCGTATAAAGGAGAGAGTAGAGCATCGACGATCGGGAGAGAGAGACAGACTAAAAGACAAAGATCAGCACGCCAAATGAAACGGCGAGGGGATTGCCGTTTTGGCCCTCCACTTAGGGCCCTAAACACTGTCATTTTGGGCAGCCATAGGGGTTGCCAAAATGACCCTCCTGCCCCTGCCAGAAACGGTGCCGTATTTGAAGCTTCACTTATAACATTTTCTTTTTAGAGTTTTTCACATAAAAATCTCTTGTATTCGAGTGTGATTAGATTTTTTATTTTTTATCTTTTTTTTAACACCATTTATGATGGGTTAGTTTATGAGTTTGGATCAAACGGCCGAAGATTTTAGATATACCATTCAACATCAGTTTTTCTTTTTTGAGAAAATTCTGAAGTTTAATTATTTAGGATAATCCAGTTATTTCAAGGCCCAATTCAAATCCATTCTTTAGCGATATCTGGAGCTACAAAACTTGGACCTATTCGGGCCCTAGAAACAGGGTAGTTAATTACCTTGGACCGAGACTGGCCCATGAAGGGAAATAAAAAACTGGTTCTCATTCATTGGGCAGGTGGACTGGACTAAGACTTACACAAGTGGGGGCAAAAAAAAAATCCTCCTATACCATCAAATTAGTTAATTTTTAATATTTTTAGCAACTACCTTTATTAATTTATGGTATTTAATTTAATATACAATGGTGAAATATAGGAAATATATTAATTACAAATTAACACATATCCAAACTAAAGAAGATTGAAATACAGTGGTGAGGGCAGTGACATGGTGACATGGCATGCCAAATTTGCATCATCTTGTGAAATTAAAATGTTTACTCTGGATGAGGAAATTAAATAGAAGAGGTGGATGCTTCAAAATGGTAACAGCATGAAATATATATGACTCTTTACTTTCTTTCCTTGACTATATAAAGTGTGAATCATGTCATGCCATCTACTTTCATGTTACATGCATGTGCAATAATTATCAAAAAGTTTCGCCTTCAACGCTCAATCAACTGCATGCAACCTCATATATATATATATATATAATATCATACATGCATGCTAATACAAATGATATTTTTATAACAACAACGTTTTGTCAAAAATGAATTTATGGGAAATGAAAGGCTCCAAATCATATCCTTATGATTGTTAGGAAGTCTTAGTCATAACGTTTTCTTTATTATAAACAATGTAAAGTAAATTAATTATACATTTCTTAAACTTTAGGTTTATGACTAATTAATAATCTCTAAAATTTTATTTTTTTTATTAAATTAGTGTTTCTCTTTTCAAAAAAAATTAAAGATTGATTTAGAGATAAATAAAAGTTTAATGGGTGTCTAGGTTAAATATATAAAGTTTAGGAAGTGTTCGATAAATTTATTTAACACTATTATTAAGGGGAGAGTGTCGTGGTTAATTTTTAAAAAAAATTAAAAATTAGTTAGATGAATTTTAAAATTTAAAGATTATAGGTACAAAATAGTTAAAAGTTAATAACATATTCCATGAATTTACTCGTATATATGTGTATATATAATATCTATAAAAATAAACAGACAAATATACAGACATATCCATGGACGGTTGACATCTTGGGCTTCATCAAGGGACCATGTGGGAGCCTTTATTTTCTGAAGCAGTTGATCCCCAAGCAATTTCACAATCCACGTCAATGGAGGATCCCATGCAGAGCTATATGTATGTAAAAGAAAAAGTAGGGTTCTATCCTCAACGTCCTTAGTGTGCTGTTGATTCGAGAAAAGCATACCATAGATTTGTCCAGAGAGAGAGAGAGAGAGATGAGGAAGGAGTAAAGGCTGCAAGGTTTGCTTCCTTTCCAACCATGCATCTATATATCCATCTTCAAGGAGAGAGAGAGAAGGGGGGGAAGCTGCTTTTTGCCATGAAAATGAGTAAAAAGACTCTCTCTCCTCTGTCAAACAAAGAAAAGAAAGCTAGCTAGCCAAGGAATTAGATTCCTACACTACACCACCGTCAACCTTCATTATTTCCACTAATCTCTCTCTCTCTCTCTCTATGTATAATACAAAACTTTCATTATTATAATTTTTTGAATTAAAGATCAATGAAGCTCATCAGCTCGATCCATGTTTAACATGTCCACTGAAAAATATGAGTTTCAGAAACATTTTTGGACAAAAAGCTGACAAGTTCCGCTCACGTGATGCTATAAATTAATATCTTCAATTATAATAGTAACCTGATCAGCTCATCCTTATAGGACATCGATCATACGTACTAATTAATTCTACATGCAATCGGAGCTTACATATATTTAACTATCCATTATGCCAATTCAATCCGCTTCATGTATTCAATTACCTTGCAGTTTTCTTTTTCTTTTTTTTTTAACAGCACATCAAAGTCTCATAAATCCAATGCATGTATTTTCTTTTTCTTTCTTGTGATAATTAAATGAGGAAAAAGAAAAAGATAGAAGAGAGAATGCCTGATCTGACATTAATATTAACTGAAAATATATAAGTAATAGTCTACTAAAAATAGATTCCGACATTTCATAAAAAAAAAATTTGATAAATAAATTCCAACATCCCTCAAATCAAAAAATTCAGGTCAACTCACTCACTGATATATATGGATGATCTGTACGTGAGTAGGGTCTCAACCAACTATTCTCCACTGTTCAATCACTAATAACCCATCCAAAACATTCAAAGGTAGTATGTGATGTTGTTTATTAAATAAAAGTTAAAAAGAACTTGTAACCAGACAATTAACTTGACTTGATGGATTTGAATATATATATATATATATATATAGCATGCTGAACTGGGTGTCTTTTGTTCTCTCAAATAATGAAACCATGAAACCCCAACATGACATTGATCAAGCACTAGATTAAAGACAAATCCAAGTATCCGAGGCGTTTTGCATGGTAAAATCTTTTTGAGGACATTATTAGTTGTGTTATCATATTTGTCATTGTTGTCGCAATCATCTTTATATATAGTGTACTAAACAAACACCTTTTGCTTTTCCTGGTACCCAAAAAAAAAAATACACAGAGTCACACTCCCAAATCATTCTCTCAAACTATTTATATTATTATCATCTTGAGGTAGCTAGCTTTTCCATCAAGTTTCTCTTATCGCATTGGAAATGTACATTGTTCGATTATGCTAACGCGGTATGACTTTTATTCCGGTAACTTTATATCTTTTATTAGGATTGGATCGTAGATTCGGCACACATAAAACAAAAAAATAAAAATAAAAATTTAACGTAATTTAATTTCAATATTTACAGATAATCTATTAAAGAGTAATTTTGCACTGTAAAACTATAAAACTCTCCCAAAACATATATTTTTGCACAGAGATTCTTTTAATTCTCTCTAATCTACATATATAATCAATTATCTATATCTATTCTTCTGAAGACTATTTATTCGTTGTTAATAAGAATCTCTCTCCACAAACACAAAAATATAAATTAATTACGTCACCTCAGATTATTGGTGTGGTCCAATATATACAATTGACCTAAGTGTGGCGATTTTATAAGCAACAACTTTAATTGGATTTGGTCTCTAATATATATCTCTATGATCCCTTATTAATTTGCAATTAAATTGAATTTGATTTATTTGAAAGATTGAATCCCAATCACACATGAATTTAAGAATATTTTTTTACAGCCAAGGCACAGTGCCAAGCGAAACTCACAAAAGACAGATGTAGTGAGAGACAAGTTTAGACCAATATTCAAAAAAATTAGAAAGGGCTAAAGCATAAATCAAGATCTATAAGCCATCCAATCAACCAAGGGAAAACAACAATAACACAATGGAAAAACGGCAAAACCTAACCGAAAAAGCAAACAAATTAATAATCAAGAAATTAAACTAAATCTCCAACCCTCAAGGCTCCTCGGTGATGACACATCAAAAATCAACATGGCGCACACAAAGAAGAAGCATTCGATCAGGCGATGGGACAAAGATCAAGATTCCACACTCAGCCCCAAACGACACATTTAATTAATTTTTCTGAAGATCATTAGTTTGATCTTAATTATTTATACTAACTGCAGTTCAATCCTTAGTTCTTTGTGGTTCAATTTTGGTCATTGTATGTATCTCAGTGTCAGATTCCGAATTTCTTTTTGGGTTGTTTTGGAAGCGGGTGTTTGCGTTATTGGGACTGCATTTTGCTGGCGTGGTTGTGAGGTTGTACAATTATTCTTAATTATTAACAAAATTCTCACCTTTTATAAAACAAAATTAAGATGATAGACGAGTACTCCAAACAGGGTTAGGAAAGCACCCGTCATGTCCAAAACTAGCAAAATCTTCCAAGATCCCATGGGTGAGCCCATTACTTTAATTAGGAGTTACCTAACAGATATTGAAAAGCTTGATTAGTTTGTCATGGTTGAAGGATGAGGAGAAAGCATATTTTTGGCAACTATACATATAACTAAAAAAATCAATGGTTAAACATTACCTAGAAAAATTATGTGACAGTATTTTTTCATAAATTTTGCACAATCTATTTATTTTTGTTTGGAAAAATAAATAAATTATGCAAAATTTATGAAAGAAAGGGGAAAATGGGGTGCATGAGTGAGTGGAGGCCTTTAATTTATGGAACAATGTTTTAGGCTTTTGTGGTGTTTATCTATGCCCATTAATTAATAATTAATTTAGGTTTGTTTCAAGTCTTTTGATGCCTTTCTTTTCTAGACGTAGGTGGTGGAGTCTCATCTGAATTGTTTGCTCTTAACATATCCAATTTGGAGCAATTTCTTTTACAATTCACTGTTTTCATCAATGTTAAAAAAAAAAATGGGGAGATGATAGTGGTGGCTAACGTGCATGCTTTTCCACCGCCCAAGATCCGTATATATTCCGTAGGTTGATATACATATATATTTATAGAGAGAGAGAGAGAGAGAGAGAGAGATTAAATGATTGAGATATTAATTAAATATAGTATATGGAGAAGTACGTAGGACCCATGGAAAAGGGGTGGAATGGCAACATGAAATTCCGACCATGAGAATCTGATGAGGAGGAGTGATTGAGGCTGGACTATACTCCCTGTCTCTACATCTCCAGGCCTTGGGGCCCCTCTCTCCATTACAATGCTTTTCACGAGAGCCCATTTGTGTGTATATATATATATATATATGGCTTCTCCTCTCCTCTAGCTTTATCCTGTATCAGTACCCTATATATCAATCAAAAAAAAATTTAATTGATTATATAAAATTGCATCAACATCTCTGAAGCTGGTAAAGTCAATGGTAATGTGTTCAAACAATCCAGTCTTAATTAATTGCAGCCATATATATTGCTTAAGTTTGTTGTGAAGTCGGAATGGGAATGCATTTACTTCCAATCAGTCAATGAGATTCAAAGCGCGAGTCTGATCAACAAGTTTCCTTTAATCTTTCACTATTCTTCTACAACTAGAATGGGGATAAAAGACAAGAGCCAACCAGCAACAAACCGAGAATAAACAAAGCAAGTGGTTAGACCTGACCGACAAACTAGAGGCCAAAACCCCACCCAAAAACCAATACATACCAGGGTCTCAAGAAGACAATGCGCCCAAAGTATAGACTACTTCTGGGAATATCTGGGCGGAGCAAGCAAGGGTTGAGAGAGCTTTCTCATTCCAAAGGGGTTAATTGAATTAGCTTAACAAGCCCTACAAAAGGAAATGAAAATGACCTAAAAGGGCCACTACTGATCAAGCAAAAGCAATAGCACCAAGCTTATAGCGCCATATATCCCTAAAAAAACAAGCAAGACATATATGGCACAACAAAATTAAGAAAACAGGCCTAACTGACATGTAGATAACAATATAAACCTAAAAAAAGAGATAATCAATTTTATATTTTAAAAATGTCTTTAAAGATCTTCATTATTTACTATTTTTGTTTAAATACTTTATTCAAAGACACTTATAAATCTCTGTTGTTTTAAAAATGTCTTTACTTAGAGGTCCTTCTACAACTTATTTTTTTTTTACTCAAACAACTCATGCAAATACATTTTTAAATTGACCAAAGAGTTATTTGAGTAAGAAAAGTAAAACAAAGGGATCTTTAAAGACATTTTTAAATTATAAAAGATTTTTATACAAATATCTTAAATTACAAGGGATCTATATGTGATTTATACTTTTCCTAAATTATGAAACAATGGGGCTAGCTAGGTTTTGGTTTGAAAAGAATATATTTTCAAAAAAAAAAAATTAATAGAAACTTGTGGGGATAATGATAATCTTAAAATCATCATTTTAACTTTTTTTTCTTAAATAAAAGATATGAACCCAAAAAGGTTAGGGTAACTACGGTTAGGCACAAATTACACGTGGAGGGATATCGTGATCTTATATATAAAATTGTCACGGCTAGACAATTGATAATTAAAAGAAAGTCTTGTGACTATTTAATTATTTACAACATAAGATCCCTCTATTCAAACAATATTAGGCACCAATTATGCATGAACGAAAAACATAACCTTATAAGATTATCACGTCTAAAAAATTAATAATTAAAGACAAATCTCGTGACTACTTATTTGACATCCCTTTAATTTTAGCATGAGATCCCTCTGATCAACCAAGCGCCAGAGAGAAATTAAGCTATATATGAACCTAAAAGAGTCTACTACTGCAACCACATGCTAGATGGCATGAACTACACGTGTAGGCCTAATAAGATCATCTTTTAATTAATTAGAATTTTAATTGGTGGGTTATTCACAGTAAAATAATATACCTATGTTTAATATATTATTTTGGATTATAATTTTTTTATTAATTTCTACAATATTATTCTTTGGTTCTAAATGAAGGCATATTAATTGCTAACAAATTAACATCTTAATTAGTTTATGTGTGTTAAGTATATAAGGAAATAAAAAAAAAAGAGTAAGAAAAGAACCAAAAAGAGAAAAAATAAAATCCAAGATGGAATTACAAGTTCAAAATTAACAAAAGCTCGGCCTCAGCTCAGGCATACTCAAGTCAAGACCTGACCAAAGTCCCAACAAAAGTACACGGATTCAAATGCTTTGACCACTTCGGTTGGTATGAGCCGCCGGCGGCCGTTCCAAATCAATCCCTACTGGTTCTGGGTCGCGCAAAGTATGAATTTATTAATTCTAAGGGCATATTCTAGCTACCCAAACTCCTTGTTCTTTGAATTTCTTTTTTATAAATTTACGCAGCATTTTTTTGTGTTTAACAAAAATAATTAATATTATTTTTGTGTCTTCACGATCGAATTATATGAATTTCTCTTGATTTTATTGATGATACAATATTTTCTCCCCAAGTTTAATTTAGGTTTCATATATAGTAGGATTTTTGCATCTTAATTATTTTGTGAAATTTTCGTTTATTTCAATTGTAAGTACATTACTTAAACCATAATTAGGGTCTAATTATAATTCTCACAGATATATACTTCATGAAAAATTTGGAAATTAATTACCAATGGCAACTACATGCATGTCATATTTCAAAATTTGTGTATAGAGAAGAATTTCTCTTCCATCCATGCCCCTTTTAAAGAATCTCTTGTGGTCATTTTCAGAGAAAGTGTTACATTTGTATAATATTATAGAGAGTGCAAAGACCTTTTGTGGTCATTTGCAGTTCACTGTGGGCATGGTCAAGATGTAGTTCACTGTGGGCATGGTCAAGATATCTTAAATAATTTCCTCTAATCAACTTTGACTTAAATTTTTTTAGACTGATTTATCCATGACCATTAGTACTGCTATAGTGATTGAAAAAGTCATTTGTTTCCACGGGCAAATATGCCTTGGACAGTTTTGTTTAAATTGTTGTCTCTTGTGTGTTCTATCTTTAGCTTATGTTTGGATAAGGGGCAGAGAGGGAGAGGGGCAGGACGGGAGGAGAAGGGAGACCCTTTTCTTTATTTGGATGAAATTTCATAATAAATTAAAGTGGAGGGTCCTTCGTCCCCTTCCATATGTCTATTTTGTTTACACTCCTATATTGGGGCGTAAATAGAGAGAAAGGAAATATATTTACAAATATAATTATTAATTTTACTATCATACCTTTGTTATTTTTATATTTATTTATAAATTTTAAAAATAAAAAGTCAAATTCATATTTTTTTCTTTTTAACTTCAAATATGATATGTTGAATAATTAATTTTTATAATTTAGACTTATTGACTACTTAATTATCTAGTTAGTATTGAGCAATAGACATAGCATTAAAGGGAATTAAAGGGAAAGGGTGGGTCTGTCGTCACCCGCGAGTTGTCAATCGAAGCAAAAAGGAAGGGTCGTGATCGGTTGAAATGGGGACAGTCGATGGGAGACTTGCAGTTCTTCCGTTCTGGTTGACGGGAGACAGGAGCAAATACAACTGCCAAAGACACAGAGGAGTGGAATGAATGATAAGTTCAATTAGTTCTTATTTTGCTTTTTCTTTCTTGTATTTTTCTTTTTTCCATCTCACCTCGCATGTAATTATAGGGATCGGTCGAGATGACGACGACCATCAAGAAACTCAATTCTTCCATTCAAGTTGACGAGAGACAAGAACAAAGACAACAATCGAAAGTGAAGGGCACAAAAAGAAAGATTGATTCGATCAATTTAAATTATAAAAGTTAAGTATTCCATAAATCAGATTTGAAGCTTTGAGGGATATATAATAGCTTTATATATATAGTTTAGGGGAGAAAAAATAGGTTTGGCCAAAATAAAATGATATAATTATAATTTTATTTATTTTAACTGTCCCATCTCCAGTTATATTACATGCATGCAGTTAATTACGTTTTACTTTCCTCAAACAAATTAAGAAAGTGTAAAAATATTACGTTATTTTATTTACTTTTATGTTTTGTTCCATTACTATATAAATCATTCCGTTCTTTGTCTCGCACCTCTTCGAAACATATATAGGGTTAGAATGTGCCTTTACTTGCTCTGATTATTATTTGTTTCCAGTATTTGTATCATATGATTTGGAGCAGCTTAAACCTCATTTTGTACGGCCTCTGATGTGACTAATTAATCTGCCTCTTTTAATTATTTTACTTAAAAAAAATACATTATACCAAACACAGTGACCAGTGTACGTATGTTTGCAGCTGCAGGATATATATCTTCTAAGTACTATAAAGCTAAAGTTTATTAGATACATGGAAATGTATTGTCTATTGTGAGTAGGGCATCGCCCCATACTTAAATTACATACATGGGGGGTACTGACTGATCCCACTTCTCCATGGCTACCAAAAAGCTCTCTCTCTCTCTCTCTGCAATATGCACGAGGATTGGCTCTCTCTTTTCCGAGCACTAACTCGCAGTCCACAGCATCGCGAAGAAGCTTAAAGGCGAAGAAACTTCGTCCACTCAAAACCCTAAAAATATAATAAAACAAAAAGAGAGGAGAGGGAGAGGAAAAATAATAAAAAGCCTCTCCCATCTTTCCTTCATCTTCTTTCTCTCTTTTTCTTTCTCTCTCTCTCTCTGTCTCTTTGTTGTTTCTCAGCTGGTATTCACCTCTGATTGTTGATTCTCCACCATATATTTCCAAAAAACTCATCAACCTTTTCAAAAGAAAAAAAAAGGATGGAACATAAAAACATGGTTTTCTCATCTGTTCCAGTCTGCTTAGATCAAACCAATTGGCACCAGGTAAGGGTTTCTCCAATTTCTTTCCACATCTCTTCGTCACCAAGAAAAAGCAGATTAATTCCAAAAGATCGATATTCATATTCTTTCATGATCTCTTACTGAATATACCAGACACTCTCTTAATTTCTCCTGCACTTTCATTTCTTTCGATTTTTCAGTTACAGCAGCCGAACCATCAACTAGGAACCGCCGATGAAAACCCTCATCAGCTTCAGCCATCGCAGGCACTTCAACCTCAACCGGGCACGATCAGGCCGGGTTCCATGGTTGATCGAGCTAGGCTAGCGAAGATACCGCAACCGGAGGCAGGTATAAAGTGCCCCCGGTGCGACTCTACCAACACGAAGTTCTGCTACTTCAACAACTACAGTCTGTCACAGCCCCGCCACTTCTGCAAGGCCTGTCGCCGTTACTGGACCCGAGGCGGCGCCCTAAGGAACGTCCCTGTGGGCGGAGGCTGCCGGAGAAACAAGAGAAGCAAGAACAGCACCTCAAAATCAAATATCACGGCGGCTGAGCAGCAGACCGGACCTAAATCAACAAGTGGTAGTCCTTCCAGCTGCAGCACCGATATTTCCGGCCATTTTCCCCAGCCATCGCCGCCGTTGCCTTTCCTGGCCGGTTTTCAGAGTCTGGCTCATTATGGCGGAGGGAACATTGGCTCGAACGTCGGTGGATTTGAGACCCAGATGGCTGCTGCAGGCGGCGGAGGGCAGGCCAATTTGGCGTTTCAGTTGGGAAGTAACTCGGATGGAAACGGCGGCATTTTGTCAGGTGGAGGAGCAGATCAATGGCGATTGCCTTTCCTGGCCGGTTTTGAGCCGGCCACAAATTTGTATCCATTCCAAGGCCAAGGCGGAGATGGCCAGCTTAGGTCAATGGCATTGAGTACTGGAATTACTCAGACGGCTCCAGTGAAAATGGAAGACAACCAATTAGGGTTACAATTGCCAAGGCAGTATATGGGTATTCAAGAAAACAATCAGTATTGGGCTGGGAATCCATGGACAGATCTTCAAGGTTTTAACTCTTCTTCCTCAAGCCATCTGCTGTAACTTCTTGAAGCTTCCATTTGTTGGAGCCCTAATATGCTAACACTAAGCTGCATGCTGCTGAAAGCCTTTTCAAGCTTCAACAGTTTCAAAGATAGTGAGGTGCTGAAATTGCAGATCTCGCATCCCCATAAGTAATATTCTGAAGAAACTAAGAAATGGTAGTGTTGGTGTTTGTACTTATATTTTGTATTTGTTTATATTATTTGTCTATGCTTTCAGAAACTCCTGTTTTGTGTGGTTTTGTTTTGTTTACATGTGTGTAGGCGGACATGTGTGATTTTGTTGCCTTACTTAAATGCTGGTTTTCATCAATTTATGCTAACTTTTTTCCTTATTTTAGTCACTAGCATTAGACTTTGTTTGCATAGAGAGACACCACTACTCCTATAGATCGTAGCTTCTCTTCATCTGAATGCTTTGTATACAGTTCAATTTTTTGGAAAAAAATTAGAACTTGTTAAAGACTGGATATAAGTGTAAGAATGTGAATGTAACTTTATAATTCAGGGAAATTTCTTGTATGAAAAATTTGTAAATTTATATTCCATTTTATTGCTGCTTTAAGGCCAATTTTGATTTCTAAATAATTTCTGTTAAACATGTAGATATTCATCATATCTATTAATTGGGGGGCAGGGTGGGCATATATAAATGAAGATGATAGTACAGTTATTAATGATTTTGTAATAATATAAGTGGATGTACTTTTTTGTTGGGTTCTTTCGAAGAGTTTGACAATGATCTAGAAAACGCCAAAATTCCCCTCACAACCATGCATTTGGATCAACTGAATATTTGGTTACAAGAATGATGTACATGGGTTAAGGAAAAACGCCACCGAGTCCACCTGCCCTGTGTCTCTCCACCATGAGTAAATAAGTATAGGTGTGTGTGTGCGCGCTTGCGCTTGTATATATGTAAATAGTAGATTTAGATTGCCTTTAATTCGTGGAAAGATGATGTTTTTGTCAAAAATATTCGAAGCTATATAATAATTACATGTATTATTGTAATCAACGACTGGGGTTGGCATAGTCTAAAAGGAATCCATATATGAAAATGACTTGCTTTTGCTAAGACCAAGACCTAGCTAGCAACGACAAATAAAGCAGACCATGAAACTAAAACAGGGACCAGAAGAATGGGATTGGCTGGTAAAAGCAACTCTACGTATCTTTCTCTCCATTGCAGACGCCGGTCAAGGTTTAGCTGTAGCTAGCTAGCACACATGCAGCCAGAACAGTTAGTCGCAAAACCAACCACAGTACTAAAGAGACGACTAATAAAGAGAGAAAGAGATATGGAATTGTTCTTGTTGAATCTTCTCAATCAAAGGATGGTTCGGAAATTTATGTTTGATCTGTCCCCACCTGGATAGGCGTGAAATGTTCCTTTGTCAGTCTGTTTTCTTCCAGCTTTCGCTTTACTCTCTCTCTCTCTCTCTCTCTCATGCATGGCTCATATACAACATCTGATGAGCTGTGTGTGTGTGTGTGTATATGTATATATATATGCTTTAGCCTGTGCTTATGTATAGAATATCAGATAAGGGTTTCTAATCAATTTATAATGGATCTGTTTTGATTGATAGCATAATTCATAGGGCGTAACAAATTAAGGGAATTTGGGTTATTTATTCGTTGGATCATCATCAGTTGGGTAATTGGGTTGGGACTTAATGTATGTGTATGTATATATATATATATGGTAATTGGTTGTTTAATATGTGAGAAGTTGGAATCTGCAAAAAGCAGTATTAAAAGCAAGAGATAAAAGTATCTCCTGCAATGAATTTCATTTCGCTTTATAATTTCACTTTATTCTTGTGGATGTTATCATACTGCTAGCTTGCTCATTTAAGTTTAGCTACATATATCTATCTCTCTGCTTTCTAGCCTTAATTTGAATGCATTCATATTCATACACTTTATTAATTGTCCCATAATTCCATTTACCATATTTCCAAGTTTACAAAGGCTTTTTCTTAAAATTTTCTTATATATATATGTGTGTCTCTCTCTACTTACTTGAACATTCTCAATCATGTTATAAACTATAACGACAAAGACAATTGATAAATTGATGTCTGCTCATGATAGGCAGTATAACTGACGAAGACATCATGCTATCAAATCTCCAGTTACTTCATTATTATATTGCAAAAATATGATATCTATCTCGAATCCACACCCACACGCACTCAAATATATATATATATATAACAATAAATAATTAAGAAAAAAATAAAAACAAAAGTCTTAGATCTACAAGGTCCAATAAATATTAGACAATAAAAAGACATTATTTGATTTGCTAAATATTATCTTCTAATTAGTAAATAGTTTTATATAACTACAAGGTACATGTTCAATTTTCATAAATAACTTTATTACACCGTTATAACTTAATGAACATAGAAATCTAATTGTAAAAACGTAATATAGTTAGTTCTTTAAATAATGCTTAAATGACGTAAGTGTTAACTTGTTGTCACAAGAACAACGTTGTCAAATCTTATAAAGCGAAATTTTGTATGATATTATAATTAACGCATCATTAATTATATAAGATTGAATAATTTGATTGAAATATTTATTTTATTTTTATTTTTTTATTTGAAAGGTATGAGCCCAATAAAATATATAACAAAATGTCACCTTAAAAAGAAACAAGAAGCCACCTCCCACATGAGGTCAAACACAACGAAACAAGCTTGAGTGATAAAAAATGCTCATAGAATGAACAACCTAAGACAAACACAAAGGGAGCCCTAGCGATAAAACCAACAAACAACTACAAAGCAAATCAAACTAAAACTATAACTATATATATAGAGCATCAAAACAAAACAAATACAAAACCCAATCAATCCATAGCAATGCCACCCTTCTTAATTAAATTTAAAAAAATATATAGATTTGATTTAGGGTTTGTTTGGCTAAGCGATTTGATCGCTTATAAGCTATTCATTTAACTTATAAGTTATCAATCTTATTTTGTTATGTGTTTAGATTGTTCAAAGAACTTAAAAGTTAAATAATTTAAAAGCTCTCATACTTGTTTTTTCCAAAATCTCCCCACCCCTAGCTTTTCTAAAATGTTGCCTTTAGCTTATTTGTGTTGATCGATTAAATGATGATTTTACCCTTATAGATTCAAGTTATTTCTAACCATACCCCCATCTTCATCCTTTGCATCAACTGATCTCCTGCTGCCAAACCCATCTTCGGTCACGCCATAGTCGTTTGCATCTCGTCGTTGCCATTTATGGAAACGGGAAACATTTCTGATAGAAAACAGAAATGTGAAAACGGACATTTTTCTAAAAAAATAAACATAAATAGGGTTCAAAACGAGAATAGAAAATATTTCAACAATGGAAAAATGGCTCCTATAAGGTGTTTCCATGCAACATAGGTTGCCATCACCCTAGCCCGTCGTTGTCACCATCGCCCTAGCCATTCACATCTTGCCCTTGCCTATTGCAGCCATCGCCATTGTCGTCACTTGTTGTTTGAAACTCTTTGTAATTAGTGTATATACATATATTGTATATATATATATTAATCAAATGATAATATATTTGAAGGAGAAAAATAAAAAGTGCATATATATAATGTATTAATATATTTTTAAATAATTGTATATAATTTATCAATATCTAATGATAAAATTTTACATTATTCAACAATATATCTATTTTCATCTTTTTATCAAGTTCTAATAGTTTATCAATTCTTTCAAATTAAACACATAACTATTAACTAATAACTTAAAGTACATTTATCTAAACACGTTATCAGCTTAAACGCTACCCAAGTTAAAGGCTTTACACCACTTAAAAACTGCGATTCAAAACGCTCAACCAAATAGGGCCTTAGAGGTTGTTTGGCTAACCCTTTTTTTATATACCTTATATATAAGCCTTTATATTTATAAGTTGTGTAAAGTTTAAAAGTTGGGTAGCATTTAAGTTGATAACGTATTTGGATAAATGTGGTTTAAACTGTCATTTTATATAGTTATGTGTTTGTTTTGAAAGAGCTGATAACTTATTAGAACTTAACAAAAAGACAAAAATGGATATATTTCTGAATAATACAAATAAAATTTATAAAAATGCTAATTTTTAATAAAAAAATTATAAATTGATATCCAACTGATAAAATTTTTCCATTACATATTGATAAATTATATACAATTACTTAAAAATATATTAATACAATGTTTTATGTTTAAATTTAGATTTAATTCATAAAAATGTTAAATATATATGGTAAATTTATAAATACATATGTTATACAAAGAAGGCAGGGCGATGGTGGCGGCGACCTTGATATAGGTGATGATGGAGGCCGAGGCGACGAAATGATTGATAACAGCGATAAAGGCGACAGTGATGAAAGAAACGGGAGGCGTGCCTCAAAGAGGCAACGACAACTGCGATGGGACTAGAGATGAGACCGATGAAGGCAACGATGCGCAGGAATGAGAGGAACAACTGTGAAGGCGGAGGCGTTTAAGGGCAAAGAAGAAAAGATAAAGTTTTAGGAAAGTAAAATGATAAATTAATTGGTCAACGCAATAAGCTCTTAATAGCTTATTTGAGAAAGCTAGGGGTAGTAAGCTTATTCAAAAAGGTGCTAAAATAATTTATAAGCTCGACAACTTTTAAGCTCTTGAATTTTAACAAATAGATAGTAAAATAAGCTATGTAACTTATAATCAGAAAAGTAACTTATAAGTGGTCAAACCAAACACCCTCTTAATCACGTCGCCCCGGGATTCCAATAACCAAATGATGGAAGGACTCACATTGTTATGCTTCAAAAGTTGGCGCCCAGGTGCATGTGAACAATCATACAAGAGCCAGGGTGAAACCAATTAAACTCTGCCAAACTTCATATTATATATGAATAGGAAAATACCAAAAATTATTTTAAATTGTTTAGAGATAAATGTTACAATTTTTTGAAATATAAAATATTATGGTATGTTTTGTTATAGAATTGGAGTTGAAAAAGAGTAAATTGTACACATTACTCCTGATGATGTTTCACATAATTGCAAGGACAAACCTTCACCTTTTGAGAATAACAAAAAGTACACATCCGTTAGCACAATGTTAAATCATAATTTTACTCTTGTAATAAAAAAAAAAAAAAAATCTGATTTTAGGAAAAAAATTTAAAGAAAAAAGAAAACTAGTGATGATTGACCGTTGATTACTAACCACAATTAGCTGGTGCTGTCGATCTATATCTAAAAATAGAAAGAGAAAGAAAAAAAAAATTGATTGCATCAAATTCTCAACGAAGTCATTGGTCTATTATGTGGTAGAAACGTCAATGTTAACATTGCCATTGCTAGAAAAGGCAATCATTTGCCATAGGGGCGGAACCAGGATTTACAGTCAGTGGGGACGAAAAAGGAGGAGGAGGAAGCTGAGAGTGGAAGCCCCAATGAGGTGAGAAATGGGCTTGGCTCCCCTTGGGTTGGGCCTTTCTGAAAAATAAGGCCTAAAAATTAGGCTTATAACTTCTTCTTTTTTTTTTTTTGTCTCAATATTAAATTTTTTTTAATAATATAAAATTTAAAAAAATTCTCTAGCCTAGCTAGTAGAGGCAACTGTCTTCACTGGGCCCTATGTGGCTCCGCCCTGCCACCACCATGTTTTGAAATGTAGCCAAATCAAAGTTCTAGATGTAACATCTTGTTCTCTAGGTGTGTAAGGGCACGGGGAATTAGAGTTTTTTAATAATTGCACTTAGCCCAAAAATTACACTTTGCCCTTCCATTTTTCTTTCTTTCCATTTGACCCCTTTCATCTCAATCCTTAGCTTTTGATACATTACACCTTGGTGCAACTTAAGTTTTCACTTGAGCCTTAAATTTTTTTAGAAATTAAATTAGAACCCTCAATAATTACACACTAGAGCCCCAAAAATATTTTGAGAAACTACATTAATACCCTAATTCTTATAATTGCTGAAACACTCTTGAGATGAAAATCCAAATTACCAAAATTCCCTCTAGTTATATCTTTCAAAAAAATCATCATCTTTTTTTTTTTTTTCAATTTTCTTAAAAATTAAGAGTACTGCACTAGATCTAGAACCCCGATATAGTTCACATAAAAAGTCATCTCTAAATGGGAACCTTCATTTGGCTTGCAATTAAGGATTGAAACCTTGATTGAAAGTTTGGAACCTAGATCTAAGTTTCAATCATGAAACTAAATGATTGAAAATACATAAAGTGGAAGAGAGGAAGAGAGAAAGAGATTTGGCTATGATAACCATTATTGCTTCATGATGGAGAAAAGAAAATTAAGGTTTGATTGAACTTTATTTATTTTATCTTATTTCTTAAACAAATCAAAAAAAAAATGAAGAAAATAAAGGCTTGAGGACAGATTCACCAAATCTTAAACAAACTAGAAAGAGATAAGAAAAATGAGATGTTAAAGGTAGGTTTGATAGAGATAGCCATAACCTCACCAACTTTGTCGTCCTATGTCGTTAAGATTGTCAATGACTAGCTTATTGTTTAGAGATTAAGAATTTAACTCATTGCAATTATCGACAACAATTTTTCAATTTAGTTATCGAAGATAGGATTTTTCATTAGAAAACCAAAATAAAGAGGATTGCAATGAAAGAAAGAGGAAGAGAGAAGGGTAATTTGGGAATTTAAAGAAATCTAACACTGGTATACCAATGATGGGGGGGAAATTGCACCGTAGCATAAAAGATAGAAGATAATCAATGTATTTTCTCAAATGACATGAATATCACTTGCAATTATCCTAAAGTTTAAGAGTATCGCGTGCATTTTTTTAATTAATTAATATTTGTATACAATTAAACAATTCTTAAGTTTTGCTTGAGAGAGAATTCCTTTTTTTTTTCTTTTAAATAACGAGTGAGAATATTTATTTAAATTAAAAGAAGAGCCAAAAAAAGATGAAGCCAAGGACGGAAACAAGCAAAGGGATGACCCAAGAAGCCACAGCAAACCAACACCAAGAAATAAATAGCAAGCACAAATTAAAAACCACACCAGAGACCCCCAACCATTCGACAGACTATACTTGTTTGCCATACCCGACCCGACCCGACAACCAAAAGCATGCCATTCAAGTCACTACGCACATTAAATTGAGAAAAATTGTAGAATGAAAATAGATCTGAAACAGTATTTTTTGTGCATTTACAATTACATTAGACTTAATAATTTTCAAGAAGTTCAAACTTTTCCTTTTAACAAAAGATATTATTTTATTAGGAGGGTATTAATTGTTGTTTGTTATATTAACATTTTTCGATTTCATCCATTTCTTGAACTATTAAACAAGGTGCAAATCTTCTAACATTAATTATTTACGTTAATATTCATCCCTTAATTCTCCAAACAAATTTGTTGTGTATATATATATATATATTTAAAATATTCCATTCCATCCCATTCTATTAAATTAAGTCAATGTGTTGACTGTTGAGCCTATGTATGACTTGCCCTAGCTAAAGTATTGTCATAACAAATTGATGAGCTCCCCAAGTGATTTTTTTTTTTTGTTTTTTTTTTTTGTGTCATAAATAGTTGCCTCCTATCCACTGACCCAAAAAAGGAGGGGGGGGGGGGGGGGGGGGGGGGGCACTCTATATTCCAAGATTAAAGTTAAATTATGAATATCTCCATTTAGTTGGTTAAAAGAGTGGCAACACCAATTAATTAATTAATAAAATAAAAAGTGAAGGTGGAGAGATATAGGATCCACAATTCTCAATGGGCACAACTCGGAGGTAAAAGTCTAGGCTTGAAAGCCGAGGGCCATAAGTTGGAGCCTGGCCCATAAGGGAAATTCGGTTGGGCCGTTTGATGACCCATTAATCCTGAGGTAATGGTTGATGGTTCAGTGACTTTCTTAAATGCCTTGAATTCCCTCCATTTAGAAGTTAGACAAGAGTCAAGAGATGATGTCGGATGGATATACTGAATCAGAATGTAATTTTAAAAAATAAATAATAATATAAATAATAGTCAAACATATGATCTATATAAAAAAAAAAAAAGAAAAAAAGTTTGGTCACCAAAGATAGTTTGAGCGGTGACCTAGCTATGATTGTAGGTATGAGATTTTAGATTTAAAAATTTTCATGTCTTTTAATGTGAATATTTTTTTTATGATTTTCTATGTATAAAAAAATAAAATAAAACCCATCTTGTCACTTAATAATTCTGTAATTGTGCCAAATTAAGCGTGCTTAATAGATTCAACTACAATGTCGGCTGGATTTCCAAGCAAATTCCCATTAATGATTTCTCTTAAATGTGGTTTTTGTTTTTCTATCGCCGGTCCCGAAGCGGAAGGAGGCTTATGAATACGGAAGTTGGTGAAGCTTGACGTTCGCTGGAATATGGAGCATTGACGGAAAGAAGTAGAGGAAGATACGACACGTGCAATTATGAAACAGATTGAATGGAATAAAGGGAAACATCTCCTTCAATTAAAAAACTGAGGATGCTGCTTACAGTTGTAGTACTACTAGTAGTTACAAAGGTACACTCAAAAACATTAAATGTTATCACATTTCAGCACTTCATTTTGTTTTCTCCTTTGATGCTAATTCTGTAGGTAAATTTCTTGGGAGTATGGTCCCCAACCCACAAAAAAACAAAAGCAATTAATAATAACTTAAATAAAAAGAAAAGCGGGGGTGGTGATCTTCCACCTGCCCCTTCTAATTTGAAGCCAAACCCCCCTAAAATACTTCAAAGAAAGAACCGGAAGAACATGGTTGAGAAAGAGAGAGAGAGAGAACAGAAATTCTCAACTATCAACAGCGTTTGCTGAGGCGGGCGGCCGGGACTGCTGGTTCTGAGCCTCCGCTTGTGCCTGGGCAAGCTTCTGCTGCTCGACAAATCTGTTCATTCGCTCAAGCAACTGTGCAGCCTTTCGTTTGGCCCTCTCCGTACCATTTTGTGATAGATCAACCAGCGGCCCCATCACTCCGAGTTCCTGAGCTTCTATCATGTATTGCTGGTCACCTGAACAGAGGTGGACCAAAACTGCAGCGGCATTCTCTTTGTTCCTGGCTGACCCATTCCGAATTACCTCTACCAAAACTGGCAATGCCTCGGCAGCTCCAATGGCTGCCTTGCCTTCAGGATGGCTAGACAGTATCGCTAGTATTGCTAGTGCCTCATCCACCATTCCACCTTGGGGCTCGGTGAGCAGCCGCATCAACGTGGGCACAATTCCTGCCCTCACTGCCTTGCCTTTGTTCCCTTGGTATATGCACAAGTTAAATAATGCTGTTGCAGCATCTTTCTTGCCCCTTTGTGTACCTTCACTAAGTAGGGTTACTAGTGGCGGGATTGCCCCTGATCCACCAATCGTGACCTTATTTTCATCCACAACTGAGAGGCTAAATAGCGCGGCCGCTGCATTTTCTCGTGCTTCCATGCTCCCTTTCTTCAGCACGTGCACAATACCAGGCACTGCGCCAGAGAATATGATGCTTCCTTTGTTGTCCTCGCATATTGAAAGGTTGAGAAGTGCAGTAACAGCATGCTCTTGAGTGCGGGAATCAGGAGTGGAGAGCAAGCCAACAAGTAGAGGAATAGCACCAGCTTCAGCAATGGCGACACGGTTATCAGCATTGCGTTTGGCTAGAAGGCGAATTTCACCAGCAGCTGACCGCTGATCTTCGGGACTATTGGATGTAAGCTTACGGAGAAGAGTTTCTATCTTGGTTCGTTCAGCAGGCGAGCAAGCCGATAAAGTCTTATTGGGTCGAGAATTGGGTCGTTTTGGTGGTTCAATTCCATTTGCCTCACACCACTGGGCGATGAGGCTGCGCAGAACATAGTTGGGGGTTAGGGCAGTGCTCGTGAGTGTTTGTTGCGTCTTTGGACAAGTGCCATGCCCTGCTTCCAGCCATTTCTCTATACAGGAACGCTCATAAGTCTATACACAAAAAAAAGGGTATCAGTGACGCTTAAATGTTGTCCCAAGTTGATTTGAAAAAAGAAATTATAAGCAATAGGAAAGCTACCTGCCCCGTGGAGACAATAACAGGGTCTCTCATCAGCTCAAGGGAAATTGGACAACGGAAATCATCTGGTATAACAGGCAATTTTTGGGTCCCATCTGCAGACGCTTGTCCACTGCACTTTGACTTTTCCTGTGCAGGAGAATCTAAGTTCGGATTTTCAGTCTGCACAAAATCCTTGATTTTCTTCAGTAGCATTGACATCTTCTCTATGCTCTCCCCTGGATCCCCACCACTGGCAGATACCATCTCGTGCAAAGCTATGGATTCTTGGGTGAGGTCCGCTATTCCCATAAGTTGTAATTTTCCAGCCACTCTCCTTATTACTGTTGGATCAGCCAATGTGTCATTGCTCTTGTCATAAAGAGATAAGAGATCCTCATACAGCTCGACATTGGGTGCATCAACTCTTCCTTTGGCTCTTCTGAACTGACCAACAACAAGCTCAACCTGAAAGACATATAGAAGGGGAGAAAACATTATAGGTAAAAACTCCCGTCCTTTTCGGGAAAATTCAAATGCACGATTATTTAAGAGCAAAGTACATAAAAATAGTTTTCTAATAGGCTTCCCATTCCTTGCAAAGTGAATAGGAACGTAACTTGGATCCTTTATTCACTTCCCACTTTGAAGTCATATACATAGACCATTTCTAAATGATGCATCACACAATAATGGACAAACTTCAATTACCAAAAAACTACATACTTGGGCTCCTCCCAATCAAGTCTTTAGAATGTAAGCCAAACGTTAGTGAAGAACGTCACCTGTTCTTTGACTTCATCTGATATATCCAGTTTTTCATAGGAAATGGCACCCAAAACTTGTTCTAGACGAGCAGTCACTTCACCAAATCTATCCATAATTTGATCCCTCTCTAGGACCTGCATGAGAAGAAACAACAATATTAGTAGGTTGCAAGACAAACTAGCATACAGGGTGCAGTCCAAATGCATGAGCATTTATTATTTGGTTTAGATGTCTACACACATGCACGCATACCATAGAATGTCAAATGCCTTCCAGCACCAGAAAGTCCAGAAGAAGACCACATTTGGTAGGCATATTTGTCATCACAGCATGCATGAAAACATATGAACATACAATTTAATTATGCTTTTTACAGGCATCAAATATATATATATATATGTGTGTGTTCACATACATATCTCTTGTTTTCCTCCCCCTGGTATGCATACATATGTGCACATGCATATTGCCTCTTTATGATGATGAATAAAGAATGTTCCCAGTGCACAATACTCCGTACTTTCCAAAGGTCAAGGATAATCATTTCTTTAACACAGTTTCACCTGTACTCTGTAAAGAGGGTATTTGCACAACTCAAACCTAAAACCTTTTAGCCACAAAGAAACAACTTTATAGTTGTCACCCAGGCTCGTTATCCTTTAAGAAAATCAATATAATGACAAACATTCAAAGATTCAGTGATCTGCAATCAAAATAATCTGATTGAAGCTGAACTAGGAATGCAACCACATTTCTGAATAATTTACAATTTTAGACCAAATATCTATCCTAAAGGTACATGATACTTCAGTCCACAAGTGCAGGGCTTGACTATTAGCAGCAGGACTTCCAAAGGGTGGCATGGGTGATGGTAACCCATTTTGATAGAATCCAATGATTTGGCGTATGATCTACATCGTATGAAGTATGAACTTTGATGACCTAATGTAAATAAATAAATCTTCTAGTTCCATGAATTTAATTCACCCCCCCCCCCCCAAACCACGACCACATGATCCCTTAATATTGAATATATACTCTCTGTTTCAATGTAGAGGTCTTGAAAGTGGTTTTGGAGTGGGGAGGATGATATCCCACCTTCTCCTCTAATTACCCACCTTTTTCTTATCCTTGAGCTCTAAACACTTTTTGCATGCCTACCAATAACTAATATTAAAATAAGAAGTATAGCAACCAGCCAACTTTAATGTACAAACCACATACATGGAATCAGACATCAAACATTAGAAAGCATATACTTGCTTTTGTAGTGGTAGCATAAAAAACTGAAGGGAAACCATTGTTGCTTGCTAACTTCCTTTTTTGACCCATACTTGCTAAGTTATTAGTTACCCATTTAGTAGTCATTTGCTTTTCTTAAATAAGAAGGTTATAAGTATGAACTAAATCCCCCATCCTCCCCAAAACCAAAATGTTTTTTTGTGCAAAAAACTAGTGCAAAATGCATTGCCAACAAAATCTTTATGCAAAGTGCCTAATGGCTTATACATAGATGCCAGGGTCGTTGCACTCCCCATGGAACAATGAATCGGGACAAATGTCCCAATTCGTGGGCCGTTCTTGACCCAGGTCGCTCTGGTTGCGAACTGGATCGCCATTGTTGGATATCCAGAGTTTCAAGCAGAAGCAAACTGATAATGTTGCAAGAATAAAACTGCAGGGCAGCTTAAACAAAACTACAGTGCAAGAAGAAGCCCAAAATGTTGCTACCCCTAGTCAACTGTCTAACAAAGAAAATTCAATAAAGGGATACAAACGAAAGGGGAAGTGAAATGGGAATTAGTTGAATGACTTTGTAGCCTTTGCTAATTATGAACTATTTTGTTTCTCTGTTTACAATTTGGTATGTTTTATTTGTCATATTTTTAGCTCTTGTTGTACTTGTTTTGCACTTGCTATAATATTAGTGCGTTGGATGGTTTTGCACTTTTGTTAGCTATTGAAGGATTGCCAAAGTAACTGAGGGTAAAATTAGAAAGCCAAAAGAAAGCTTTAAAGCATCAATAAAAATATCAATTTTTTTAAGAAACAACAAAATATATAATTTAGTTAATATAAATTTAATATCGACCCAAATGGATATTCAAAACATACTGTATCCCCAACTAGGATACTGACTAAGCCTATGCCACACATACCGCCTATTATGCTATGTTACGCACCCCATCCCAGATTCCATACCACAATGCTTATACAATAATGGTGACAACATCATATACAAGCTAAAAAGACAAATCTAAAAAGTAAACAGAAGGCTTAGTTAGTTCATTAGCATAATATACCACCGCACTTGAATTAGAAATCAGCCATCGTCAATGCACTACAGAAGCTTCGTCTTTATCTTTATACTATTTTGCAATAATCAAGGTAACAAAATCCTAGACTCATGTTAAAAATCTCAGTAGATCAACTGAACATCAAACCATCCAAATCAGTGCTATTAAACTAAAAAAAAGCTCTAACTTTATTGCATCAACATGGCCCAACTTAAACAGACTTATTTCTGTTCTGCCAAATTCAGTAACATAGCCAAATATTCATAGACAAGTACATCTATCCTGCACAAGCACATTCTTACAACAAGGAACATAGTTGTCGATACTGTACTGGACAGGGTACCGGATTTGCTACTGGTACAGTACGATATTGGTACCGAGGTACCATTTTGGACTTATAATAAATTAATAATATAAATTATAAAATATATAAACATAATAAAATTTTTAATAGAATACCATAACCTAACATAAACATGTATAATCTAAACAAAGTAACAATTTTGACTAAACAACATGCGTAAAATTTTAATTTTTTGCACAATTTTGAGACCCATAAAGAGTTTTAGAGTATTGTTTTTTTTTTTCTCTTTGCAAAGTGAGAATATAAAGAAATCATGAAAAATAAAATAAAAATTTAGATTGTCTAGAGAAAGAAAATGCTTGGGGACGGGTACCGAGAGGTATCCCGATATCTTACCAGCCGAAACTGCCCCATACGACCAGTATCTGGATTGGAACGGTGCCAAGCATATTTAGTACCATTTTGGGACCAGTTCGATACATACTGCCAGGTAACAGCTGGTACAGTATGGTATTGACAACTATGCCAGTGAGTGTGGAGTTCACATGAATAGTCAAGGTATGAACTTATCAATGTTTCTACATCCATGCACTTCTAATTGTCCCTCCCCCTCCCTCCCTCTTGGCACGTGCATCCATCATGCCCACACAATTATAGATCTGCATATTACCATTGTGCTTTTTATCAGGGACTTGTTTAAGGATGTTTGGGCAAAGGCCATAATAGTAAATTCGGCCTTAGCCTTGCCACTTGAGGAATCAACACAATTACACTCTTAAAAGTTCACTTTGCAATAAATAAGGGCATAACAAATGCATGAGTCTTCTCACCTTGCAATAGTTGGGGGATAGTTGCTTTTCTACATTGTCTTACTCTAGCTTGACAAAAAGATGATTTGCCATTCATAACTAAATAAATTTTTAACACACAAAATTATTGCAATTAGATACTTGCTAAAACAGCTGCGCATTCATTTAACTATGTCAGAAAATTTTTTACATTTCAGCTTTTCAGCTTTTTCTGAAATGAGTATTGTATTATACTCAACTGAACAAAGCAACCATGCAGAACAGACAGCAAAAATTTGTGGCTTCTGAAGCCTTAAAAAGATAAAAACATAAGTGATCTTGACCTCTGATGTGTAATAGAGTTAAGAGACTTCTTTCTCATCTACGAAGTTAAGGAAATTCATAAAGTACATATATTATATATGTATATTAGAAAAAGAAAAGGTCTAAATGTGTTACATGTGTATCAATATAGGGTGGTTCTCTATGTCAACAATTATGAAACCTTACATGATTGTTACAAAAAATAAGTATTATTTGAGATTTTCCTCTCTTTTTATTGTTTTTTTAAGTTGCAGAAAGATAAGGTTTTTGGTGACACGTTGAGGCCTGGTACACACATGCAAGTGAGGAGAACAAGAAAGATTGGGAGATGCATGTTTTCCTAAAGGGTTTATCATGCAGCAGATGAAGAAATCAGATAAGTCATGGATCATGAGAGAGAGAGGGAGGGGGCAAGGAAGCAAGGAATTTCACAAAATGCCACTTATTCTGAGAAATATGTAATTTCATGACAAATTTCCAACTTATACTTTGTGTCTAATGTACCCAAAAAAGAAAAACTTTGTGCCTCTTGTGAAAAGACCTAATGTGCTCACTTAACATTTTGTGTATTTCTGCAATATTCACAAACATTGCCTACAAAAAGGAATTAGACCCAATTATTATAGATTTTCATATTGTTTCAGATAATAATGGCATACTTAAAACCTATGGTTTCTTGGTATGCATTTCTGTTCTAAAAGCCACCTAGGGTTTATTTTTTCTTCTCTATTAATATGTTATAAACTTAATCAACACTGAAATTACAACATTTAATTTCCAAATGGCACCCAAACCTCCTTAAACAACCATGTATAAAGAGTTGTAAGTGCGTCAATTATTGATGCTTTCTGTCATAAGAAATTTAGGAAGGCCAAACTTTAGATTCAACAGAATCCATATCAAAATGGATATAATAATGAACTGTACTAAAACCCATAGAAAACGACATGTTTGCCGATAGGAAAAATACAAAGCAGAATTTCAGTTTGGAACCGACATAATATTGACAAAGCCTCCACATCCAAGAAACCAGGAAACTGTATATCAATGGAATAGAGTTATATGATCATTCATCTTCTTAGAGAACAAGCAGCTAAAATGCAATTAACACTTAAAATCGTAAAGGTCGCCCTATTTCATTTCCTTGGATAATACCAGATAAACCGATCAAGTTACAAGAAATTAAGCCAAGAAATATTCAGATGTCATAATATGAAAATGGTATGGAGAAAACCATATGCAACTATTACTTTCTATATATAGGATATCTACACGATCTGTGTCCTGGAATATTCTCATTAACTAATGAGTTATACTTTTTAGCAAGTTAGAGATTAAGAAGCCTCAAGACCTTTTGCAATAATTAATAAATAGACAAGAGAATGGCAGCAAGCACACAGAATCTTTTTGGATTTTAATGCGGAATTGGTTTTTTTATATTTTCTTGCTGTTCAGCCTCAGAATTTCACTCGAATACTCACACTCGAATAATTTGTAATACATAGGCCAAAACTTTTAAATTTTGTTAGTTTTCATGGCTCCTTAGGACAGCAAAATTCTTAACACTGCAGAAAAACCAGAATAAGGAATATAACATAAAGTGGTCCAACTATGATTCCAAGCCCTAGTCTCAGCCATCATTCGGTTGCAGGGAAGACGTATGAAAGAAAAATTAAGTAAAATAAGAAAACCAAAAATCAAGCACTCAACTACCTAATAGAACTCTCATCTTGTTTAAAGTGAATTCCCTAACTATCTGAGAAGCCATCAAAGCAGGCGAAGAAAGGACTCGTCAGTTCTTTCTGGGATTTTCTTGGCAACCAGACAGATAATAAACACAATCTGAAGCCAATAGATGACTACTAAAAGAAAAAGGAAAACAAAGCAGATCTGTAGAAAGCAACAGAACAGATCACCAGAATAAATCGTCAACAAAATCACAATAATCAACAATCAGTCAACAAAATGTACTGCGTTTGGGGGGAAAAATGTACACACCAGGTAAATCTTGCTGCCTTCGCTTCCGAATCTGAGCAAGTCTCGAGCTGATTCGAGAGCTTCCTTCAAGGATCTTAGACCTTTGAAGCACTCTTCGGGGACGGGCTCTTTGCTGTCCCGAATCTCTTCGAACATTGGAGTCAACAGCTTCACCCTCCTGGCTAGGTTGCAATACTGCTTCTTGACCGTAGACCTGTAGTCTGAGATTGCCGATATCTCGTCGACGGTGTCAATCAACTTCTGCACCAGAGCTCCTTTCTCATCCTCCATGGCTTCAATAAGCTTCGCAAGGAGATCCGACTATATGAGACAAGGCCTTCGACGAATAGCTGGAGTTAACCGTGTCGATATTGGCGACGGAGTTGGTGGTGACTTTGCTAGAGGTGCTTATTGATCCTGCGGCCAGCGGAGAACCAGGTCGAAGTCGTCTCCATGAGAGAGAGAGAGAGAGAGACCTTCTCTTTGATTCTCTGGCGCGGCTAATTAGTGAGCAAGAGCTTAACCAGGGTTAGGATGTAACCGGGGCTTTGGAGAGGGGTTTATGCTGGTTCTTAGCTGGAAGAAGAGAGGATAACGTGGCTTGTTGGCGCCGCTCGACTCGACTCGGCATGGAACAAAACTGGCTCGGCTGAGAGCTGTGGACTGATTCGTGGACGTTAGGTCGTCCGGTTTCGGTTAAACTACCCCTGTAAAAATTAAAATTTGAATTTAAACTCAAAAGAAGATATGTCTGTTATTATTTAAAAAAAAGTTAATATGTCAATCCAGCTCCGCCTTTCTATGAAATAAGTTGAAAGTTGTAATTTGAACTTGTATGGAAACGGATGTGATCCGAAATAAATTGTAGGAATAATATTTTTTAAAAAATATAAGAAAAATATATAAATAAAAATAATATAAGGGTCTTTTATAAATATATTTTTAATATAAAATTTATAAAATATATATATTATTTAATCAAACATAAATATAAATTATTTTTTATCTCTAATGTGATCACTCAAAGAGTATAAATAAAATTGCTTCCATCTCTAACATGAAAGTATAATAGAAATATGTTTTTAATATTATAAAATTATCTCAAAATATTTTTAAAATGGTCAAAAAATATTTTCTTAGTGTTTCTTGGCATTTCGAGATAAGAAACATTTTGAAAATGTAAAAACAACACCATTTAAGTATTTTTATGTATCAAAATTGTAACTCATAACTCAATTTTCTTTTTTAATACTATGCTGTGAAAAATAAAGAAAATATAATGATAAAATGTTTAGGCAAACATTCCAAATTCTAGAATATATATATATATATATATGCATATATATCAGTTTAAAGAATTTATATGTATATGATACCAACACATAATAATGTTTTTATAAGAGATAACTAGAAAACTTATATAATTATATTTAATCAGTAATTATTATTGACAATGCATGATTGATTTTTGGTTTCAAAAAAGAAATCGGCTGTGGGTTCAGTATAAGTGTCTATGCTCTCAGTGGTGGTTCTTGGTTAGTTTTAAGATCACTCACAATGCTACAAATCCTTACTTAAATTCTTTTAATGGGAAACTAGGTAGTGACAATTCTGTTGTTATTTGGATGGATTAAAATCATTTGCCATTTTAAAAATTTTGTAGAAAGTAACGTTCACTCAGTGGAGGACGCGGAGACCCACACGGACATGGATGGGAGGCAACAGAAGTAAATGTGGTGGGGGCATAAATTTGTCTGGTAGGCCAAAGCAGAAGAGATTGGGGGGGGCTGCGTCTGCGTCGATGAAGATGACAGACAGGACAGTCGACAGACAGAAGGGAAATACAAACACTCGGCCAAGTTCAGGGCAGCATGGCATGCTATAATGGTTTATTATTATTATTATTATTCAATATTCAGTACTCGGTGTTCTGTCTCTGGCCTTACTGGAACAGACATTTGGTTGGAGGGAGTGGAGCTGTTTCGTGCTCTTTCCCTAAAAGGGGCAAATGAAATTGATTACGGTATCTCTGGGCAATTTGGCAAAGCCTTGGACAGTGACCACCGCCCAGCTGCTGCAAGACATGTCTGTGACTCAACTCGAACCTTCTGCCAAGAGCGAAACCCCCAAATCCAATCATTCTACAACATGCACAATATATTGCAAAATCTTCTCCTCTCTCTACATGCCCACCTTCGCCAATCACATTTGAGTAACAGTTTTCAACTTGCACTTTAGTTTTTATGTAGAAAATCATCTTTTGGGTGTCTGTATTAGGCAAGATAACCTACACAAATCATATATATATATATATATATACAGAAAATTGTATGTGAAATCACTGTAAGAACGTTTGAACTTTAATTGTGGAGAAAAGAAAATCACTACAATTACTTTAATTATTATTAAAAGAATTAGATATATCTCGTTTGTATTTGTGTGCAAAGATTGGACATAATATATGTGTGTGTATTTTTTATACGACTAACCGAATATTACATATGGCATGGTTGGACTTAACGGTCCGTAGATATTCATTTGAATTCTTCATTAACGAGAGAAAATGATTTAATTAAAATTAAATAATATTATTTAAGATTATTACGACACATCATATTTAAATATTATTTTAAAATATGAGTATTAATATGTTGTTCTCAACGCAAGCTAGCAAGGGGGTGAGTGAGGAGAGCTCGCGGTCGGGCTCATGTCCACCCTCTCAAAGTTATTTGTGTTTGCCAACATAACATCTCTGTTTAAAATATATATTTATAATTTTTCAAATTAATTAACAATAATAGAGTGGGATTATTCTTGTAATTGTAAGGTTGGATGTGAAGCAACTGATGATTACCATAGAAGAATTCTATGACAAGTCTTGGAGTTATTGCCTCCTTAATTATCGGATATCAACTATTATGTTAATGTCCCAAGGCCCAGGTGCACAAGCGCAAAAACGTCATTATGCTTCTTAATTTTTTACTATTATTACTGTAATAATTGATATTTTGTACATGAACGTGACATTAATATTCGGGTGTGCTTTAATATCTTGTTATTCAAGTTCAATTTCTTATTTATTACAATTTAAATATATAATATAATTTATATTGTTATGTAGATAAATGTAACTTATGATGTGTAATTAACACCTCCCTAAATTAAAGATATTTAATAGCCACGCATTGCTGCGGCCTAATCCAATTCGGATCGGTTCGCTCTCATTTTCATGATCTGCTCGCAATCGCATGCCCAGTCAAACATAGGGTGCGCGCTGTACATTAACCCCTAGGACTGAATCAGGGCCATAAACAAAAGATCCAAGCCGCTGGGGACCGGCACGACCCACATTGATAGAATGGGTGACCGTCAGTTTGGTGTACCTGACAGAACCCCAATTAATCGACTCGGCTTCAGCCGGCTTGGAGTGGGTCAAGCCGGTCCCGCTTAGGCAACTCCCGAGTGGCCGCTCCAACCGGGACCCGTCCGATCGAGGCATCTGATTTGTTAAACGCATGAAACGATGGACAACCTGCGGTCAGTTTAGCAAATGTCCACGAGAGAGAGAGAGAGAGAAGCTCGTGGTTGTCGGCGGGTCCCACTCGCGAACACCGCGGCACATGGTCGACGTATGCACATCATGGCCAGTCCATTGCCTACGTGGCATTACCCGATCTCGGAGACCAGAACTAATCTCCACCGTCAATCCACGATCCGCTGTCCGCCGTGGCCCCCACCCGATTCAGAACGGATCCACCGTGTATCCGCGAGGCGAGAAACGAGAATCGGAAAACCAGAAATACAGAATTATTAAGAGTCAGTCAAAAATAGATTACCCTATAATTAACAGTAACAGAGTGGTACTTAGTCGCTTGATTTAACAATTAAAAATTTTAAGGAAAATATAAATAAATAAAATAAAATTAACTGATTTGATTTTATTTGATTTAAAGTGTTTAGGGGTAATGATAAGGAAGCGGGACCCATAAGTGGGACAGGGAGGGGAGGCGCATGTGAAGGGGGGGGGGGTGTAAGGACAGGTAAGTGGGACCCCAAAGCACTAGCCAGTGGACTCAGATTTTTGGTGCGTAGCTTATAGCCTTAACCAACGCTCTTTCCTTTTCCTTCTTCTCTCTCTCTCTATTTATCTTGCGCCTCGTTTGGCATCAAAATCTACACGTGAACTCATCTTGTCTTCTACCCTTAATTCACTTTCCTTCTTCCTCAGACCATGCGTGACAGAAACTGCCATTAAAAGCCTTTGATTTTGCGAAGCATTACCATAAATTAGCTACCATATCAAATAAACATATATGTGAACTCGCTTTTGAAAATATCTAAACTTTAATTATGGGGAGAATAATAGTAGATTTTCGTCACGGGACCAACCCTCCATGTCGCGAGTTTTTCTGACTTGGCAAAGTAGAAAAGGTTGAGAATTTTTGACAAGAAGACAAAGCAGGGAAGGACAAGGGAAATCCACCAAAGGGCTTTCTTACAAAAGTTGACAATGGAAAAGGGTATTAGTAGTTTCCTTAAAATTAAGTATATTGGTATTTTGTATAATGTAAAAGTTATTTCTTATAATGTTTTTAAATATTTTGAGATAATCGTATTTATGCAGTCTTCCATCCTTTTATGTTCTTGATTTCAATAAAAAATATAAATTATATGTGAATATTTTGTTTTATTATGCAAAATAAACAATCAAACTCACGATCATTTGATTTATTTATAAATGTGAATTATAATTTATCATGTTTCAATCATTTGATTTCTCTGACAAATGTTTTGAAATATTTCAGTGGAGAATGACGTGGGAGGCAGATGGCAGTGAGATGTCCACTCTCACTCTCTTCTCTTGTCAATTGGCGTGACCCGAGTTGTTGCTACGCATGGAATCTCACCATAAATGCCCATATTGGTCTCAACACTCAACAGCTTAGGCCTTATGAGCCAGGATGCATGCCCTTCCAAGTCAGTAGAACACCTGGCCTGCCCCTCCCTCTTGGGACCCTAGTCCCTAGTTCTTGCCTCCTATGGTGTCCCAACTATTTTGACTACAAAACAAACGCACCTATTTCATTAAGGGTGATGTCAACATAATTTGATTTGATTTAACAATAGGAGTAGTTCAATCAAATCGTCCAAACCATACCTGCAAAAGAAGCATGGTAATGAAAGATTATAGTAGCTTGCTTGGTGAATAAGGTTTTAAAAAAATATATATTTTTAGATTTTTTTTTTTGGACATGTGATTGATAGATTATTATGTATATATATTTGATGAATTTAGTAAATAGATATAAATATAATAGTGGCTGTGAGTTGTATTATTAATAATAAAAATATGTAAATGTAATACACGAATAGGAGTGAGTTATATAAGTTGGTTTATAACCATTCAATATTTTTTACATCCAAGTCAAGCATAATTTGAGTTTTTCTTGTGCTTACTTGTATAGTTGATTGCATGCAGGTGACAGTCTAATATTAATATTCACATTGGTACACCTAAGAGGCCTCCCTATCATTAGTAGTGACTAGTGAGCTGCCCCTCATGCAGTAAAAGTATCTACTTGCTTTATCAAGCTGTAACCTTACAAGTAGGTTGTCCGTTGTAGCATGTTCTTCTTTATATATAATCAACTTGCCAAATATAATTAAGTTTTATAATTACTTAATTGTAAATTAGTTGTCGGCTCATATATGTCACGGCTAGATGTTTCCCAGGGGCCCAGTTGAGTTGACTATTGATCTCAACACGTAAAAGGGACACTAAAATAGTTGACAATTGTCATAAAAAAAAAAAAAAAGTGTCCCTATTTTAAAGAAAAGGTTTATATTTACACATGAACGTGTTGAGATAGCTAAATACATGTTAACCTTAGAACAAGAATACTTTTCGTGTACCGTTGGACACTTTAAAAAATTTAATCTTAGAAACATGTCTCCACTCACGATTGATTTTTAGGTAACAAACATCATGCACTGTACCTCCTATCTAATACGTTGTCATGTATCATGATTAATCATTTTCACATACATGAGATAATGTATAAGCCGAAGAGAGATTTCACATTTTACACCCATGAATACTTTTCGTGTAAAACATGTTTAAGTCCGATCTTCCTTCTTTTACGTCAAATTTCATAATTAACGGGTAAATGACAGTGGGCCACCAGAACACAACTGGAACATATTTTTAATTAATCCCTTAATTGTGCTTTTAAAAAGGGGCATATTATATCATTAAAAATCACACACAATGAGAACAAGTGACAGCCGGTGAAATGACCTTCATTGATCATTATCCCATTTCACGCCCACGCCCACGCGCGAGCCCGCGTGAGAAGAGATCGATCTTAGTTATTGAATCAGTTCAGATACTAGTTTGCTAGTCGGATCGATGATGGTTTACAAGTTTAAGTCAAATCGTGGATTCGTAAGTTTCTGTGTAATTTTATTTTAAAAATTTGTGGGCCTTTTTATTTTTATCTATAAAGACTAATTTACTCATCTATTAAAATTATTTAATAATTAAGAATTATTTAGTGTTGTTAGATAAAAATATTTAGTTTTACCAATTTGATTAGTACCCGAAAACAAACCATTTTGAGCGATTTACATATTTGCTTGATTTTTGTTTTTTTTTTTTTTCTTGAATTAAAACTTGATATCTATCTTCAGCCAGAGATCTCGACGGGCTTGACCTCGGGCTTCTTCTCCTTCCTTGCGGCAGCGTCACAGTGAGCACCCCGTTCTCCATGCTGGCCTTCACCTGGTCCATTTTGGCGTTCTCCGGCAGCCGGAAGCGGTGGAGGAACTTGCCGCTGCTGCGCTCCACGCGGTGCCACTTGTCGTTCTTCTCCTCCCTCTCCTTGCTCCTCACTACAAAAAAACTGGCATTTAGCGGCGGTTTTTTTTGCATTTAGCGGCGGTTTTTAACCGCCGCTAAGTGATTTAGCGGCGGTTTTGAAAACCGCCGTTGAACCAGCCGTCGTGGAGCATTTAGCGGCGGTTTTAACCAACCGCTGGAATAACCACCGCTAAATCACTGATTTTGCGGCGGTTTTAAAACCGCCGCAAAATCAGTGATTTAGCGGCGGTTTTTTTTAATTTTAGCGACGGTTTTAAAAATCGTTGCTAAAATTAAAAAAAATTAAAATTTTTTATTTTAGCGGCGGTTTTTCAACCGCCGCAAAAATTAAAAAAATTAAAATTTAACAAAAATAAAAAATTAAAAAAAAATTAAAATTTAAAATTTTAGCGGCGGTTTTAGAAACCGCCGCTAAAATTAAAAAAAATTAAAAATTTTTAATTTTAGCGACGGTTTTTAAAACCGCCGCTAAAATTAAAATAAAATTAAAAATTTTACTCTCTCACCCGCCCGCGCCCACACGGTTGCCCACCCGCCCAGCCACGTGGCCGCATATCCGCGCGCCACGTGGCGAGGCTGGAAATTAAATTTCCAGCCTCCCCCCTTCCCCAGTTTCGAACCCACAACCTCCCATATGCCATTGCATGCTTGAAACCGCCTGATCTACCAATTTCCCTTGTTATATAATTACATATATAAGTTATATACCACTATTTTTCAGAATTATATTTTATATTTTTTAATATAGAAAGAAAAATATTAATTAATTTATCATTTTTTAAAAGAATAAAGGAATAAATTAAAAATAAATTAATTGAATTAAATTAATTTATTAAAAATAAAAAAATTATATATATTTTAAAATTATTAAAATTTTGTTAAATTTATTTTTATTTTTATTTTTTTAAATTAAATTTTTAACTAGTGGTGAACCCGCGTGATATGTGGGAGAGTTTAATTTAAAAATAAAAAAATAAATTTATTATTTTAAATAATTTTAACTAAATTGATAATTATAATTTTTTTAATCTTTAATCATATTGAAAAAATTTAAGTTTACTTAATTATTCACTATTCAATATGCTAATGGAGAACACTTTTAATTCAATATACTTATAAATTTTTTTATTATATTATATTTATTTATAAATAAATATTATAAAATCTATAATATTTTCACTTAAAGACGTTCGTTATTTTCTATTTATTATATTATAATTATAAATATAAATTAAAACTCTTAAATATGAGTAAGAATAAGTTTTTTCAATAATAACAAAATTTAAAAAAAATAAATTTTGATTTCTTCCATAGTCTTAAAAATGTGATACCTTAAATATTAATTAGTATTGAAAAACTCTAATACTTGACAACCCTACTAATTGACATTTGGCAAAATACTTTATTTCACTATCATATTTTATTATTATATAAATATACATAGAATAAAGATATAAAAATAATATATTAAATAAATAGATACTTTTCTATGACTTAATTAATAGTTTAAGTTGTCTATTAATATTTCTCATAAAATTCATGCAAATTTAATAGAAAACAATTAGCATTGAAAAACTTGTATATTTAAAATTTATTATTAATTTTACATAATTAATATATATTATTTCGAAACAATTGAAAGATTTAAATTATTAATGCAAATTACAAAATGTAAATTATTAATGTAATAAGTATTAAATGCAAGTTTTGGGGAAAAATTTTATTACTAGTTATCATTTCAAAGCAATTGAAAGATTTAAATTATTAATGCAAATTACAAAATGCAAATTATTAATTCAATCAGTATTAATTTTAAATCATTAATGCAAGTTTTGGAGGAAAATTTCTTTTTTGAAGACTATCCTATTTTTATATATGTAAAGATGCAAATTACAAAATGTAAATTATTAATGCAATAAGTACTAAACGCAAATCATTAATTTGGGGGAAAATTTTATTACTATTTATTATTTCAAAACAATTGAAAATTTTAAATTATTAATGCAAATTACAAAATACAAATTATTAATGCAATAAGTATTATTTGTAAATCATTAATGCAAGTTTTGGGGGGAAATTTCTTTTTTGAAAACTATCCTTCTTTTATATATATAAAGATGCAAATTACAAAATGTAAATTATTAATACAATAAGTATTATTTGTAAATTATTAATGCAAGTTTTGGGGGGGAAAATTCTTTTTTGAAGACTATCCTACTTTTATATATATAAAGATGCAAATTACAAAATGTAAATTATTAATGCAATAAGTACTAAATGCAAATTATTAATTTGGGAGAAAATTTTATTACTATTTATTATTTCAAAACAATTGAAAATTTTAAATTATTAATGCAAATTACAAAATACAAATTATTAATGCAATAAGTATTATTTGTAAATCATTAATGCAAGTTTTGGGGGAAAATTTCTTTTTTGAAAACTATCCTTCTTTTATATATATAAAGATGCAAATTATAAAATGTAAATTATTAATGCAATAAGTATTAAATGTAAATCATTAATGCAAATTTTGGGGGGAAATTTCTTTTTTGAAGACTATCCTACTTTTATATATATAAAGATGCAAATTACAAAATGTAAATTATTAATGCAATAAGTACTAAATGCAAATCATTAATTTGGGAGAAAATTTTATTACTATTTATTATTTCAAAACAATTGAAAATTTTAAATTATTAATGCAAATTACAAAATACAAATTATTAATGCAATAAGTATTATTTGTAAATCATTAATGCAAGTTTTGGGGGGAAATTTCTTTTTTGAAAACTATCCTTCTTTTATATATATAAAGATGTAAATTACAAAATGTAAATTATTAATGCAATAAGTATTAAATGTAAATCATTAATGCAAATTTTGGGGGGAAATTTCTTTTTTGAAGACTATCCTACTTTTATATATATAAAGATGCAAATTACAAAATATAAATTATCAATGCAATAAGTACTAAATACAAATCATTAATTTGGGAGAAAATTTTATTACTATTTATTATTTCAAAACAATTGAAAATTTTAAATTATTAATGCAAATTACAAAATACAAATTATTAATGCAATAAGTATTATTTGTAAATCATTAATGCAAGTTTTGGGGGGAAATTTCTTTTTCGAAAACTATCATTCTTTTATATATATAAAGATGCAAATTACAAAATGTAAATTATTAATGCAATAAGTATTAAATGTAAATCATTAATGCAAATTTTGGGGAAAAATTTTATTACTACTTATTATTTCAAAGCAATTGAAAATTTTAAATTATTAATGCAAATTATAAAATATAAATTATTAATACAATAAGTATTAATTGTAAATTATTAATGCAAGTTTTGGGGGGAAATTTCTTTTTTGAAAACTAAATTAAATATTTTAATGAATTTTGCGACGGTTTTGAAAAATCGTCGCAAATATTAATTTAATTTTAATTATAAATTATTTAATTATTTTTAAATTTAGCGGCGGTTTTTCAGAAACCGCCGCTAAATTAATTTTTTTAATGAATTTTGCGGCGGTTTTGAAAATCGCCGCAAATATTAATTTAATTTTAATTTTAAATTATTTAATAATTTTTGAATTTAGCGGCGGGTTTTCAGAAACCGCCGCAAAATTAATTTTTTTTAATGAATTTTGCGGCGGTTTTGAAAACCGCCGCAAATATTAATTTAATTTTAATTTTAAATTATTTAATAATTTTTGAATTTAGCGGCGGTTTTTCAGAAACCGCCGCTAAATTAAATTTTTTAATGAATTTTGCGGCGGTTTTGAAAACCGCCGCAAATATTAATTTAATTTTAATTTTAAATTATTTAATAATTTTTGAATTTAGCGGCGGTTTTTCAGAAATCGCCGCTAAATTAAATTTTATTTTTTAATTATTTAATTATTTTCTAAATTTAGCGGCGGTTTTTTGAAAACCGCCGCAAAATGTAAAAAAAAACCGCCGCTAAAATAGTATTTTGCGGCGGTTTGCAAACCGCCGCAAAATTTCATTTTTTGCGGCGGTTTTAGAAACCGCCGCTAAAAATCAAATTTTTTGTAGTGTCTCTCTCGGCTTATCTGCAGGATCCTGCCGTCCTCAAAGTCGACCTAACTAGGCCACCTCTTTCTTGAGGCCAGGGAGAGATCGGCTTTGAAAACATCGGCTTCCGGCGTTTCTTTCCAGTCGATCCTCATGTTGGCAAATAATGCGGTGGCTTCGCCAGCCGAAGATGGGACATTGGCGAGCCCCGGAGAGGTGAAGAAGCCATCGAAAGGGGTCCCAAATGTCCAGAGATGGGACATTGTTTTGTGATCAGTTTTGAAGGTGAGGAAACAACGAAGAGACGAGAAGAGAATAGAATAGAATAGAAGAAAAAGAAAAGTCTTAGTTCATATTATTTTTTAAAATAAGTAAGATAAAATTATATTAAAATAATTTATTTAAAAAAATGATGATGCAGAGCCGATCATCTTCTTCTGTCTCGAACTAAGTATCTGCAAAAAGGGTGGAGACTTACTCCCCGTGATCCCTCCAACGTTCAAGTCAGTTCACGGATTTTCGAGCAATATAATAGTAATGGAAGATAGTAAAAGAGTCCCTTAGGAATCAGATCCTCCATACCTGTAGAGATTGCCCTCTATTTATAGATGTCCCATAGCCTTTCCAATAAGAGATAAGATACCTTTCAAAAACAGATGCTGATCCACTTTCCATAGGGAGAAAAGATAACATTCACTAATGGAGATAATTCTTGGGATGTTGGAGATATTCTTGGCTGACTGAATCTTCTTCTCTATCTCTTCCAGTTCAAAATCATAATAAAGATTATAAAAATAAGTGGAGCTCCTAAGACTTGACATGTGGCGATCGCCCATTGGCCTTTACTAGCACACATGGCTCCAAGTTAATAGTAACTTCTAGGGGTAGCACAATAAAATTCCCCCTATAAATATTCCCTCATCACTTGCCCCCCACTCCTTAAGCTGATCAAGCAAGGAGTTTGAGCAGCTGAAGGAGTAGTCATCATTGTTTTTTTGAGCCTCTGTAAAAAAGTTCTACTAAAAGTTGGGTTAGCAGTCTCGAATGCTGAATTTGCTTTTCAAGTCTCCCAGTGCCCCTTTCACTCTTCCCATGCAAAAGGTGATTAGGTCGCTCGAGGTGATAGAGACGTTCGAGGATTTTCCTATAGTAGAAAGGGGCCAGCTCTTAAATTAGTACATATATATATTTTTATTGTTATTTTTGGCCTAGGGCCGAGGCTATGCTGGTCGAGGCCGCATTCCTTATCTTCGGGGGCCGCTGGTCGAGGTTGTGGTGGCCGAGGTCGCGTGCCTTATCTTCGGGGCCGCTGGCCGAGGCTGCTTGCCTCGTCTTCTGGGGCCGCTAGCTGAGCCTGCGTGCCTCGTCTTTGGGGGCCGTTGGCTGAGGCTGCTTGCCTCGTCTTCCGGGTCCGCTGGCCGAGGTTATGGTGGTCGAGGCTGCGTGCCTTGCATTCGGGGCCGTTGGCTGAGGCTATGGTGGCCGAGGTTTCCTTCTTTCGGTTGCTTTTCAGAACTCATAAAATCTTGGCCCTTAACCATTTAGGTGTACTAGGATAAGCTCTATTATCCATTTGAGACAACTTTTTCAGGTAGCGCTGCTTGCTTAGTGAGAATTTTAATCCTTCGGCTTACGTTGGAGGTTTTTTCCTAACCGAGGGGGGGCTACATCGAACCTTCTTTTTGTTTTGGGAGTGATTCCTGAAATTGATTCCTTAATCATTAGGGGTGATCCCCTTTTAACCTTCATTTGGCGGAGGTGGGATAGTACGTACTAGGCTAACGGTATATATATATGTTAGTGGATAATGAAAATTGATTAAAGAAATATAGAAACAAATATTGATGAAAGTATATTTTGATTTGACCTCCATTTGAAAATTGACTGTCATTAATCTCTTTTTCTTGATTTAATTTTATAAACATTATTCTTTAGTATTAATTTTTTTTAAAGAATTGATTTATTTGTATTCAGTTAAGAGTTTATAGTGTAATTTGATTTAACACGTGACACTATCATGTGAGAATTTTTAATTTACTCTTGATTCGGTATATATGTCTATAGAAGATAATATTTTCACATTTAGAGAGTGTATTAGACTTAACTAAAATAATTTCCCACATTTAGGGAATACATAATTTCTTACAGCAAGGTTAGAGTTTAATTAAATTTTTTAAGACATTTCAATTGCAAAAATACTTTTTTTTTTATTTTAATTTTTCAACTCCAAGAAGATTACTTTTTTTTTTTTTTTAGCAACGTATCAGCCACACTGATATAATTTGTTGACACACATTTTTGTAACACCCCGTATCGAGCGATATGAAGGTCCGGAATAACTTACCCTAATAGGCCTACATGAACTTCCCAGGGGAGTCACCCATAATTGGATTACCCCAGATCAATCATGTTTAACTTGAGAATTCTTTACTTACATTCAGCCCAAAAGGTATCCAGGTGGTGTTGTTTCCTTCCTTAGTTATTCTCGATATATATTACCTTCCACTAGGCTCTTAGGGTATTACACAGATCATGTCATCATGGGCCCACAACTACGGGTTAACTCAAGTTATCGCCCTTCGATGACCAGGAGTCCCGCCACACTTGTGAGCCTCTCAGTCACCCTCTGGGTGACCGAGGTGGGACATACCCGGTGCATCCACACAATCCCCCTACAAGTGTGGTAGGGCTTTATTGGCCCTTCCCTTATCGGGGGTTGTAGGGACCATTATGGGGTTTCTCATAAACGACACCAAAATGTAGACGTTCAGAATTGGTCAACGGAGATTTGTTAACCCACACCCATATAGTAGATCCGAGAGGGAAATAATGAAGTATCCTTTCCGGTTTGCTGAGCTGACAGCCCATTTCTGCAAGGTACTCCGAAGCTCAAGTTAGCAAGCGAATAAGCAAGTATATTGAGTGTTTGTGAGTTGGTGGTCAAGAGTACATACATTGGCTCTCAAGAGGGCTAGTTGATATATATATATATATATATATATCAGCATAAGCTTCTTTTCCTGCTTCGTACGTGTACAGGCGATGGGATGGAGTAGCCGACCGGGGGCGTCCTTGCCGCTGCGATATGTCGATGAGACCCTCATTAATGAGGACGTGATCTGCCATTAATGTGGATGTGATCTTCCATTAATGAGGATGGAATCTGCCATTAATGTGAATGTCCGAAAATTCAAGTGCGGCTGTAATGATGTTGTTACCAAAAGGCCATGATGGGACTGGCATGGGCAGAGAGAATGGGCCCAAGGGATCTAGTCAGGGCGGCCTTGGTTTACCGGTATGCTGCGACATGCGCCCTTTCTACGATGTGAGCTGACGAGCTATGAAGGTCCTTGAGAACTTGCCTAGAGTATAACTGGGGGCCTGTTCGAATATACCAACGAGTTAGAGGTGCTACCGGGAGTTCGCTTGGTTCCGACGTTTGACCCTGAGCTTCAGCATTATCTAAGCTTGCTTTAATGAGTTCAGTTTGATTTATTGGGCCTTGGGCATTTGGGCCGAATCACCACGTTAAGTCCAGCCAGCACAGAATGAAGCGAAAAATACTCGTAACATAATTTTAATTAAAATAGATAATATTTTACGTGCAAAGCAATAAAAACTTTAAGTACAATAATACTTCTGTGAGTCTTCAAGATTTGGTCCATTTATTTGGGAGGCTTTGGGATATGTAAGCATTGGGCTGCCACAAAATAAGTGAAAATTTTCAGATGGTGCATGCATATCTCCAACCCACCATTTACTCATGCTTAAATACTACATTAGCGCTGTTGGAATGATTACGATAATATTATATTAACATAACGTTAAAATATTTTTTAAATTAAGATATAAAATAATTAATATAAGATTAAAAAATATTTTAATATTTATGTTAGATTATTTATTATTTTTTTAAAAATATATAGAGAATTGTATTTTTTCTTTTTATATGTTTGTTAAAATATATATGATAAACACTGAATAAGAATTTTTTATCAAAATATTCATATTCTCAAATTCAATCAAAATTATTTGCTCTGAAGGTAACAACCGCAAGCCAGGCAAGAAGATGGAATAAAAAAGGATGATGAAAGAAAAGAAGATGAATATGAAAGATGAGAATTTTATGAGATGGGCGCATAAGCCTTTTTTTTTTATTTGTATAATATTAAATAAATTTATAGAGAAAATGCGATAAATTTATTTATAAAATTTTATATAAAAAGTCACGTAACTTATTTTCAATGAATTGTTAGATAAATTTAATAAATATAATAAAAAATAATTTTTTAAATATTTTTTATATTCTACTTTTTACAACTCATATCTTGATTAATAAATCCTAACTAAGAGAACAACAAACAACCCAATACTTACACAAATTAACAACCTAAATCTCGTCGAAGCCCATAGAATGGTGGCTGGCGGAGGTCAGAGGAAGACGTCGGTGAGGACTGTGGTAGACTCACAGCAGGCCTTACACCACCTTCCAACCCTAAAATAATTAAAACCCAAACCCCCCTCAAAAGAATATTTATTTTAAAAACCGCCATTAGGATTAATAAGAAGGAATTAAAGAGGTAAGAGAGGATATTTCAACTCATTCATTTAATTAAATTAACAACACAAGAATAAATTAATTACCGTGGCCATGTCAACTTTCACAATTAATCTTCTCCTGAACTGATTGTTAAAAAAATAAAAAAACACGACCCTTAATATTCTATCTTCTGTCTAAATTCTCATGATTGACTTTTCAAGCTTCATATTTTAGTGAATGCTCAATAAATATGGGCAAACTAATTAATATTTACAGAAAGCTACAATATGTCTAGCTTTAAATACTAAGGGTGCATTAATTGGGGTTTTATGGAGAAAGTTATGACTATTTAAGTGGAAGCTGGTCAAGCTACTTGAAATTCTAAGAATTTTTAAACTTTTCAATCCTCATAGCCATGGGAGGATTGTGATTAGTAGAGATGTGGAGTTTCAATGAACAAGTAAGTTGGGAGACCGAGATTTATAATTCCTTCCCGTACTATGAAGAAGATGCAACTAATCAAGCTGTCCATGCAAGTAACCATTCCACCAGCTTTGGCATTTCCTTCTACTCTAAAGGTATGTTTGATTAACTATTTTTTTTTCAATGAAAAATGATTATTTTTCACCCAAATTTCAATTTTTAAGGTGTTTAATTGACTAATTTTTTTATAAAAAATATTTTTCAACTTGTGATCATGTGATACTCTTTTTCCATGAATTGATTTTTTTTATGAGAGGTAAATGTAATTTTTCATAAAAATAGAAAACCCACCATCACAATTCCTTCCCTTTTCGCCACCGCCCACCAACAGAGAAGAGAAGAGAAGGCCAGATTCGGTGATTGTAGTGGCCATCAACGAATGGACACATTATAGGAGAAAGATGGCAACGACAACGACAGTTAATGAGGATCATCCATCGACAAATGGACGCGTTGCAGCATGAAGATGGCAGCGACGGTGATGGCAATGACGACCACTGATGGCAATAGTGGCTAAACAACGACAACAACGGTGGCCAATCAAAGTGGGTTTGGGAGGCGAAGGAGAGAAAAGGAAATGGGGGGAGGCAGGGAGGAAATGAAGGTGGGTTTGACAAGGAAATTTTATTTTATAAAAAATAATTATAATTAAATATCAAAAATTAAATCAATCAAACACTATTAATTGATAATTTCTATACAAATAATTTCTAGATAATTAAATTACTTATAATTTATTTTATTTTTATGTAAATTCCATACTTGTAATCAAACACATACTAAGTTGACTTGGTCAAGTTCAAGTGAAGGCATGAGGGATATCAAAATCTTGACGACATCTATATAAAACAAAAAGGTTAGATGATGTCACTTTATTTATTTATTTTTTTAATGATGAATCTTTGAGTCTTGAAGAAGTTAGGAAGGAAAAAGAAATAGATTGAAGCCATAAATGAAGAGATCCAAGCCATTGAAAAGAACAAAACTTGAGAGTTGGCAACATTTAATTTCCAAAGGGGCACGCTGTAATTGGAGTCAATTGGGTGTCTTAAATCAAAACAAAAAAAAATATCAAAATTGATGTGGAGAGGTACAAAATAAGACTTGTAACAAATTAAAGCAAATATCACGAGCTTAGAATAGCCGCATTGATAAATATTTCCAAGATAAATGGTTTCACGAGATGCATGCATGAATATGCACCCTATGTAAAAAAGCAAAGTGGAGGCTTATTATTTGTTTGCATCTATGTCAATGATCTTAACTTTAATTTGCAGGCAAGAATCCAAGCATGGTAAAAGATTTCAACTTGTCTATGTCAAAAAAAGTTTGAGATGACCAATATGGGCCTTATAACATTTTCCTTGGGTATTGAAGGAAAGCAAATGGAGGATGGCATGGCATTTTTATCTCACATGCAAAAAGACTACACAAAGGTGGTGTACTTAAAAGGTTTAATATGATGGATTGTCATTTTATGAGTACTCTTATTGAATGTGGTGCTAAGTTGTCTAAAGAAGATTAAGTGATGCAAATGAAAGGAAGGTGAATCCAACCCAATTCAAAAGTGTTATTGAAAATTTAAGATATTTGATTTGCACAAGATTTGATATTTGTTTTTTAGTTGGACTTATGAGTTGATTCATGGAAAATCACTCTAATTCTCGTATAAAAGCAACTAAGAAGATTTTACAGTATCTAAAAAATATTCTTAATTATGAGTTATTTACTCATCTACAAATAACTTTGAATTCACAAGTTATAATGATACCAATTTTGTTGATGATGATGATGATAGAAAGAGCACCACTACTTTGGCATTTTTCTTGAAAAAAATGCAATTTCTTGGGGTCGAAAGAACAAATCATCATTAGTCTCTCTTAGTGTAAGTCTCATTATGCTGTTGCAACTTCTTATCTTTGTCACACTTTGGTTGAAGCATTTGTTGAAAGAGCTCCATTTACCTCAAAATGAAGTTACTAAGATAATGATGGGCAACAAATCAATCATGGTTTAGGCGAAGAATTCTGTTATATTTTGTGAAACATAAAATGAGGCCCAAGTCTAGGGGGCCTCTTGTGGCAACCTGGGCTACCCTTTTGGGCGCTCACTGGAGGGCCACAAGATGCAGCCAGCTTGGGCCAGCCCATTTCTCATATCCTTTGATCTCTTGTCGTTTTGTCTGCTGTTACTCCTTTTGCACGATTTAATCCAGACCATCGACGCTGCTTTTGCTGAGGCAATCCGAGCCATTCATTTCAATTATATCTCGCCTCAAGATTGTCGTTTTCTGATCGCATTGAAGACGAGTTTGATTGAGGGGTTTGGCAGAGAGTCGGTCATTTTCTAGGGTTTCATCTTTTGCTCTCTTTCTCGTTCTCTCTCTGTAAATGTTGTATAGTTCGTCTTCTATAAGCGTTCCCTGATTTTGTTTTGTGTAAGGTAAGCTCCTAATCTGTAAGTGATTTCGTGGCTTATTGTTTTAGAAAATCAGGGTTGTTTTGTTATCGTTTTTGTTGTAATCAGATTGAATCTATTTTAGTGGAAGTGAGCTCTTCTCACCGGAGCTCAAGTGGACATAGCCCTATTTTTGGGTGAACTACTATAAAATCTTGCGCCTCTTGTTTCTGGTTTATGTTTTAAATACTGTCAATATTGACTGCGTTTAATTTTTCGGTTCGTGTGAGTTCATCTGTGTGAGATTTTGACGGTGCGTTTGTGTTTAGAGATTTTGCTATCTCTGTTTGTTTGTAACAAATTCAATTGTTCAAAATCGTATAAGGTTCCAATTCATACGTGAGTGCATTGGAAAAGAGGAGATTGAGCTAAAATATGTAAAGACCTTTTGATTAACTGATTTTGAGGAAATGAGAATGCTTGTTGGAGTTGTGAAAAGATCAAATTTAGAGGGGAATGTTAGAAAATAAATATGACAAACTTTTTGATTAATTCATCATATCTCATTGAATACTCAATAAACCTAGACAAACTTTATATCTGTAGAAAGCTATGGATGTCTAAATTCAAATGCAACTCAGGTTGCATAGATTAAAGTTTTAAAGAGAAAATTATAATTGTTTAAGTGAAATCTAATCAGATTGTTTGAAATTTTAATAATTTTTATGTATTTAATGAGATTTATTGTATTTATTTTACTATTACTATGTGATTTTTCATTTGAGCAGTACAAATAACTAGTTTTTAAAGTATTATTACGTGTGTGTGAATTAAAAAATAATAACTGTAAATTGAGTTAAAATATTTATTTTTTCTCCTACTTTTGTGTGAATTAATATCCCACCAACTTCCCATAAGGATGTGTTAAGATTGTTAAGCAAAGCGATACTGGAAATGGCAGACATAGGTTGCACCCTCAGATCATCTGTCGACATGTATCTTACCGCTCCCTTCACATACCCTTCCGCCACCGCCACCGCCGAAGACGGAGATGAGAAGCTAGGCGTGATGGAAGAAGACCCTGCAAAATGTTGCTGTAATACAGAAAATAAAATAAAAATTGAATAAAAAACAAAATAAATTGAGAATAATAAAAAGTTGTGTTAGGTAAGGCATTTTTAAGAAACCATCTTTAGAATAATAATTTTTCCCACTAGATGCAAAGGTTTATGAAGATTCTAACCTTTGCATTTAAAATTAAAATTTTATTTTTTAATAATAAATTAAAATTTATTAAATTTAAACCTTTGCAAAGGTTTATAAATTTAATAAATTTATGCAACATGTATATTAAATTTTATTTTATATACAATGCCTAGCTAAGAAATTAAAATTTTATTAAATTTAAACCTTTGCAAAGGTTTATAAATATAATAAATTTATGCGACATGTATATTAAATTTTATTTTATATATAATGCCTAGCTAAGAAATTAAAATTTTATTTTTTAATCTCTTTTACCATCAACAACTCAAACTTAACAATGGAAAGAAGTAAGAGAATAAAAAAAATATATAACAATTATCAAAAGAAGAAAAAAGAGTTATTTTTATGACATTATACACTCATTTGTCCAAATTTATTTATAAACTATAAAAGAGTGCTTACCAATAAGCAAGAAACTAAATAACATAACATTTTAAAAATCATATCTCTTTAAGAAATGACTTATCCTTTGAAAAGATTACAACTCTTCAATATAAAAAAATATGGCTTTAAAATTTAAAAAAATATATCTTTTTTAATTTAAACGAAAGAACATAATTTTTCATCCCATAACTATTACGTTTTTTAAATAAAGTAGAACAAAGAATAGATCATAATATATATATATATATCATAAAATTATAATATTATTATAATTAGATAATATTAATATATATATTTATATATAACACAAAACCGCATAGAGGAGAGACCCCGCCGATCGAAACAAGCCAAGCATGCATGGGAGGGTCTGTTAAAAAGAAACTGGGAGGGGGATTGCTCTGATGAAAGGAAAATGACCTGCTGGCTGCTGCTTGTTCTAATTTGACTCGGGCGTGGGCGTGGTCGTGTTGGTGTTGCGCTTTGTGAATTGGTCCAATTAAGAAAGGGGAATATCGGAGGCTGGGAGCGGCGGTTCTCGGCCAGGGGCTGATCCAGGCCAGAGTCGCACGAGGAAGTCCACCAAGTCCTCGTCGGCTTCTGCGAAGAGCACTTTCCCGGCCCACCCCTTCGTGGTTTGCCCGGCGAAGAGCACTTTGGTTTGCGTATTTAATAAATTATCATATCTAGAAATTAACACTATTTATATGTAAATCAACCCAAAATAAATTATATATTACAGTATAATGTATATTAATAGTGTTACACAAAAACAGAAAATAGAAAATGGGCAAAACCAAACCAAACTTGTATTTATTTATTGATTTAACTTACAAAGCAAGCAAACTGGCAACATTTTCATTTCTTAGCTTTTACATATCACACTTGGGAGCAAAGACGTCAAACACACTATTAATCAGAGCTTATTTCTCAGTTTCAGAAGTAACGAGACATGATAATGATTAGTCTGAATTAGCCAGAGATCTCAACGGCCTTAACCTCGGGCTTCTTCTCCTCCTGTTTGGGCACAGTCACTGTGAGCACCCCGTTCTCCATGCTGGCCTTCACCTGGTCCGTTTTGGCGTTCTCCGGCAGCCGGAAACGGCGGAGGAACTTCCCGCTGCTGCGCTCCACGCGGTGCCACTTGTCGTTCTTCTCCTCCTGCTCCTTGCTCCGTTCTCCGCTTATCTGCAGGATCCTGCCCTCTTCAACCTCCACCTTCACCTCCTCCTTCTTCAGCCCCGGCAGGTCGGCCTTGAAGACGTGGGCCTCCGGCGTCTCCTTCCAGTCGATCCGGGCGTTGGCGAATTGCGAGGCCTCCCGTGCTGACGCCGGCGCCCAGTTGCCCAGGAGGCCGTCCAAGGGGTCCCAAATATCCAGGGAGAATGGGTCGAACACGTTGGTTCGTCGGTTGCTGAAGAAGCTTGGAATCAGAGACATCTTCAAAGATCAATGCGAGTGAGAGCTAATACAGATCTTAGTTCGTGAGAGCTTTGAACGATTAACCTGATTATCGACGAACATGGGGGAGGAGGGAGCGGGTATTTATAGCTACGAGGGAGATGGTTCCGGGGAGAGATTTGGAATGGACATTGAAGGGAGAGAGAGGATTCTGGTAGCTTCATGGCTCTTCTTTTTATCAACGTTGCCGGCCCCATCAATTCATCCATGCCATAACCCCATACCCAAGCCATAGCTAGCTGCGTCTTCTCCAAGCTTCTACCACCTTCCATCGAGAAGCATCTCTGCACTTCTCCACAATATTGGGCCTTGGGCCTTGGGCCTTGGGCTAAGGATTTCATGTTTCAGTCAGCACACAAGACATACGTTGTCCAAAACTGGCTAAATACTCTGTTTACACAGTGATTAATACTTTATGATAAATATGAAATTATAAATTTTCCTAAAACAATTATTTCCCATATGGAAAACTGACTGAATTGAAGGCCCAATACTCTTGAATTTATGGGGTTTACTTCAATTTCACACACTTAATTGCATCTCTCCTATCTGAGATGTCATATCCTTCTTGATCGATGAATGTCACTCTTACCCTTCATTATGTTTGTTTGGGCCTGGAATCGTAATGGAACCCTTGATCACAGCCCATGTAAAGCTTCATCCATAGACTAGGCCCGAATTCACAATGATCTCTTAATTGGTAATGGATTTTTGGGCCGTAGGCCCAAGATTTTGGCACCTTAGGAGGGACGGCCTCAGTAAGTTTTGTCACGATCTGTGGAACCACTCTTGCTCTCCTTGGCATTTCCAGTTCTCAGTCTGCTCGTCATTTGTGCCGTTTCGTTTTTCCAACATGAAAGCAAATTGATTTATCTATATTTTTAAAAATAATTTAATATGTATTGTTTGAGATAGCATTATCAATTCTCTTACTCGCTTTTAATATTATGGATTATTATATGATAATTAGTAATAATGAGAAACATATTCAAACTTAAAATTTAAAATTTCAGTACAAATGGGTGGCTCCACAAAATTATCATCTTGAGTGGTATATTGTAGCATTTTGTTTAATAATAAAAGCGCAATATGGTAAAATCATAAATAAAAAAAAATAACAAACGAGAATAGAGACCAGAGATTAGAGAATTTATGTATATAATAATATAATTAAAAGTTGATATATTGTTATTGTAAATAAATTCATCCTCTCAAATTAATTAACCTCCATTCCATTTGAAGCAAATCCTATTTAATTTGATCTAATTCATTGTGTTTCAAAATAGGGTGTTTTGTTATTATTGTACGTGACCAGCCCTAATAATATTCCACCAAAACTTTATCAATTAAATCAATAATCTAATGATTACATTAATGAGAATAGAAATAGAACCATGACCTTAGACTTGCAGAATGGGCAATTACGTACGAACCCTCAATTGGCATGGGGGACAAGTCTTCATTGATGAAAATGTAAAGATGGTTAATCAAGAAAACATGAGGAATTAATAAGATAAGATCAGGACAAAGTGGACCTCACCCCATTAGTTAAACACCTACTTTAATATATATATATATGCAATATAGAATCCATTAGCAGCATCTCAAATATAGTAAGTAGTATTAGGAGGGTCATTGCTGGCATTTACCCTGTTAGAAGAGATAATCCAGAATTAGATTAGATTAATCAAATTTGATTACTGATGATGTTCATTTTTAGATATTTATTCAATATAATTTATTGTGATTTGTTGAATGGCGTATTAATTTAATTTAATCTAACATCATGCACGTCCACGCTTACAGCTGTTTCGTCAGTCTATTCTAATTCCAGTCAGTCAGTCAGTCAGTCACGCCATCAACTTAGTTTGAGTCGTCCTGCCTTTAATTAGTTTGTGTTCCTTCTCTGAAGTAGTCCAATTAACCCAACACTAAAGCTCTCCAAAAAGTCCATATCTGCACTCGTCCTATTCTCATGCCCACTCCAAATTAAAGAAGAAACTTCTCTTCCACTCGTTCTAAATATGTCGCATCTAATGTTCTTGCCTTATTTTTTAATACAAGCATATATACTTACGACACTTAGTCGGGTGAATCATCCATTTCTATCACTCTCATCTTACAATTGTCTTTATTCAAAAGAAGTTTTCATTACAAAAGAAGTCTTGATTTCATCCCAAGCAAGATATCTTGAAATCCTTATGCCTTAGGTTTCATTTATTTGGTTAGTTTCTAAGTTTTGTATCTCATAACAAATTAATCACTCTATTTTAATTCTTGTCCCTACAATCACCCAACTTTGATTTTTATTACAATTAAATCCTTTTTTTTTTTTTTATCTTTTGCCAAATTTCATTAACGAAAACTAACATCAAAATTATTTGATGGCGGGGTGTTTTGTTAATTTTCACATTAAATGATTTTTGTGTTTATATTAATGTATATTATGCTAGTTGATAAGAAATTAAAAAAAAGGATTTAATTGTAACAAAATAAAATTTAGTAATCGAGGTGACAAAAATAAACTATAATAACCCATTTGTTCAAGTTCAAAAATTATTCATGTAATTACTCATAATTTAATAAAAATTAATTAAATTCGTCAGACTTGTTCCTTCCTGACCAAAGAAGGCGATCGGAGGCGGGGCGTGGGCTCCGACGATAAATCCGTTCGGAAAAGAGGGCGGCTGACGCCTGCAAGCACTCCGATGATTAAGTGAGTAAAAAAGATAGTGTATCAGTGGGTTAGGGATAAGAACATACATTGGTTCTGAAGAAAGTAGGTTGATATAAAAGAAGATGTCATCATGCATGCATGAGTCGTGCGTTTGCAAGTGACGAGACTGGATATTTGGTGCCGATAGAGATTCTTAGGCGATAGCATAGTGGCGACGGGACTCTAATTAATGTGGATGTAATCTGTCATTAATGAGGACAAGATCTAAAATTATCGTGCGGATATCTAGTAAGATTGCAATGATATTGTGGTAATTTGGCGTTGGACCAAGGTGTGATCCAGAAGGAAGACTAGATTGGGCCGAGATCGGGTTTAAGGAGAGGATTGAGATTGGGCCTAAGAGGACCAAGATTAGGCCTAAAGAAAAAATCGAGATCGGCCCAAAGGATACATAACTAAATAACATAAACTTATAGCATGGGATTCCCCTTTTTTTTAAAAGAAGATTCTGTTTGCAGAGCAAAAAGCATGGGAAGAAGAAAGTGATGTGGGAGGGAGGGAGGGAGGGAGATTAATTAATTAATTAAAATTAAAATAGCTTAAGATTAATTAAGAGGTCGGCTTCCATTTTCTCCCACTCAAAACGAACCAGCACCTGACCCCACACCCGCCCCATTATTTCTATTTGTTCAACCAACACAACGACGACGACTACTACTACTAGTACTCTGTTCTTACCATAGCTGTCTGTTCATTTATTAATTGTTAATGCTTAAATCCATTGCAGGAATTTGTCTTGCATTTATCGACCATTCTGATCTGATATGAGCTGTCCACCGACAGAATATATGTTAGTGATAGATTAATGTTTTATTTTTTATATGATTTTAATTATAAAAATTAATTATATTTTAATAATAAAATTATTTTATTAATTTGATATTTAATTTTTTTATATGATCTGTTAAGTACTAAAATAAAAATTAAATTTATCATACAATCCAACGTTAAAGAAAAATCTTGTGATAAATTTTTTAATGGCATTTGAAATATTCTGATAAAAAATATTTTTAAAAATAATTTTGAAGTGGAGAAAATATTTCAAATTAATTTTTTGACGATTGCTGTAGTAATTTTCAGAGGCTACAGTAATTTTCAATCGCTATAGTATTTTTCGATTGCTATATTATTTTTACTACGGTATTATAGTACTATCGACCGATTTGCTCTCATTTGTCGACCGTTTTCTTTAATCTGTCGATCAACAATAGTTTTACACTAAATTTGTTGACTGTTTTCACTAATCTGTCGACAAATTTTTAAAATTTCACTAATCTGCTGTCTAATACTCTTCATCTGTTGATTGTTTCTGTAACAGAAACTTCTAACAGCTAGTTTTTTCACTCACTCAAAGTGTTTTTTCCGCTACTAACGGCAAGATTCTTGAAAGGGATTGTGAAACTTTATAAATAAATGGTAGATGGATAATTCAAACCAACCAAGAGAATTGATTTGAAGTTTTCAAGTGTTCATTTTTTCAAGAGTTTAATTGTTTCATTTGTTTTTCATTTTTCTCTCTAAATGTTTTGATTATCATTTATATTATTTTATTTAAAACTTGTGTTTATTTTAAGAGATCTTATAACTAATAGTGTTTACTCTTAAATTCTCTATTTTATATCATTATTGATTTTCCTAGCAAGATTGTTGGAGTGCCTACATTGATTATAGAATATTGCATTTCTTACTTTGTTCATAGAGAGCTTACTTGTTCAAATAAGATGTTTGTAAATTCCTAACTTGTTACTAGAGGGGCTATCCGAAGATAGATGAGAATTATAGTAGATTGTTTGAAAAATCTTTAGTGAATAGTTAAGAAAGTGGATTAGACTTAGTTTAAATCAAATCACTATAAATTGCTTGTGTCTCTCATTTTGTTTTTGTTCTTGTTTTACTTATTGTGCCAAGCAATACTTCACTTGCAATTAAAGGCACATTTTTCATCGTAAAGGATTTCAAATTCAATCAAATTTCTAAATAAACTAATTCATCTCATCTTTTGAGTTTTGATGCGATTACCATACAAACCTAACAACATCTAATACTCTTGCCTTGTTCTTTAATACAAGCATATATAATTACCACACTTGATTAGGTGAATCATCATCTCTATCACTCTTATCTTACAATTTTCTTTATTCAAAAGGTGTTAATTACAAAAGAAGTCTTGGTTTATCCCAAGCAAGATATCTTGAAATCCTTAAGCCTTATGTTTCATTTATCTGGTTAGTTTCTAAATTTTATATTTCATAACAAATTAGTCCCTCTATTTTAATTCTTGTCACCACAATCACCCAACTTTGATTTTTGTTACAATTAAATCCTTTTTTTGATCTTTTGTCAAATTTCATTAACAAAAACTAACATCAAAATTATTTGATGGTGGGGTGTTTTGTTAATTTTCAAATTAAATGATTTTTGTGTTTATACTAATGTATATTATGCTAATTGATAAGAAATTAAAAAAAGGATTAAATTATAACAAAATAAAATTTAGTAATCGTGGTGAGAAAAATAAACTATAATAACCGATTTGCTCAAGTTCAAAAATTATTCATGTAATTACTCATAATTTGATAAAAAATAATTAAATTCGTGAGACTAAATAACATAAACTTAATAGTATGGGATTCCCCCTTTTTAAAAGAAGATTCTGTTTGCATAGCAAAAGGCATGGGAAGAAGAAAGTGATGTGAGAGGGAGATTAATTAATTAAAATTAAAATAGGTTAAGATTAATTAAGAGGTCGGCTTCCATTTTCTCCCACTCAAAACGGGCCAGCACTTGGCCCCACGCTCGCCCCATTATTTCTATTTGTTGCAACCCACATTACTACTACTACTAGTACTCTGTTCTTACCACAGCTGCTGTTCATTTATTAATTGTTAATGCTTAAATCAATTGCAGGAATTTGAGTTCATTACTCAACCACGTACCCTCTTACCCATCTTTTAATTTTATCTCCTCTCCTTCAATAAACTGCCCCCCTTTTTTATTGAAGATATATGACTTGGGTCCGTAAAGAATCTGAATGAATCCAACTTCTAGCTGAAGCTTCTAATTACAACATATTGTTTGTTTATTTGTTTGGGTTCAGCTATTGGCATCAGATTGATACATACAGAGTTCCTCCTCCGTTTTTGAAGAGACGTGTTATGAAAATATCTTGAACTAATTTGATTAGTATATAGATATGTGTGTGTGTGTGTGTGTATTGCTATGGCTGCAAGTCTGAAATGGATGCTTATCTAATGCGTGTTATGTTTGTACTCAACTGGGCCATATCTACTTATCAATGACATCAAAGTCAGTCAATTGTATTTATAGTTTTTCTTCTTTGATACCTCAATACATAAGAGAATTTCATTCAAAGAACTGCAATTCATTTGGTTGGTGAAAGTGAAAAGGGTGAGAATTATATTAATTAATCTGATTGTAAGGGTTACTACGCGGGTGTTAGATTCATTTCACCCATTACAAACTAAGTCCATTACCATTTTATTATTTAAATTGGACTTCAGTTGGTTGAATTGTGGAACATTAGTGTAATCACAGTTAAGACACATGTGAAATGAGGAAGAAGAAGAGGAAGAAGAAAGTATTGAAATACTTACTAAACCAACCATGGTAGGATTGGTGGCTTGGACTTGAGATTGCGTGTTGCAATCAGATTGTGTTTTTTAAGACAGAGATCCAGAAAGTCTTAATTAAGCCGTCTAAATTGTTTGGCCTCAATATTTTACTAAGTTTCACGCGGATGTGTGATATCGTATCATCATCATTCTCTAATAATAAAATTATTATAGGATTTTCAGAATTCCAACTTCCAATAATAATAAAATTATGGTTTAATTGGCGACAAAAATGGTTCAAATGTCTATTTAAGAAATTTTCTTTTGTGTTTATGCTTTTTTTTTATATTAAATAATTGTTATTCTTATTATTATTGTTGTTGTTTATAACCTTAGGTGGCGGCAGAGAATGGAGCATATATATATATATATACATTTAAGCACCAGTGGTCATATTATAGATTCCTATTCCATTGGTCGCTTTGATTATGGATCATCGGTTTGGTTCTCACTTTAGGGACTGTCATTTGAAAGCTACAAAATTTAAATCTATCATAATTTTTGAGATTTTTTTTTTTATCACTGAGAAAAGACAAGGCAGATAAAAAAATAAAAATATTAATCTTAAAATTATCATAGTCGTTGTCGCTCGTGTTCTTAATTTTGATAAAAAAAATAAATTATATATAAAAAATTTACCTTATTACATATGATAAAAAAATTAAATTTATGACTTATGAATCATAACTTATCATTATTCAAAATAAAACATTAGTCTCGAAGAACAACAGGTGGTGGGATAATATTAACATATTCTATGTAATTAAATACTAGAAAACTGATAAGCGAGTCCATTAGGATGATGTGCCCAATCTCTTTGATCTCCCAAGCATGTGCGGATCCGAAAATCTATGCTTTTCATTAATATATGATTAACATATATAATCTTATAATATTAATATTTCACTTATATCATACATTCATGCATCAATCCGCCCAAAATTTTCAACCCGCGCGTCTTTTGATAATTAATTAATAGCCATTATATTTTAAATTTTTATATATAAAATAATATATTTAGAAAATTATAATATTTTGTTTAGTTTCCCAATGTTGGAAATTGACGCAACAAAAGCAAGACTACCAAGCGTAATTGCAGATTGGAAAAAGTAAAAAATGGAGGAGTGGAGGCGGCACCGGGCAGGCAGGGCCTGGCTGCCCTACGCCGGTCCCAGTTATTGTTCTTGGGATAGTCGGAAGCAATAGATAAGAGCTGGATTTGACATTTGAGCGCTCCTTCCTGCCCCTGCCCGTGAACCAGTCAAACGAGATCATCTAATAATTCTCTCTCTGCTACGTCCAGTCTCCTCTTTTTACTTGTCTTAGGCAGGTTTTAAATTATTTTTATTAAAAATATTTAACTTAAATTATATATTAATTCAATCAGAATGCCCACAATTCTATCTACTACTAATTAGCTGTCATATATCTCAATATTAGAAAATCAAAAATTTAAAATATTAGTTTCACTTTAAGCACTCATTTTCATTGAATCACTGTTTAAATACTAATACAATTAAAAAATAATTCAAAACAAAATTAGTCAATTTCATATAAAAGAGCGCTTAAATAAACTATAGTTATTGATATCTTACATACTACTCAAAATGTTGATATTATTTTGGTTTAAATATCTATTAATATCAGTCATTAGGCAATACCAATTAATATTAATTAATAAATGAAAATACATATACGTTGTTTACGCAAAATTATTATTTTAGTTAAACTATATATGTTTATCTTAGGTTATGATATTTTTGTTGAAAAAATTATTGTATTTATATATTTTACAGCTAAAATTATTAATTTATTATAAATCAGAATAGTACCACTTCGTACAAACAAATATGATATTTTATTTAATACGATATTAACAATTATAATTAAATCACAGCTATGAATTATGATTTTAGAGAATCTCTATAATGGTGCTGCCCCAAATAAAAATATCTGGCTGCGGACCGGTGGGTCAGAGTCAGTGACTGGCCATTCCTGACACGGTCAGCTACCCGCTGCCCCCTCTTCGGGCAGCTCTAAATCCGGCGCCCCGCCCCCTTATAGCCCTGCGATGCGAACTTCACCTTTCAGCCGTTGACGCCACACCTACCTCTGCCTCCACCTCTACTTCCGGTGACGGTGGCCAATGATCTAGGTGTAGCGTCTCCGGCGGCCCTATTTTTACATACAAACACACGCACACATATATATACACAGAGAGAGATATTGGGAAACAGGGAAGAGGAAGTGTGATATTCAGTGATGGGTCAGGGGCTTAGTTGCGGAGCGAGCCCGGAGCACGAGCTCTTCACCGCCGTGCAGTTCGGCGACTTGCACACCGTCGAGGCTCTGCTGGAGAGAGACCCATCTCTCATCCACCAGACCACTGTGTACGATCGCCACTCTGCCCTTCACATCGCCGCTGCCAATGGCCGGATCGAGGTGGGTTCTCTGGATTTGTTGATCGCAAGTTGAACTTCTTTTTACTGATCTTGATTGGGTTTTGATCTGCGGGGCCTGTTTTTTCAGATTGTTTCCATGCTTTTGGATCGATCTGTTAAGCCGGATTTGTTGAATCGGTGTAGACAGGTGAGGTTGCTCTTATACTCATTCGTTTACCTTCAATTTCTAACTAAAAAACCAGAATGTGAAGTTGTGACTTCTAATTTCGATTGTTGCTTATGCTTCAGACTCCGCTTATGATGGCTGCGATGCATGGGAGGATCTCTTGTGTGCAAAAGCTTATTGAAGCCGGGGCAAATGTTTGTCAGATTCCCTGATATCTTTTATCAGAAGTTGTGTGATTATGTTTTTCATTCTTATATTTTATCGACTGTTTTCCCAGATTTTGATGTTTGATTCAAGCCATGGGAGGACCTGTTTGCACTATGCTGCTTATTATGGCCATTCTGATTGCCTACAGGCCATTCTCTCTGCTTCCCGTTCTTCCCGTATTGCTGCCTCTTGGTGGGTCTTTCTCTCTCCGTGTGATTGTTTGAGTACTAAATTGGACGGTTCATAACTGGTTATTGTATTGTATTGGATTTCAGGGGTTATGCCCGGTTTGTAAATATTAGAGATGATAAAGGAGCAACACCTTTGCACTTGGCGGCCCGACAAAGACGATCGGAATGTCTCCATATTCTCTTAGACAATGGAGGTCTGGTCTGTGCTTCAACTGGTTGTTATGGGTAATAATTGGCTTAAGCTCATCATTGTTGTTCCAATCTTTGGATATCAATTGTGCCTTTGTCTTGATGAATTAATTCGATTTCTGCAGCTTCCCGGGAAGCACTCCTCTCCATTTGGCCGCTAGAGGGGGTTCTCTTGATTGCATCCGTGAATTGTTGGCTTGGGGCGCCGACCGACTCCAAAGAGATGCATCGGGGTACTGCTCGGGTCACCTTTTGAATTTAGGAATGGAGACTTTCCAATTTATGCCGTGTCAGCTAATCCAATGTGCTTATGTATAGTTTGAAGGTTTTTCTTTGAATGATCTGTTATATTTATTAAAATGAAAGAAGTCCTGTATTGGATCTGAATCCTGCAGCTAGGACCTAAGTTCGAAGCATGGTATTATCTGTACTTCCTCTATAATAACTTTTTTCCTTAACCCGGGTCACGGTGCAGGAGAATACCGTACATGGTTGCTCTAAAGCACAAGCATGGAGCGTGTGCAGCCCTGCTGAATCCTTCATCGGCAGAGCCTCTTGTATGGCCGTCACCTTTGAAGTTCATCAGCGAGCTGAGTGCAGAAGCAAAAGCTCTTTTAGAACAGGCTCTGATGGAGGCAAACAAGGAGAGGGAAAAGAATATTTTGAAGGGGACGGGTTACTCGCTTCCATCTCCATCACATTCTGATGCTGGAACTGATGATAATATTTCTGAGGTAACTTATTCCTTCCCATTAAGGTGCAAATCATTGTTCTTAATCAGGTTGTCCTGGATGAAAATTAATTAAGCTTCATATGTATAGGCCTAATTGATATTAGAATCATATGCAGAAAATATCCACTAGAAACTCCAAAACTGTGGAATTAATTACTAAAAAGTTTCAATGTTGACTTGGTCCTGGAAGCTTGCTACTATAGTTAATCTCCCGGCAAAGCTGACCATAAGCATTCAAATGAAGACGGTTTTGCTTGGCCTGTGAAGTCAAGTCTTCTCGCTTTTGAACTGGTCTGTGGGGGGTGTAACTAATATCAGCTTTCGTTTAAAAGATATTTTCTTAACGTATTATTTCCTTGGCTATACAGTCTTGATATTGGTGGTCTATTTCGAGTTTGCAAACAAATATTTGTTTTGACTGCTTGTTTGATTACCTGCGTTTACACAAGGCGGTTTTCTTTGGGATGAATCATCAAATTTGTCTTGATTTTAGATTTAGCTGCGTCAACTATGTCCTTCCTGTCTGCAGAGGGACAATGAACCATTATTTACAAGAAGATGACCAACTTTTAACTAACAATTTGATCGTTTACTCTGTGCAGGTGAGCGACACAGAATTATGCTGCATATGCTTCGACCAAGTGTGCACAATTGAAGTTCAAGGCTGCGGCCACCAGATGTGTGCACAATGCACGCTCGCGATATGTTGTCACAACAAGCCCAATCCGACAGCAGCTTCCCAAACCGCACCAGTTTGCCCATTTTGCCGGAGCAGCATATCCCGATTGGCTGTCGTGCAAGTTAAGGCTGAAAACCTCAGTAGTAGTGACCACGACACCGCCCCCTCAAAGCTGAGGAGACTGAGGAAGTCGAGGAACTTGAGCGAGGGCAGCAGCAGCTTCAAAGGCTTGTCAGCCATGGGTTCGTTTGGCAAAATAAATGGGCGTGGCTCGGGAATGATAACAGCCGAAAACGAGTGGGTTGACAAGCCTTGATATCCGGCAGAAAGTTTGGTTTCTAGAAATTGATTTGGCAGTGAAAGGAGGAGCCCCCCATGGCCCGACCATTCAGGGCCCCCATTTAATGGGTATATATATATATATAGAGAGAGAGAGAGAGAGAGAGAGAGATCATCTGCAGTGTAAGATTTGAGAAATAAGCAAAAGTATTGAAATTTGCAGGTTTTGGTTGGTGAGCATTGTTGTGTAGTGTGGGGTCAATCGTCAATATATTGTTGTAAGATTGGTTTACTTCAGCTTGAAGAAGCAGTGGCCAGTGGGGGGGGTGCGTACTCCAAAGAAGAAAAGAATTCTTTCTTGTTTCCTTTTGTAAGGTGAAATTCAAACATTCTTCAAATGCCTAGTTGATAATCATAAGTGAAATTCAGCATTCTGCAGTGCTGCTTTATTATCATAATTCTATGTTGTGTTATGATCCTAATCCAACATATATCTTAAGCTTTCATTTCACTTAATCTTGTTGCTTAACTTTTATATCATATTTAAGAATCTTTCAACTAAATTTTTGTAGAGTGAAATAGAATTTAAAATGTATTTCTCATTTGGGATGGAATTATGGGAAACAAATGTTTTTTTCTTTTGACTTGAGATGATATAATGAAAATGGATGAAATAGAAAAATATTAAATATCATAAGATTACTATGCTTATGTCGATGGTAATGAAAATGCATAATATTTGGTAATGAAAATGAAAATGCACAATAATAATGAAATTGAATATTAAGAATATTGTAAAATTCTCTCTCAAAGAGTAATTTTATTTCTATCGTATGATATCAATGTACAAGACCAAATTTATACATAAAGAAAAAGATAAAAATATGCCATAACCTATCTATCTAATAGCCGAACCTAAACAAATAATAAGTCAAAAAAATATATACCCTGAAAATTTAATTCGATGGTCCTCCAGCTGGTGGCGATGGTCATGTGATGATGCCTTCAATAATATAATTTTTTTTTAATTGTGCGTTATCACTCACGTTTCAATAGAATCCGTTGCGTCTATTGTCACTTACTAATAACTATTCCCAAAAAAAAATACAAAATTTTTACTTTCCCTAAAAATCGATCACATACTACTAAGAGTTTCCGGCAAGAATTTACAATCTCCGTATTTGTCGCCCAGCTATGTCTTTGGGGACTGACTTCAATAATATTTGATTTTACAGGTGCGTCTACAGACACAGAAGCCAATTTGAGGGGGGTACTTCACCATCAGCGTCAATGTGACCCCGTGGGGCTTTGGCTTTGGCTTTCAAATGCCACCTGACATGGTTGGCTTGCCCTTCTCTTTCCTGATTTAAGTCTTGTGTGGTACTTCCAATTTGGGAAAATTATATTTTGTATATTATTTTTTTAAGAAAATTAAATAAGATAATAATACTTTTATAAATTATGTGTATATATATATATCATATTGGTTAAGCATATATATATATATATAATTACGTGCATATATCAATATTACTTTGCGATCTGTACAATAACTACATAGATATTTATTAAAAATAGAAAGTCATCTCAATTGTAAATCTAAAATTGTTTTTATATAAAAATTGTGGAAAAATAACGTTCTCTTTAAAAATTAAAGGTTAAAAGAGACAGACAAAAAAAAGTAGAGGAGGAGGAGGAGATTGACTTGAAAGACTTCCCATGTGGAGCCCAATATTTGTATTGTATTGTAAAAGCGGCGGCTGATTGAGAGACAGCTCAGACAGCCAAAGATTCTAACGCTCTCAGATGGTTTACTTTTCCCAAAATGCTGTATCTATTGGTAAATAATTTTTATAAATTAATATCATATATATAAATTTAGAATAATTTTATTTAAAATTAATTAGGGGTCTTTTGTTTTTAACCAAGTAAAATTATATTAAAAACGAGCAGTTAGCCATTGATTATGGGATTGCAAGCCTAAGAATCTATCAAAATGACTTAAAAATAACAAATTTCGGTGATTAAATTAAATATTAATTAAAATATTACAAATCAAACATGAATCTTGAATCGAATTCATAAGATAAGAAAATTTGAACAACACGAACAGTCCTCTAATAAAAAAGACACCTTTTATCACTTAATATTTTCTTTGTTTAAGTGATTATCATAAGGTATGAGTCTAAGAAGTGAGACTATTTTCTATACCCTTGAATTTCCTAAAAGGAGGATGATGAATGCCATTTAAGCTCAATAAGAGGTTGGGATTGAAGTTATCAATTTATCCAACAACTTATTGGCCACACAAAAGGGATATTGATACAGAGAAAAGGGATATCTCATACCTGCTCGATCTCGACGAAACACATAATCCTGAAAAGGTATTTAACATATGTTATCTTCGTAACCCATCAACTGACACAAGTATTGATTCCGTTAAAGAAATATTAATAACGATAATGAGAGATATAATTTATATTTATCATCAATCACTAGATCTAATAAGTGCATGGTGTAAGGTTTTGGGGACAAGACAGTAACATCAAAGTTTGGCTCACTTTGATCGACAAAGATCAAATTTAGTTCAAATGTGCCAAAGAAGATAGGATCAATCAAGGTCCCTTGTTAACTAAAGACAAGTAACATTTAAAAAAGTCAGCATTACATTTCATATGATTAAGTAGGGACAAGCAATGGGTGTTGTGTTACTTAAAATTAGAAAGCATGCAAGAAAAATATCTAAGCCGACCAAAATTAATTTCCCATTGTTGAGTCAACAAAAGAAAGGCTTTGAAAATTCAGTTCCAACCATAAAGTTGAAAAGTCATAGATATATATGCTATTAATAATCCAGCAGCTTGTTACGTACGCCAAGAAAATAACAAGTCATACATTGTTAACTTATTTATATTTGCCATTGCAATTAATCTGGTTCTTGGTAAGACCTAAAATAAAGGGACATCACGAGGTACAATATCTGCACTCAACCACCTCTCATTTAACATATTGGAACCCACCTTAGATTTTTAATTAAGGTTAACTTAATGATCCATTCACATATTATAATGATTTATTTTACGAATATGGTCCCTTTTTTGTTATTATTATTATTATTATTATATTTGTGTGTGCACTCAATAAATTTATTTTTTTCGGGTGTCTAATAAAGTTGGGTTAATTCTTTTTTCTTTTTTTTTTGTTGTTTTTTCCTGATCGAAATTTTAAATGAAGCGAAGACAATAGAAGCGGGCCGAGCCTGGGCCGTTCCACCAAGTTGTTAAGCTGCTTGTATTCTTTAGGCCCATTCTCCGGCCCGCTAAGCTTCTCCATTGCATACTTACGGCCCCAAGGTTACATTTTTTCTTTTTTCTTTTTTGTTTTAAGTATTGGCCTGTACAGTACATATTGTATCCAAACAAATCTGGTACAGTAATATATTTCATTTTTCAATCAATTATGGGTGTTTCTCGTGTTTTTGCTAGTTTATTGATATATATATATAACTGTATATATTATATATAGGTGTGCATTTTTACTTAAATGTTTTATTTAAAGAGTTATTTGTTTGTCTCTTAAGAAAATACTTTAATGTGCTTCAATCATATAATTTGTAAAGTTGCATTCCAATTGCGTTCCAAGTATAGCGTGGGAAAGCATTTGGAACTTAGCAAAACGATTATAGAACAAATAAATGTGTCGGCTTTATGATTACTGTTCTCATTAAGAAACATTAATGCGTCAGCTTTGGCCTTTGGGTGGGCAGAGAAAGGCAATTTCTATTAAGCTCTACTGGGTTCCACTGCATCTGGCTGTATAACAGCTCATTTTTTATAGGTGGAAATTTCCCCATTTCATAAGCTGTCTCATGTTATGTTGTCGGACAACATAATATTTGTGATCTGATACAAATAAATTTAAAAAAAGATATGGGCTTCATCTTTCTCTCTCTCCCACCCACCCTTTACGTGGTCTCATACGAATAACGTAACATTTGTCTGATATAAATAAATTTAAAGTAAGATATGAAGTTCATCTCTCTTCCCCATCTACTTTTTACATGCTCGCATCGGATAACAAATCATCTCTTATTGTATTTAATTAATTTGTATATAAAACCATAATATTTCACGTGAAACTAAATATTTGTACATAATTCACCTTGAATGTTAAGTCTAGTTCATTGAACAATATTATTCATTATTCCACCAAGAACCCAAAAAATAATGAAGCTTTCCTTACTTTTTTTTTTTTTCACATTTTTCATTCTTTTGGTAAAAAAGAATAAACCTGCATACAAGTTAGGACCCTTTGTTTACTTACTGCAATCTTCCGCCAACCGAGAATACACTAGCTAGGGATTTTCTTCCCCCTACTGGCTGAATCAACGTTGAAGAATGTCTAATTTTCTCGGGAAAGTCAATAGACTTTCCTCTAAAACAAACACGGTAAGTCATGCAAACATTCGCAACCCACAACACGCGCAGACACAAAGTAATCTTTTAATTTCTGATAAGTCTAGAAAACGCGATCTTGATTGCATTTCACCAAAGAAACGATCGACATTGAGCTGAGAAAACTAACCCCTGAGAAGATTATACAAAAATGGAGCATGCAGATCATTACCACACCTATATAAAATAAATGATGATAACCTGATCTAGTTTACTTTTCTGGCTTTCTTGATCCTACCGCTCTCGCCGAGATCTGCAACAAGTGGCGTAGGAAACAGTGATTCAACCTCGCCCGACAGATCGAGAAGGAGTCGCCGCCGGGTCGCCGCGTTTCTTTTACCCGGAGTCAAAGGAAGCGACTTGGGCTTTCTGGGCGCTGGCGGGCATTTGGGGACCAACGGAATCCTCTGATCCGACGAAGTTGGAGTTCGACACCTCCCACTATCATGATCGTAATCATCATCGGCGGCGTCAAATTTCCCGAGAGACGGCGCCGTAGTCTTTATCGTTAGAGAAGAAACCAAATTCTGATCTTGAAGCTGATCATGATCGCGGTCTTTTGAGCCCACAATTAAGAAAGAAATAAATTTCATGGCGCCGTTCAGAGCCGTCTCTGAGATGCCCGTAGATAGCGAAAAGGAAATTGATGACCTGGGTGTTATTCGCTCATGCAGCTGATGAGCCAGAGAGTACGGAAGGAGAATATTTGGGGTATCAGTATCTTTCAGAAGAAACGACAGCGAGGAACAACAAGGAGACTTTTTAGAAAAGCTGAAGACTTTGGGTGAGAAAAAGGATGGATGAGGATGATGGTGATATAGAATTGGGCTACTTGCTAGTCAAGAAAATCATCATCATCGTCTTGGATTTCAATTCGTTGAGTGACTTGCTCGGATTATAGCCATCCCAATGTTTTCGCCCGCTTCGCCCAGAGGATCCAATGCTGAATTCAATACAACATGTGTGTGGCCGCGCGCGCGCCTCTCTCTCTCTCTCTCTCTCTCTCTCTCTGAAAGCACTGAAATACAGGCGATTGATTCTTGGCAAGTGATTGATTCTCGCGTTTTCCCTATCGATTTCAACGAGCTTTAAAGCGGCAAAGCACGTGGTCATGAGCTGCCAAACCATCTTAACGTTAAATACTTCAACAATATTAGGGAAATTAAGTGCGTTGCTGGCCCAAATAAAATTATGAAAAATTAATTTATTAAATATTAAATTTAACCAATCAAATAGTAACAGTACTAAAATAATAATTAAATTTAAAGAACCAAAACGAGTTTTATCTTTTTATACATGGGTGCCCCATTATACCCTTTCTTTAGAGATGTAAATCATGTATAATGCTATATTATTTTAATCTTTAACTTATTTTTTTTATATGGACTATATCTTATACTTTAACAACTCTATTAAGATAACAAATGATTATAATATTTACAGTGAATAATAGGTCAGAGCTTTACTTTTAATTTTATAATATTATTAGTGGTTATGTATCTTATTTTAAAATAACATGTAAACATAAAAATAAATTTATAATACTCTTATATGCACATTTTATTTAAAAAGTATCTCTCCAACTTGGTAGGCTGTAGGCACTGTCACGTCACGGCAAGAATGCTTGGAAAAGCGGGGGGGGACCCGACCTGATTAGATTGCTTGGATTTCACCATCATGCACTTTCTGTCCTATTTTCTTTTAGCATATATTATATATTCATTACCTTATTTATTAATTTAAGAATAATAGTTGAGAAATATGTTTATTATATAAAGATGTCTATTCTTATTTTTAACTGTATTTATTTTTTGTAATTCGAATTATAAAATATTTTAAATATATCTAAAAAATATTTATTTCTATACACTTTATTTAAAAAAATTAAAATATTTCATAACTTTTTTTTTTTTTTTTAAATAGTATAGTCTGAATCGAAAATCTCATCCACTCACCTCGTGCTTGTGGTTAATGATTTTGGTTCCCTTCCCTCACCTCCCATCATTATAATGTCCCCATCCATATCCAACCATTTCAAATCCCCTGGGCCTCCCTGCCCTGCTGTTGCCATCCACTTTTTTTCCAATTAATTACTTTATTTTCATCCATACACTTTTAAAATTATTAAAAACTTCAACATTAAGACTCATATAACTATCATTCATTGTGCATGCTAGCTCTATTAATGATGATATTTTTCGTGTCAAAATTTAACATCTTAAGTTTGAATCTAATACTTAACGATCGATTGCTTAGATTAGTGTTATTTAAGGAGTGAGCTTTCAATTGTTTTGATTAAGTATGAATAATTTAACAATCGAGTTGGATTTATATACATATAACATATATACCACACAAAATTAAAATCTAAAGGTCAATTTAATTGAAATACAGTTAGTCAAATTAATTAAAATAATCAAATTTTGTTCAAATGACCCAAGTTCAGAACGTTTACTAAGAATTTAAAATATTGTAATAATTGCAATTAATATTAACCTATATTTATCGTGGTGATAATTGTTGGAATAGTGATATGGTAGTGTGTGAAAATTTAAAAATTATTGAGTATTATATATACACAATGAAAGCAAGATTGTACATTAATTATATGTACATTGGGTATTTATGTAACACGATATTACTTCATAAGTAATACAATAAACAATGCATCTGAACCCCGATGTCAGATAAGTGTAGAAATTATTTTTATATTAAGATCGAATCCTCTTGAGACTGTGGAAAGCCTAATCTGTCCACACCTAGCAAACCTTTTGATATCAACTTATTGTCCCCGTCTTGTACTAATTAAAGGACGCTGAGTCATTCGCACCCGTTAGCCTCTTCTGGATTATCTAGAAATTCCCAACTCAACAATTGAGCAATCTACAACTAGAAATATAAGCAGAAGTAGAGAATAACATAGCAAAGAATAACAAATCAAGAGGAATAAGACATTTGTCAATCATTTTTCTTCTTCCCCGATTTCTGCTTCTTACAGAAACTTCCAACAACCTACACGTGCTACCCAAAGGATAGCCACCAAGACGACACGTGTAAGTCACCAATCTGAGCTAAGGCAGTAGAAATGGTCATTTCATTCGAGCTATCGAACGTTTCCCAACTCTTTGAGAAAACAGTCGATCGACTCTTTAAACTATCGATCGTTCATTCCTTTAGGAAAAATCAATTGACCATTTATAGAAGCAATTGATAGTTTCGATTTGCATGTTATATGGTCCCATATTTAGCTGTAACCGGTTTATTAACATTTAACAAATCACCTCATTTACTCTTAATAACATATTCTAAACCATCATTAACTATTAATAATGCTAATAACATAATATTATGGATAATTTCTGAACCACCTCTTATGGACTAAACTCTACCAAGTAGGTTGGCCCAAACTCTCAAAGTCCAATGGGCCTAAGGCCGAGGACACCTCAACAAGGTCGCAGATTGCTGAAACTCGAGCTTTGACAGCGAGAGTAAGTGAGCTCCCAGCAAGACCTTTAGCTCGCTGGCCAATCTGATCAGTTTGCAAGAAAAAAAGGCCGCGTAATAACCGGAGGCAATGTCCACTTGTCATATCTGGAGCAAACCACATCCTTGATAATGCTGAATCAATTCTCGATTTTATGGAGCTGATAAGGACAATTTATCCCCGTGATATTATCCTTTTATATTTAGAAGTCATCAAAATTGTAAACACCCAATTCTATAAATAGGGGTCGAAAACCATTGTATGGGCATAATCAATTACATACTGTTACTTTGCCAAAATTATCAGATAACAGTTGTGGATAGGCATTATTTTGGCTAAACCACTTAAAAATTCTCCTTGCATTCGTGTTTATTTTATCAATGCGGGCTGAAGAATCATGATTGACTAATTCTGAACGTCGACACATAACATGTGTATAATCTTGATACTGGACGCTATACCATATGATGTGAGACTTTTTATATTTACTACCTAATAGCAATCAGATAACGTCAAACCATTTTGACGACGGTCGAATACTTCAACCCATCTCAAAAATCTCTCCATATTCTCGAGATATTTTGAAATGCTTTGTGTAACGCCTAGCAACGACCTAGAACAATAGAAAAAACAATAAAATATAACTTTAAGTGAACCTATTATAGTTGTCGATTACCATGTAATATAATCTTTCCATCACTTAACATCCCGATTAAGCAAAAGTCATGATATGATAAATCCTCAAATTCAGTAACTATGTATTTGATCTTATCAACATGATTAGATGACACCTCATGAAACTCTTTCCTAATTAATCATACTATTTTGGCTAAGAACTTTCCTATCACACTAACAGACGACAACAAAAGACGTTTGCCCCAACTTAATGAGGGTGACAGATTCTATCTATGAGCACCTACCTCCATGCACCATCACTATAATACCATGTAAATGAACATCTTCACCTCGCAATTGTATGGTTTAGTGTATCAACAAATCTCGCACACCAATACACAAGACAACTGTGTCACTTCAAATTAAATGATCAATTACACAATTATAATTTGATAACAATATTATTATCCACTATATTATGTGATCAATCATTCAATGCATTGTTTTCTAATAACCACTTACGAGTTTACTATCACATGCTACGCGGTATGTGACTCACAATTGTTAACTATTAGTATCTCATATTAATCGAGGTAGTAAACTACGTGCTAATTCGTAATCGATCAATCAGAGTTCTCATCTGAATAATGTAAAGACCAAAAACATTTAAAAAATTTCATTACCAGATAATCTTGTCATATATTCTTAACACTTTAAGAATAAGAATCTCAAATAAAAAAATCATAAACTCATTTATAAAACAAACTGGAGACATAGTGAATGATGAAAAACTTGCCTTTATAAATATGTACAATGATACATCATATATATTTACATGCATACTATATGTCATTTAAATTTAGTATTAGAAGATATCACTAACAATAATTTTATAAATAACCTAAATTTTGTGATTTTTTTGTAAAATAATTATATATTTTGGTCAATTCAGTGTATTTGATTAAAAACTGAACCACTAGTTTTAAGAATGAATCAAAAATTATTTTTTTCTTTGTAGATCAAAATAAATATGAATTAATAGAAAACTAAACTAAATTAACCAAAATTAATTTGTTCCGTTGAGAATTTAATTTAATTTTAATTGAACCACTAGCTAATAGCATTGCTCCTCAAGTGACTTATTATATTAATTCTTTCAATTGGGTTGGGCCCATGTATAGAGTCGGGTCATTGATGAGAAACGAAAAGAGCATGGGAAATTCTATTTGCAACCACATATTTTACTTTCCGTAACCTACTTTTAATATTCTTAAAATATTCTTAAATAAAAACTCATATTTGCCCTCATTTAAATCGTTGAAAATTAACTACTCACCATTACTCCTCAAGCGCGTGCACCCACTTTCTTACCCACCATGGCCACAATCATTTTTTCAAATAGCAGCAACTATAGTAAATCAATATAAAATAGTAAAAAATTATTAATATTTTTAAAAATTAAAATAATTTCTCAATATTATCAAATAACATGCATTTATATAATTTATATTTAAAAATAACATAATTTATAACATCATAAACATCGATCATTAGTTAAATAACATAATTTATATATATTACGAATAAATTAAATCACATAATTTACGAGGAGTGATGAATTAAAAAAATAAAATTAATTAAAAATTAAAAAATACTCTTCCCTGAAGCCCCGAACCCTGGGGTTCGGGGCCTAGGAGATACCCCGAAACTTGGGATTCGGACGATTTGGATTTCTCCGAACTTTGGGATTCGGGGCATCCCCCATCCCCCGAATCTTAAAATTCGAGAGATTGAAAGAATTCCGAATCTATAGATTCGGAGAAAATCAATTCTCCCGAACCTTGAGATTCGGGAGAATTGATTTCTCCTGAACCTTGAGGTTCAGGAGATATATATATTTTATATATTATAATATATATAGTTATAATTATAATTATATATATAGTTATACATAATTATATTACATAAATTATTATATATATAAATTATTATAATTATAACTATTATAAAATATAAAATATGTATAATATATATAATTATTATAAAATATAAAATAATAGAAAATCAATTCTCCCGAACCTTGAGGTTCGGGAGAATTGATTTCTCCTGAACCTCAAGGTTCAGGAGATATATATATATATATTTTATATATTATAATATATAGTTATAATTATAATTATATATATAGTTATAATTATATATATATAATTATACATAATTATATTATATAAACTATTATATACATACATATTTTATATACATAAATTATTATAACTATAACTATTATAAAATATAAAATATGTATAATACATATAAAATATAAAATTGCAAGTTGCCCCTTGAACAGCGTGGTTCGAGGGAGCCCCAGCCCCCCGAAACTCTCTGTTCGGGGGGCGAGGCTTCCCCCGAACAGCGTGGTTCGGGAGAGCCCCAGCCCCCCGAACAGCGTGGTTCGGGGGAGCCCCAGCCCCCCGAAACTCGCTGTTCGGGGGCGGGGCTTCCCCCGAACAACGTGGTTTGGGGGAGCCCCAGCCTCTCGAAACTCGCTGTTCGGAGGGCGGGGCTTCCCCCGAACAATTGGGTTCGGGGGTGCCAGTTCCCCCGAACGCCCAGGTTCGGGCGCTAACCAAGCGTCGGTCGAGAACTCCGACGAGTCCCAACACTATTACATCTACCATGAAATCAATTAAACTAGAAGGTACAATTTTTACTGGTTATGCGATTTGGAGGACTTCAACAGGCTGGATGAGGCAAGCAAAGTCGGTGGCGCTGTCACAGAAGAAGAATAGGGTTTGATGCGCGTGGGTGTAGTTTTTGAGAGTTGAGTGTGTGAAGGGTATATTTGGTATGTAAATGGTTGTAAAAAATAGTAAGTGTGACTGTAAATAGTAAAATTTAATATTTTAATTAGAATGGTTACATAAAGCAAATTCTATGATTGTAAATAGAATTACCCAAAGAGCATTCGATTAAACAAGGAAAAATTGAAACAGCTGTAATTTCGCGGGAGGCTGGGGCGAGAGGCCGACACGTGGCGAGATAAAATTTGATGGAGACTCGAGACTGGAACTAGCGGGCGGCCAAAATTGTAGACGAGAACTTCGGGTCTAAGGGTTTTTACATTTAAAGCGCATTTCATGTTAATTTGGGCGTTAGTTTCATTTCCCCATTGGTTCTCAAATTTAATTTTTTGAATTTCAAACTCCCGACACTCTCAGACCGCGGGCAAGCTCAAGGTCGCTCTTCGTTCAGGCTCCAGGTTCCTCTATCGCTCTCACTCCCTTCGCTTAATTTGTTTGATTTGTCTTCGATGTATAGATCGTTGCCGATCAGAATTTTTCCTGTTTGTTTGGGAGATGCGATTACCCGGATAAAATGTCACTTTGATGCCCATTTTTTGTGGCCGCCCTTGTTTTTCTCAGAGATATGGCCTCTGTGTTTCTCTACATCGATAGATACCTTATTTTTGCACATACGTAGTATGTCCGTGTTATTTGATGTGAATCGATTACATCGTCCATGATACGTGTATGTTTCTTGTACGAGTGTTTATTACCTTCTGAACAAGTAGCTCAACTCATGGGGAGTTAAATACTTTGTTAGGTTGATATTTTGATTATCAAATTGTTTTTCTGCTTACTGATTTGGGGTGAAATTTCTTTTCAAGTTCTCAACCTTTAGGGCAAGCACATTCTTGTGATTAAAAGCAAAAGGTAATACCTGATTGATGCAAATATAGTTATGGCAACAAAATAAAATATAGCATGATTGATGCACTGCTATTAAGAACAAAAATATGTATAGTAAGGTTGAGTATGCAATAATTTTCTATTTCTAGTGAATAGCTTCTTTTCTACTTTATAAGAAGCATGTGCACAAAAGACAACCAGTTATACAGTCGAAATTTAGTAAAATTGTATGAGACACATCAAACAGGATGAAGAAAATGGAAGTAAAAAGGAACAAAAAAAAGTTTTAGTAAGTATCCTTCTGCAAAATGTCTCAAATACATTCTACACATAAAGAGAGCATATAAAATATAGAAGGGCTAGTGTATGAGCAGATTGAAGGATACAGAGATCATTACCCTAAATACTTGCTCAGAAACAGTAAGACTTAGCTCTTTTGGTGCAGACCATAGTTCAAAGGGCACTCTTGATTGGTTGTATGTAATGGTATGAGGCCTAAAATTAGAGGATGTCCCAATTGTAAGCAACATTAAGAGTTCAGAAAGTTTCAGAAACTAAAATAGTTGCATAGGATATGAACAGTGGAATTTGAAAAACTAGGAGAGTTACATTGGCTGTGGGACATCTAGTTGCGATGGTGTTGGTTTTTATCTCTGGCTGTACAATTTATAAGGAAGAAAGTCATGTCAACAATTGATAATTTGGATGTGACAGTTTTGGGAACTTTAAAATTGACGTAGCTTTGGTAGAAGAGAAACATC